>NC_052057.2:112599260-112902760 GCF_903992535.2 Arvicola amphibius
CAGTTCTCAATACCACTGTGACCACCAAGCCAGGCAGCACAAGAGTATGGCATATATGAAAGAGCAAAACTATAGAAAATCTGTTTCTGCAGATTTCAGTTGGTTTTATTTGTTATCTTTGAATCAGGCAGAGTGCCGGCCCTAAAATGTTACAGAGTTCTGTGTGTAATCACAATGTCAACTTACACTCCTAGCCGTAGGAAAGCAAGTGACATAAGAGAGGTAATGATGGCCCAGTTAGTTAGTTCTTATGTCTGAAAAGGGAAAGGAGAAGACCTGGTTTGAGCAGTGGGCTGCTTGTGATGACTTGACATTGAGCTACTTGTCGTAAGAGTAGGATCTGGGACCTGACACGCCCATTCATATCAAACACAAAGAGACTCTCAGCAACCTGAACACACACCTGCTATGTTCTTGTGCAGAAGTAGAGGCTCTCTTGTCAGGGTGACAAAAGGTGAAGACTAAAGGCCAGGCCTCTGGGGGCAGGGGGTGGCTGAATACCAGGCTTCTAGCTTGAACTGGAAGCCAGAATAAAGAAGGGCTTGCCACCAACCTTGCACCCTCCCACTAGGGACACATATTCACAGAACCCACAGACACCCTGAGAAGGAGTCTGGAAAATGTCATGTACAGAGCCTCCATCAGCCACATTCTGTCCGTGTGCCTCCTCCCAGCTTACAATCTCCATAGCCAAGTCTGTCAATGCAATTTCAGAGGAAAAGCTTCCCTGATAAGGACTGTATGAGGCAGCAGGTACAACCTCCCAGTGGTGGAGGGGACACACGGCATGTCTCTCCTTAAGAATATACCCAGAGAGCTCAAGTGACCGCTGAGCATTATCCAGAAATCCTTCCTTATCTCTCCTTGAGATTCAGTTTCTTGCTTTTTGACTATTTCCTATTTGCTGTGACTTCACACTTCTTATGGCCAACTTCCATCACTCTAAAAAGGTGGACTCACTCCTTACTCAGGTGACACAGAAGCAGTAATAAAATACAAGCTATTTATTTTTCACCATTATGTCTACCTCCCTCTTCTTTTCCTGAGAGGACCAAGTATATACATATATGTGCTCTGAATCTATGTCTGTGCCTCCTCCTCCTCCTCCTCCTCCTCACTGGATTTCAGCTCCTCTCATCTGTTCATATTTTATGCAGTAAGTACCTCCTCTTCCTCCTCTTCCTCCTCTTCCTCCATTTTCTTCTTCTTCTTCTTCTTCTTCTTCTTCTTCTTCTTCTTCTTCTTCTTCTTCTTCTTCCATCCCTTCCTTCTTTCTTTTGTTACCCATTTAGGAAAAATAGACTGGATAATTTTCATCAACATATAAGTATATAGACAAATAATTTTCAGTTTTATTAAAGAGAAAAGTGGACCCATATCACTTATCATTGTGTTGCTTTTCTGTGATTGGTAGAAAAACTTCTTAAATGCTCTCTCTGCATTCTCTAGCTCCTCTTCCTCACTTCTCACACTCTTTCTGTGTTGCCTAATAATTTTGAGCATTATAAACAATATATGCATAAGACATATACACAGTCTAACAGTGTACAGCAGGATATGCAACAATAAGCAGTTACTACCAACGTGGACAGAATGTGAACAATGTCACAGAAACTCTGTTTTCACCTTCTGAAGGTATTTTCAACTTTTTATAAACATATATATGTATATGTGTGTGTGTATTTGCATATGTGTGCAGATATATATATATATATAAAATATATTATATAGATATATTTGAACTCCATCATTCAAAGTGTTTTCATGAGCTATAATAATAGTATGTGATAGTAGTCTACTCATTTTTACCACCCTATAATGATTCACTGTAAGAATCAGTCTCAATTTATTTATCCATTCAATAGTTGTTGAAGTCTTTCTTAACTTCAGAGGTATAATTCCTCCTAGGGATGTTTTTATGTCTTTATGCATTTGTTTACATGTTTCTGTTGAGCTAATACTCAAAAGTGAATTGGCTGAGTCATCAGGTATGCGCCAAGCGTTAGGAGACAATGCCAAAGCATTTTACACAGTGAGAGTGATCATTTGTATTCCCAGCAGCAACAGGAACCTGTGTATGAGATTATTTCAAATCCTCTACAAAGTTTGACATTGTGAGTTTTCTTTATGAGAAGTATCTCAATCTTATTTTAATTTACTTTAAAAGAAATGATTCTTCTTTGTTCTTCATTCACCCTTTAATCTATTCCTTTTGAAAACTGTGTCTGTTCCACATTCGCAATAAAAACCTAGCTGTGACTCCCTTCACTATCACCATCAATAATATTGTAGTTCCACACACAGCCCCAATGTGCTCTACAAAATCATCTTTGCCCTCACTCTGATGCCATACAGAAGCCCTGGGTATTCGTGCCCCTTTACCACCCCCTTGCTTAAACTCCTGATGTCTCCTCATTGTTGTACAACCAACTAGGAATCAGATGAATGTGCGACAAGATGCTCTGGTCCAAACTGTGTTGCTCCGTTCTTCTCATAATCACCCATGTCCAGCAGCACTAGCCATGTTCTGTTCCTTAGACAGACCTCGTCTGCTACCTCAGTGGAGGCTTCGCATCAGCTAGTCCTTTCCCCTGCTACTCCCCGTATCTTCCCTTGGTCTTCTTTCCTCATTCAGCATTGAACTCAACAGTCACTTTGAAAACACATAATTTCTTTTCCCACCAATAGCACAATGCTTTCTCCACAGCCATTTGGAACTTTTTCCTTATCTTTGTGTGTTATTAATACTCTCGAATATTCTCACCTGCACCTAAGGGCACGCTCCATGGACTTAAGAACTATAGAGAAAAGCCTAAACACCAAGGGCACTCAAAATGTATTGACTTGAAGAATCCTGGCAGGTGTTGACCATGTTCAGAAGGCTATCTTATTTTTCATTTATTTATTTTGCTAGAAAGTAGGAAACTATTGCATCTCAATTCATATTTAAAGGAAGTTTCAGAGAATGCAGACAGAATTGCAAAAGTTTTCATGAGAAGAGCAGACTTCTACCTGGGATGCAAAGAATACCTAATACATTTTTTATGATGAAGTTATAGAAAAAATATGTCTTGTAAGGAAATATTGGCAGACAGTAGAAAACTAGAGACAGACGTCATGGATTTGGTACATGTTTGTGTCTGCGGGTGATCATTCCTCCTCTGAGTAACAAAGATCAAGGATCAAGAAACTTCATTGCACAAAATTGGATTGGTTCCTAACATTTGACATATCTGTCTAAAAGTGGTGCTCATCCCCCAGAAACTATTTTCTTGTCCCGTTTAATTTCTATTTATATCATGTTTCTGAAGACCAAACCCAGAGCCTTGTACATGCTGGGCCCATCCTCTGTCACCGAGGTATATCCCTAGCCCGTGCATTTTTGAATTAGTAAGTTTTCGTTGCACAATACCTACAGATATTTGGGAGATATCAGAACATAAATCAACAAAACTGTGAGCTACTAGTCTGCTCAGTCAATCCACGCATGGATCGGTTCCAGATTCAAAGACTCCATTGTGAGCTACTAGTCTGCTCAATCAATCCATGCATGGATCGGTTCCAGATTCAAAGACCACTTTGCAAGGGAGTCTTACAAAGTGTGTGTGGTCTTGGGGCCGTTTCTTTCTACTCTACTTAAATGTATTGGCGGAATACAGGACGGGTAATGATGTCATTGATCTCCGTATCACACTCCACAGTGTCTGAGTCATGGTACCACCCCAAGTTATACTTAGCAGAACAGAGAGAGGCTGCATCTGCTTATCACTGATGCAAGTGCTTCCGATCAGCCCTGGGTGGTTGATCAGCCCCCAGCACAGCTGTGAATAGCTCTGAATTTGAATCATTTTCAGCAGAAAATGAAATAAGAGTCCTGGCTATTTTTAGGTTCTCTTAATTACCTCCAATAACCAAGTGCACCTCTTGGTGTTTTTCCGCTCTCTGTTCCACCTCTCCTCTTTCTCTCCCCGCTTCTAGCACCTGAGCAAATCCGCGTGTCCAGGTGCAGGATGAGAGACTGAGCGGTGGTGGGCAACGTAGTTAGGTGCGTGGGCTGTGATGGTGGAGAAAGATCCTGGAAGAAGTGTCCGCCCTGCGGTCTCAGCCTTGCTGGGACAAAGAGGAGGTGCCCAGAAGCCACAGGGCTCTCCTGACCCTGACTTTCCCGGGGCTGACTTTTGGTAAAGGCTAACCTCCCCAAATTGCAAGAGCGTGTCAGCCCTTTGCACTCTCAGGGAAGCAGGATCCCACTTTTATGTTCCGTTTACCTGACCTTTAATCAGTGCTCCAGCTAAGGGCTGATGCTTGTTTCAGATGAATACCCACGGGCCATACTTAACATCCTCTGAACACTGAAAGTAACCATTGAAATGGCAATCAAAATGTTTGCCGGGTGAGGACAAAAGGAAGACAGGGGAGGTCAACCTAATAAGAAATCCGAATGTATTTTGCTAGATTATCTATTCAAGCGGTTTTTAAAAATGAAACTGCAGGCAGTTGTATGATCGTGATTTTTTTTTTAACCTAACTCTGATTGGGTGGGTCGGTGAGGGAAGCTCCCACAAAATCCTAGCTGCTTCATCATAAAATCTAAACTCCTGTAGAGAAATGCATTTTCTGTTTATTCAATAGATTGAAGTTAGGCCGCAGTTCTTTGGGCATTAATACCATTCTGCTGACTCAGCAGAAATAAAGCGCCCTGCTCATGATATAATAATGATAATTTTCTGATTGGCATAAGAAAAAAAAGAAAAAAAACTTGCTGATAGGAAAGAGAAAGAGAGGAGAGAGAGAGAGAGAGAGAGAGAGAGAGAGAGAGAGAGAGAGAGAGAGAGAGAGAGAGAGAGAGAGGAGTCAAAGACTGAGGAAAGCAACTGATTCAGTCAGTATGGGAACCGAGCGTCAGAATAAATCCCATGGAGCTTTGCTCTTCAGCGCTCACAATGAGCCTCTGATTGCGGAGGGACAGGCCTGCTGAGTGCTGCCTGACTAAAGTTTTGTCAGCGTTTTCATTATAATCCTCAATTTCCACAGCTTCCAGCTCAGCTGTAGGGGAAGTCTAAGAGTCTATGAGACTGAGGAAACTTGAAAATTCCAAAAGCTTCTACGCATCCATAATATTATCGGCTCAAACACTGGGAGAATGCTCTAGAGCTCGCAGCTCCGGCTCAGAGTGGAAGCATCTGAGAGTCCAGCCTGGAGATATGTTAGGCAGCTGCTTTCCCTTACAGCAATCAAATAGTTGGATGGTTAACTTCAGAAGAGCAGAGATTTACTTGAATTTATACTACTGAAGGTCACAGTCCTGATCATTTGACCTCAGTGCTTTGAGTACACCACAAGGTAGCAGAACGCCAAGGAGAAGGTTCCTAGTTCAGCTCGTGGTGACTGGAAATTAAAGCAAAAAGGAAACTGAATTTCCACATCCCCAGTGACCTACCATGAGGCACCCACCACCCATTAAGTTAGACCAACTCCTGTCAGCACTAGGCTGAGGAAAGCCTTGAACTTACAGGCCTGGGGGGAAACACGTTCAAACCATAGTGTTAAGTTGGGAGGGTAGCCCCCAGCCCCTGGCATCCATCCCAGCCCCCTGGCCTAGGAGTTGCTTTGGTCTGGACTCCAAATCCCAGCATGCCAGATCCTGACCCCTCCCTGGGGAGGGTCAGGACCACTCCCACAGGCTATTTAAATGGTCTCCCAGAGGCGAAACAGGTGGTTTTCTGGTCTGCATGGGCTCCCCGCTGTCCAAACTCCCTGCCGTGCGCGTGGCCACCCAAGAGTGTCTTACTTAATAAAAAGAGGGCATTTTGATTTGGTTTGATTTGACCTAATTGGATTATTTGCACTGATAGAGCTGCCTCTTTCTTATTAATTTTACTTAACACATATTACAAGGTTTAAACCAAGGCTGGTCCTTCCAGGTTTCACTGTTGAGGTTAACTAAAAGCTTGAGTTAAAACTCACGTTTAAACCAACTAGAACACAGCTCTTCAACGTAAGCAGAAAGCAAATTTTTTTTAACACAGATCTTTAGGATAAATAAATGCCAAACACTACTTCAAAGACAAATATAAATCTAGACAAGTGAAAGTGAAATTTCACAAGTCACGTGGAGCGGATTTCACAGTATAAATGCTTTGTGAACACAGAAGGAGATTTGGGCTTCCAAACAATTGAGGTCAGAGAGTTTCAGCCAAGTGGGAATCTTGGACCCATAGAATAAGTGACGTAATTCAAATAAAAAATTGCTTGGAGAGAAACCTCATGAGCACAGGGTTTGGGGAGCTTGCGTTCTCTTACCCAGATCCAGTGCTGTCTCTCTGCTCGCGGAGGCAGGAAACCTTGACTCTGATCCTGAAGAAGTTCGAGTGTCCTATAAACCACCGCTGTTTGATGAGTCCAGCAACACTTCTTACAAAGGTGTTTAGTTGGAGCCTGAAGATCTTTTGTTTTGTTTTGTTTTGTTTGGGGTTTGTTTGTTTGTTTGTTTTTGTTTGTTTGAGACAGGGTTTCTCTGAAGCTTTGGAGCCTGTCCTGGAACTAGCTCTTGTTGATGAGGCTGGCCTTGAACACTCAGAGATCCTCCTGCCTCTGCCTCCCAAGTTCTGGGATTAAAGGCGTGTGCTACCACCACCCTACCTAAAGGAGATCTTTATTAATTATTACATTCATTTACAGCAAAAGCATCTATTAAATGTGTACATGTCAGGCACTGAGTTGGATATTAGAAAGTGAAAATGGTTAAAGCCATTTACCTGTAAAGAGCTCCTAACCTAGCAGTGATCAACAACGTGGATCAGTGTAAGAGCCCTGGTATAGGATCAAAGACGTGGACGCAAGAGCTTTCCTTCCTGTTCTCAGCCACAGAAGAACTGGGAACTGGCGAGTTCATGAGAGGAAAAAGGGAAAATGACTGTGCTCAAGTCAAACACAAAGAGTGACTTCCTAGAGGTGGAGATTTAAATAACTCCAGAGCTCCGGGTTGGAGCAGAGATTCGAGCCTTGGGTAAGGAGGAGGCTGCTGTGTCCTGAAGGCTGAGACAGGACTTCACTGTGGAGAACACATCATGGCTGTGTTCGCTAACCTCATAGCCCGCTTGTATTAACCACGGAGAGTCTCGTTTTCTTTGACAGGAAAATTGCATTATCTAAACTACAGTGTTATGTTTTTGAAAGAAGTAGGTAATATAGACACCAAAAACTTCTAACACCAGAAGAGAATCATGGAAGGAAGGGAGAGCCTTAATATTTCAACAACAGAACAGCAAAAAAATTACATCCTTATTCAAAACGGAACAGACACCTTGAAGAGCTATTGGTGAATAAAGCCAGGCGGTGTTGGTGCACACCTTTAATCCCAGCACTCGGGAGGCAGAGGCAGGCGGATCTCTCTGAGTTCAAAGTCAGCCTGGTCTACAGAGCTAGTGCCAGGACAGGCTCCAAAGCTACAGAGAAACCTTGTCTCAAACAGCCTTAGTCACCCCAGGCACTAGCGCTTCTGGGTCCCAAGGCCCCACAAGCACATCAGCATTCAAGCAGACTGCCTGGCCATCCCATGTAATCTACGCACAGCATGGTCACGTAATCTACGCATGACGCAGCTATGTTAGTCCCTGTGCACATGCACTAGACAACTTTTAAAAGCAGACTTGCCAGCTCGATCTCTCTGTCTCTCACCATGCTGCTTTCATAGGGGCCTGCTCACTTCCCTCTTTTCCCCCTCCCTCCCTCTCTGTTAATAAAACTCTTAAAGTGGGCTTCGTTGTGTTTCTTGTGAGCCATTCTTATGCCTGGAAATATCACCACCTGTGTCGCTTTTCTTTCTAGCTTCAGTGGAAGAGAGCCCTCAGTATGTTTCTGAATTCATTAAGGAACAAATTTCTTAATTCACATTTTATTTCTGTTAAGCACATGTGCACAAATTTAAATTCCTTTTGATTAACCAAGTGAAATATTAACTGGCCTTCCCCAGAGCTGCTTCCGTCTGGCCTGCTTTTGTTGTGATCTCGTCCTTTTAACCCAAATTATCCCACAGGGTTTGCAAAACCACAGAAATGTCCTTGAGAACTTAGCTGCTGACTTAAATTCTTAGCATCAAATAGTTTAGTCTTAATGATTTCTGGGGAAAAAATGCATTTATTAGAACAGAAAATTGTAACATAAACCATCATAGTCAATACACAAGATGACAAGGGCACTTGCCCCCACCCCTACTGCACCGTGGAGAATGGGAGAGAGGATTCCACCCTCCCTCCTCCACTTGTCGTGGAAAGCAAGTTCACAGTCAAAAGACTTTGTTGGGAACCTTGGCTTCCCTCCAACCCTGTGTGTGTTTCCTCTTTGGAGCGGTGGAAGAGCAAGGTGTACCTCATAGGCAGGCATCTGGGAGGAATTATGGCAGTCAAGTGAGAGGCAAGTACCACGTGTCACCCTGACACACAACAAGTAATTGGGACTTCTTTCCTCTTGATCACACGGAGAATACTGGGCTCTGATGTAGCAATCTGGATCCCAGACACAGTCTGCTCAGAAATCAAAGGGTCCACCTCAGATCCCAGACTGCACTATCAAAGTGGAGTCAGCGGCACGTCACTGCTGCTGAAAATTAAAATATTAATTTACATTATTAAATACAAATAAATTAAATACGTTAATTTATTTAATTAACATTAAATTACAATTAATTAACATACAAATAAATTAAATAATATATTAAAATATAAATAAAAACCAAATTCCTTAAGACCATGTAGTATGCAAAGACAAGACAAATAAAGCCCCAGCTTTGGCTGTGTCTTTGCCCCTGGCTGCTGCCCCAGGGGGCCTTCCACTCTCCATTTGGGACGGGAACACTTCCAAGTCATTCTTACACCTTGTGGACCCAGGGGGCAGAAAGTGAAGCCATAATCTGATATTGCCAGACCCAGATATGCACTTCTGGAAACACTAATTAGATTTTCTTCAGCCTTTTTTAATTTAGTGAGTTCCAGGAGCAGATCACACCTCTCTGAACACTTACAAAGAGAATTTGTGAGGGCGATTACGTGGAGGAATACCTGCTCAATGCTTGAGGCAACATGTTGCCATGGTACCAATCAGATTTTTGTCTTCACCGGGGAATAGAAATAAAACCCGACAGTGTTGGAGTACACACGTTTTCGTTTGTCCCTCTGAGCAGTGTTAATGCTTGCACAGGATTTTTGTTGTTACTATGTTCTGGTTTTGGAACAACAGTGTGTTAAAATGTAGGGTACAAAAGAACGCTCGAAGCGTAGAGGGGAAAAAAAAACAGAATTTCCCAGAGGAGTTCATTATTTTTACACATTTACATTATCAAGCAATGTGGACAAGCCGGAAAGCAAGCGTTAATGGTCACAATCAGTGGTGTCATCTCAGAGCCAGAGACACTTGGTGGCAAAATGGGCAGATCAGGAGCAAGATTGATCTGAAAGCCTAATTGGGCTGTTTTTACAGCTTGAGAATTCTCTTCTTATATTAGAGCTATAAACTATCCATTGTGCTTCGGGGAACATCTGTGCATTTGGCTCTCATAATAAAAGAAATATTGAAAATCAAGAGAAGTGGCTTGCTATAGACAAAACAAGGGAATGATTAATATGAAATTCAAGGAAGTAAAACCACTCAGGGACGGAGAAGGAGGGAGGAAGGGCCTCCCAGATATCAGTAATGTTCAGTTCCTTAAATTGAAGGAGACTGTATTTATTTTTCTTAGGCCTCCATGTAGACCTTGTTGGTACTCATCTCAATAAAACTGACTTAAGAAGAATCAGAGAGGAAGCAGAATATGGCAATAACCAGACTGCAGGCAATGGATGCAAGTCTCAGCAGGACGAAGCTGCTGAGTGAGCATCCTTACCATGGAAGATGCCTGCATTTTCACTGGTGAAGGGAAGGCATGCTACCACCAGAGTCTCAGAGAGTCTCCCTTCTAGCTTGAAAAGTGCCCAGCTATTTAGACGGGTCGCATCAAATACAACAATGCTGTACTAATTATTTGAAAAATGTTCTTTTCAGCACACAGCGCCAAACCAAGCAAAATCCCTGACAGGTATCATCTAATAATTCATTGCATGATTTAGTCTCCTGTTCCAGATAAACCCGCCATAGAAACCCTCGCTGTTGGCTGAGCAGACATAGAGAGATTCCTCCAATGGTGTGACATTCTAAGTCATCAAGAGGGCTTACAGCCAAGGAGTCAGAGGGAGTGTCTGTTGCGAACGTTCCCGCTCTCTGTCAATGGTCTTTTCGCTTCTCTCAATGTAAAAGAGCAGTATATAATATATTCGTGAGGCATCTTGCTTCATGTCCATCAAATATGCCTCTGATGAAGTCGGGCATTGGACCTTCTACCCTGGCCCCTATTACCAGAGAAAGAATGACAGTTGTCTGGCTAGGTTCGTCACGAAATCCCGTGGAACTGCTTTGCAGAAACATTTCTTCTCTACATCAAGGTGTGGCAAATGTCGTTTTTGTTTAATGTTCCTGTTCTTTCCATTGTTTTATTCATTTTTTAGTATATGTCATTGTTCCAACTCATGAGGTTATATATATATATATATATATATATATATATATATATATCCGGTACTTCAATTCCATCCACTCCCCATTACCCTCTTCTGCCTTCCCCTCACCATACTCAGCCTCATGCTCCTCTTCTCAGTGTCTCTTCTATATTTTAAATTCTAAATCCTGCATATGAATAAAAAAATGATGTATTTATGTTTCTGAATCCGGCTTATTTCACATAATATGTTGCTCATCATTTCCATCCATTTTCCTACAGATGACATCATCTCATTTCTAATGTCCGGTGAGTACTCCTGTATGTATATATATATATAATGTGTGTGCGCACCATTACCTTCGCCCATCCGCCTGTTGACGGATGCCTATGCTGATTCAGACTTTGACCACTATCTCTGCTGCCATAAGCAGGCATGCAGGTATCTGTTTATTATTGACTTGGCCTCTTTGTAATATATACCAAAACAGGATATAGTCAGGCCATGTGGCAGTATGATTCTTTAGTTCTTCGAGTATTCGTCACACCGCACTCCACAGTAGCTTCGCTGAGTAACATTTGCACCAACAGTGTGCAACTTCCCTCCTCATGCTCACCAACACTCACTTTTTTTCTTGATCTTTGCCGTTATGACTGGGGAGAGATGGGCGCTCAGTGTGGTTTTGATCTATATTTCTCCTCTCACTCCTCAGCATTTCACTTGCTATATAGATGATTTTTAATCTCATGCAATCCCAACTGTCAATTCTTGCTATTATTTCTTACACCCCTGAAGTCCAGAAACTCTTTTTCCACATTCACTCAGTTCCTCGCTGTCTCCTTACTGAGAGAGACCTAAAACTGAGCATCAAACTGAAAAGTGGAGCGAATGCTCCCCAGGGCTGCCAAAATCCAAAATTGCTCAAGTATTATGAGCACTATGGTTGCCCATGACCATGTCTTGCACCATAAAGCTCTAACCACAAGCCTAACCAGACTCAGCTGCCACTTTCCGGGCATCCTTCTGCTGCTCGGGTAACAGTTTCAATGGAAAATATCTGTGCGCAGAGGAACTACGCCCCCCTCACTGTTGCCTTAACGTTCCGTTTGCTTTGCGGAGAGCCTGACGGAGGGACTCTAGCAACCTGATTTCTCTGTGAATATGTCCAAACACCCTTCTGGGATAATGAAATGTACCATGCTTTTAAATGGAACGGAAGGATGCTTGACCCTAAATCTATTGTGGCATCTTGGAAAACAGAATCAAAGGCTTGATGTTACCAAAACCCTGGTTGAAAGTGATTTTGACACTTGTTACTCCAACTTTCTTGAGTGGAAACTTAAGGAATAATGAGAAAAGCTTGCAAAATATTTGTACTAATATACAAGTAGTACCAACTAGCCTTGTAATGGTCAAAATCATCAAGAAATAAAAATTCCTTCAATAAACAAAGTAAATTCTATGATATCTATTATCCACAAACCCATAAAGCAATATACACATAGAAGATATCTGAGCATTTTACTCACTTATTATTTTTAATGTTTTTACTTTATTAACACAATTACTAACTAATTTATTGTGGGACACTAAGCATGATCGAAGCTCGAATTAACAGAGAAATGAAACTGTGTCTCCAAAAGGAAAACCCAGAAACCCAGTTCTCTGCCCACTTGTTGATGCTGACCTTACAGTGCACCTTTGTTAGCCACACCCCTGCACCTGCTACTGATGCACACAGTAGATGCTCAACTAAATACTCACATTTGATAGAATGGCCCAACTATCATCTTTAAGCCCAATCTTCTAAACAAGTAAAATGATGTTGACTTCAAGCCATAAAGTGCTTTACCATTGTGGAATATTATTATAACTCGCCAAAGATCTGTTACATGTGTTTACATTGAGAAGTTTTACTTTAACTGTGTAAAGGTATGCTACGTTTGTTTATGCTATGGGTTTTTAATTGGGGAATGATGTGTTGCTGGTTCTTAATTGTGGAAAGGTGTTGCTGTTTTACTTTGCCTGCCTAAGGCACCTGATTGGTTTAATAAAAAGCTGAATGGTCGATAGCTAGGCAGAGGAGGACTAGGAGAGGTTGGTGGGCAGAGAGAGTAAGAAGGAGAAATCTAGGCTTGAGGCATGAGAGAGAAGAGAGAACAGGGAAAAGAGGGAGGTGCCTGGGGCCAGACGCCAGGCAGTTGCTAGACAGGCAGGCAGACAGACACAAAGGAAACATAAAAGTAAAATATACAGAATGAAAGAAAGGTCAAAGTCCCTGAGGCAAAAGGTAGATGAAAAGAGACATGTTATGAGGTATCAACAAAGGAACATAGGCTAAGGCCAAGCATTCATAACTAATAATAATAAGTCTCTGAATCATGATTTAGGAGCTCATTGATGGTCCAAAAGAGAAAGCCAATATTTACCAATATTCTGTTCATTTTTTATTTTTGGTGAATCTAATTTTAATAATGTCCACATTTAAAACAATCCTATATCTACCTAAGAAAAGTTAACTGTAAGGTCTTATTGGGTAAATAAAAAGGTTAAAATTATTCTGGATATGGTATATTTCAGATCTTAGCTTTTCATTTTACATTCTTATTATTTTTTTTCCAAATTATCTTCCTTTGTTGCTCTCTCAACTAAGAAATCTTGCATTTTGTTACCAAGACAAATGAAAGAAGTTTGGAATCATTAATAGGGCATCTTTGATTTTAACTATGGCCAGTGTCATGAATGCTTTATGGGACCATTTCTTTGAAGCTCTCTACTTGTTTCCCACATCGATCTTCCTAGCACATGAGTATTACAGGTTCTTGCCCCCCCCCCACTTTGCAAATGAAAGCTGAGACTCAGAAAATTAGACACCAGAACAAAGGGAAAGTTCAAATCAGAGTCAGCAATGAAAACCGTGCATCCTGCTAGGAGTTATTTCTTTTGCCAAGTACCTCAAAAATATAAAAGTACACAAATAGCATGCACATTCTGAATGCCCCTCATAAAGGAGAGAGCTGCTCTGCACATCTTCCTGACGTTGCTGGAGCTGCCTCTGTCAATGAGCCTCATCCTAATCGGCCAGGGAGGCGGTGATTGCCTGTCTGATGCTGAGGTGTGATGTTTTAGGAGGGCTTAAACCATGGCTTGTCTTTGATGGAATTCCAACGCAGTCTTTAATGGGATTCCTCCTTCCCATGGAGGAAGCCGCTGACCTGGAATAAGATCACTTTGAACATGACACCATTACACAAGTGATAGCGTTTATTTTCAGATGGTCATGTTTTTAAAGTAGTTATGAATGTATCCCAAGGAATAAAATGCAAGCTAGTACGTTTTTTGAAAAGCGGAATAAAGATGATCCTGAGTTACTGAAGGGTGAACATCCTCTGGCTGATTTGTCTGAGGCCGTTCGTTCTGGACAGTATAGCAATGAAGGTAGTCGGATGATTCTTAACGGCACCAGGGCCACCACAGCACTTTCATTAAAGGAAGGAGAAAGAAAGGGCAGATGGAAGTCAAGACTTCAGCTCTGGAAGACTTCAGTTAGGCAGTTTGGATAATTTGGATAACCAGCTAATACCAAGTTTTATCAACGTATGTCCTGAGCAAGCATTCTACTTAATGATTTTTTTTCTTTTAAGTAAATGTATAAGCATTATGTGTACTCATTAGCTCCAGTGTGATCCACAATATGTAATGATCAAATCAGCATAGTTAGCATTCCATATCCTTAAAATATTTGCAAGTTCCACTTAGCATTATTCCTGCATCTATTTCGGGAAAGCCTCTCCCTCTCAGGGGCTTGTCCCTGCAGAGACTGACTCTCACTTTTCAGACCATTCATTGCCTATAGCTCTTAATTTGTGGGTGTTTCCTTGGGAGATTTCCCCTATTGACACTGGCTTGTCATCTGGTATTGCCATTATATTGATTTGTTTAGGTGACTGCGCTGTTGAGATTTCCTGAGTACTGCTTTTCTGTCACACATGTAGGACATGTAGAGCGATAGATATCCTGGTCTTCTGGCTCTTCTGAGGTTATGAGTTTGGGAGGTAAAAAGGGGGACACAGAAAGTGAAGGTGGCAGGACAGGGAGACGACAGAAAAGAGCACTATGTTGAGAGTCTCAAACTGAAATGGAAAGAAAAGAAAACTTCCATGTGTTTGGAATTTTGAACAGTTCTTACTCCTTCTAAAATATATGTCCTTGTGAGATAACCACCCACAGTGTTATACAACATTAGACCTTACTCCTCCTTTGTGACTGGGCCTAGGGAGTTGTCACCCATCCCCCAATACCCTTCCAATCTCCTGTCTTAGGCCCTAGTGAAAACTATTCTGGTATTTCTGTTGAGATCAGCTTTTTAAGCTTCCACATGAGTAAGACCATAGCTTCCATGCCTTTCTGTGTCTGGCTGGTTTCAGGTGACATAATGGCATGTGGTTTCATGTGTTTACACCAGTGATGGGTTTTTCATTCTTTTTATAAAGTATCTCTTTTATTTAACATTTGGGTCTTAGGTATATGGACTCGTTCATTGCCAAATAATTCCAGCTTTGTTGAGTCATGAGGAGAAACAAGATGGGTAGAAATATAAACCCCAGTCCAGGGCAAATGCTGGACAAGTGTTCAACTAAAACAGTCTAGAAAAGCAAGCGTGTCCACCCAACCTTTGATCGGCCCTATGGTAGCTGTGGCCTGACGAAATGCTTTCTAAATCACAAATCTCCAGAATCGGTCTGGATCCTTGGCTCACACAGCAGAGGCTATAGGCACTGGGCGTGTCCAGGAGAGGGACAAGGAGGCTAAATCACTCAACAGAAAGGGATGTGGAGGTACTTTGGGTATGTAGTCTTCATTTTGGGAAGAACAAGAGCTTTCAGTGTGGGTTTTTAATTTTTTGGTTTAGCTGACTTTTTACTATTGGAACTTTAGAAATGTAATGTGAAATTTAGTAAGATTATGCTTAGTGAAAATTTCAGGAATCATCTCTATGTTTCTGTCACTTACAATATGATTAATATATTTATTTGGTCTTCCCAAAACCTACCAAGTTTTATTATTATCCATATTGTAAAAATTTGAATTGAATAAGAAAATTTTAAAGGTATTTTGGGATCCCAGTGTCATTTATAAAAAGCATATTGTATAAAGTTTCGGGAAGAAAGCAAGCAAAATCCGCATTTATAGTCAGGAAATGTGGTCGCAGAGACAATACTAATTAATCTGTCTCACATTCCAGCCTTGCTATAATGGGTGACTAGTGAGGTAGGCTTCAAGTGAGAATTTAGAGCTCACTCCCACAAGTTTTTAGTGTCATGGCATTGTTTTGGGACACACAGATAGAATCTTGGGAAGAGTCACACTCATCCTTCCAGGCAGGATTAGAAGCAGAACGGCACCATGCTTCCTTAGCTGATACATAGGCTCCAGATAACAAGCCCCAGGCTGCAGCCACATGAGGAAACCATTCAGGGAAAACTCCTTATCACTTGTCAGAGGATAAAGTGAATGCATGCTGGGATAGATGTGGTAGAGCAGCAGCAGCAGCATGTGTATTGTTTATTTTGTGTTTCTTTATTTAATATACTTTGAACTTGTCAGATCATGTCTATAGGGTTGGAGTAGGGATGCAGGGTGTTTTAGAAACTGTGTTTGTAGATTACATTTGGACTGCTGAGGTGTGTGTGTGTGTGTGTGTGTGTGTGTGTGTGTGTGTGTGTTTCTTTCTCTTTCTTCCTTTTGTTTCTAGAGACAGGTTGCCCCAAACTTTTGATATAGCCAGGGACAACCTTGACCTTCCGGACCTCCTGCCATAACCTCCTCCATGCCAGCATTACCAACATGTAGGCTTTCTAAAGTGCTGGGGATCAGCACCACAACCCCATGCAACTGCTCTGCCAACTGAGCTACACACTCGGCCTTGGTCCATGCATTGATATAGTCAAGGGGGAAAAGAACAGTCAAGAATTGGAAGTTAGGACAAGAAATGTCAATTTTAAGTGGGAGCTTTGTGGTTTTATGTTTATTTTTCACAGAGTCATTGAATAAGGACTCATGAAAACAGGTTAATCCTGACTGGAGAGACATGTTCCTGGAAAAAAAAAAAGAGACAGCAAAACATCTAGGAGACATTTACAAGTTGGTAATCAAGGAATATGGCATGATAAAAGTAAGTCAATGCTGTCAGGAAACCAGACAAAACCAGGAGCAGAAAGACCCGTGCCTCTGAAAGTGCCAGCCCACGCACAGTGTGGTAAGGGTGGATAAACCTGGTTTATTAGCAAATACATCCAACTTCAAATTTTCACCTAATTTGTGTTACCTCCAAAGCACAGTCCTGTGCCCACACTGTGGAGGTTTGGAAGGCAGAAGCTCTGTATGACTGTAGTATCTAAGAGTGGTGTGTTGAGGAAGTGACCAGGATTATATAGTCAGTTGAGAAAAACCCTTCACATGCAAGGCACATTCGTGCAGCTCCTTGGTCTTATAAAATGAGGAAGCATTTGGGAGCTTTTCTATCTTGGTATGGGTATATCCCCTTCACACTACAGCTAATGGAACCCCCATTCTGGATGGGTGCTTGCAGTGCTCCTCTTCTCATCCCCCAGCCCCAGTCCTGCTGGAAGTGGGGCACCCATGTAGGAAGACAGTCAGTGATTCTTGGCTACACCTATGGAAAAGAGCATCTACAACACACAGCTTGGAGATGAGGTGGTCCATCTCCTACTTGAAGCCTTGAGACTCTCAGATGCCTGAGATGACCATGTCCTGGTCTCCCCTGCCCCAGCTCACTCTGATGCACTCTGTTGCAGACTGCGGTCATTTGTCATCCCAGAACCCTAACAACAAAACAGGAGTTCATTCCAGAATGAGCATGCTATTGTCCCCTACCTGCTGGGCAATGGCATAGAGGGTCTGACAGGAAGAAGAAAGATTGACAAAGAGAACCGTAGTATTTCTGCCTTGAGGAATCTAAGTTTATTTGAAACAGAAAAAGTAGAGATTCTAACGCTAAGAATGTTGTCAAAGCCAATGGTAGTCTTGGGAATGAGCGAGTAAGATGGTGAGTGACTAGCACAAGTGAAAGTGAGTCTAACCTAGAAGAAGAGTGCTCCCTTTTTAGAGGAGCCCTGGAACAGAGCAGCCATAATGATGGCCAAGCCCTGGACCTCCTGGACTGTGTTGTCAAAGACAAGAGGGCCACTAGTTAGTACTTAACAGATATACTCCGCAAAGAATGACCACCACAAAGGCAGACTCCCTAGGAGCTTAAAAGGAAAATTAGGGAAAGGGTAATAAAGATCCCAGCTAAGAGCTACTGAGACATTACCAAATTAAGACCTAGATATGAAATTTATGTGATGACATATGCCATTTTATGTAATGCAAAAATATTGTTAATAGCTGTAGAAGTATTATATGATACAGCATGTTAGAATGGAAGTTTTTAAAAGTAACTTAGGCTATGCAACAATTCTGGATTCTGTCACCTGCAGTAGACTGTGGTAAAAATGTATTAAATGGATATTGCTGCCAAATGTAACAATTACCTAATTTATTCTAATATAATTGTTATGCCCAGTCCTTGGAGACCCCAAAAGACCACCAGGGAGGCTCACTCACTGAGATGCAAAAAGCAAGGTTTATTGTCTGCACAATACAAGTCATCAGGGACCTCGTCAAAGCAACTGACACAGTAGTGGCAAGAGGAGGTACCCTGCCCTTCTAGAGGGCATTATTTAAAGACAAAACCCAGAAAAGTTACATTAGCAGGGTATGGAGTGATGGGTTCAATCCTGATTGGCTTGTGCCTAGGGACTTTTCAGAAAGTTTTCTTTCTGGCTGACCTTTGGGTAGGGATATTCTGCAGTTATCTGTACTTTCCAGATGGCTACCCTGTTACTTTTGCTGCTAGCCATTTCTGAGGACTAGACGGTTTTAAGGGAAATAGCTTACACAAGACACAAGATGGAGACAAAGGACAAAATGGGGGAACTTTGGTCGGTTCTTCAATAATAAAAACTTGGGAGTCAGAAATTGAGATGAAGACCTAAAACAATTGACTGACCCTCTCTCAACATTTTCTAGAACTTCCAGTAGTGGAAAATCCCTAGAATTCCTTCTCTTCACTTCCTGTCCCCTCCAGCCTCAATTAAGTCCTCCAATAACTTTATGGTTATTCCTAGTCAGCCAATCACTGACTCCATCCTTTGATTCAAGGCTGCTTTATTGGCACTGTAGATTGGCTGTACAGACAATTCTCCTGCAACAAATGGAAAATTCCAGAAATAAGTGATTCACAGGTGTTAAATTGTGCACTGTTATGAACAGTATAATGATATCTTGTGATATCCTGCTCTATTTATCAGACTATAAATAACCATGGCATCACTCAGTGTTCTCACAGATACTGTAAGTGCATGTACACAAACTAGGACAGGCGAGCCAGCCATAATCCACAGTTCAAATTGTTGTGAAAACTCATTCTACCTTGGATGTGTATATTTGGCATATTTGTTAACAGATAAGAGCAATAACAAAAATGGCCTGTGTGTAGTCTCACCACTTAGAAAGTGCCTAAACTTATGTAAATTTATTATGATATAATGTTAAATCCATTCAGAAAACCCAAGAGGAGAGACATTATTTTATACTCAAAAGATAAATTGACATAGAATAAATGCAGTAGCAACAAAAATGTATTTTATGCATCTAAATTCTCTGAGCTGCCTTCCATACAGAGAGTTTTAGGAACTCTGATCTATCATGGGATATAGTAGCAAAGAGGAGCTGAAAATGCATGCTGAGAAGTAGAGAAGCCTCTTGGTGCCTGCTTTTCTCAATGGGGGACTAAGTAGAATTAATGTTCCTCATTTTTAATTGATAGGATCAATTCTTCTTGCAAATTTGTGAAAATAATTTTTATTTTACTTGTAGGAATGAAATTAGCACAGATATTACATAGTAGTCTCCTTCCCTTTTCTTGGAAGCATGTCTTGTGAGACATTCAGTACATCTGTGGGGAGTGGAGGGTTGTACATGCGTGTGGGGAGTGGAGAGTTGCACATGCGTGTCGGGAGTGGAGGGTTGTACATGCGTGTGGGGAGTGGAGGGCTGTACATGCGTGTCGGGAGTGGAGGGTTGTACATGCGTGTGGGGAGTGGAGGGTTGTACATGCATGTGGAGGCCGGGGGTCAACTCTGGGTCCACTTCTCAATCACTCTTCAACTTATTTTTGGAGACAGGGTCACACACTGTCCTCCAGGTATCTGCCTGTCCCCTAGCGAGTGCAGGAGTGCGCGCGCGCGCGCACACACACACACACACACACACACACAGTCCCACTGTGTAGCTGGATAGCCCAGGCTGGCCTCCAACTCACAGTGCTCTTCTCAGCTTTCAAGTACTGAGATTACAAAGACCGTAGTTTATTTTTAAAGACACACATTCTCTAAAGACTCTCTCTGGAAAATGAAAATTAGAGAGTAGTTTATTACTCTGAAGTTTTCCTTATCGATATTTCTTTCTCTCATTTTTGGAGGTGTGGACTAGTAGTTTTTATGTCTGGTAGGGGTCTGCTTCCTGAATCATGTGTGACTCTTTCTTTCTATGAGCTCCCATACTCTAAGAAGTGAGAACACTACCTATTTTATTTGGGTATTAATCCAGTACATGGCATACATTGTTCATGACCTACTCACACTCACAGAGGCACCACCTTCTATGAGATTAGAAACTAGGATTTAAGCACAGTTTCAGAGGGCATACATATCAGATTGCAGCAGGAAGCTTCCTGGCCAGTCGGGGAAGAGGGGGTTCTATTAATACTGATTGCACCCATGTATGTAATTACAATTAACGTGTTTCCACTGAGATTTATGTTGTAGGCTGAATTGTGGTGTGGAAGTACTGACCCCAGGACCTCAGAGTGTGGTCTTGTTTGGAATCAGGGCCCCTGCAGAAATAAGAGTAAAAATGAGCACGTTGGGAAGAATTTTAATCTAATATGAAACTCCTTGTAAAATATTTGGGCATAGGTGCATACATGCATGGAGAATACCATGCAAGAATTGGAGTGGTGCTTCTCTATAGTAAGAAGCCAGGGAAAAGGCCTGAGTGAATATTCCATACCACGTACAGAAGGCGTGTCATCTGCAAATACCTTGATGTTGGACTGCTAACCTCCAAAACTATGAGATAAGAATTTCTCTCATTGAAGTTATCTGGTCTGAACCTTCATTAGTGCAGCCCTAGAAAGCATACAATCTCCGTGGTAATAAAAAATGATTTCTTGATAGCTGGCATGTTACTCCAAAATCTGTGTAACCTGTTCAGAACCTCTGTCATGTTCAGGGGACTTCAGATGACTATGAAACTGACCCCTTAAAATACAATGTGAAATAACAATAAAGTAGGCATAGTGACTAGTGGATTCTGTTTGTCTCAGGGAACCCATCAAGAAATGCATTGGAAGCGTGTGTTTTAACATGAATTTTCCAGAAAAGATGGAAAAAAAATCTGTTGACAATTAGTCAAAAAGAAATATGGCGTACCACCTGTGAAAGAAAAGATACAGTTGGTACTAGATTTTTATCTGCCTAGAGAGTCTATTCCAGGGTTTGAATCATTTACTCCTTTAGTGAGTATTTGCTGAGAACCCCTGGTTTACCAGGTTCTTCTAGTCCCAGTGCTTACTAAATTTCTACTAAAATAAAGTGAAGTTGAAAGAGGATCTTTACGTCCATGGCAACGCTCTCTTCTGCTTGGTTACTGCTGTTTCCAGTTCCTTGGAAACAAGACCATATCCTCAAGTTCTTATTGCCTGGGAAAGCTCATCCAGCTAATATTTCTTCTGATGCAAGGCTCAGGGTCTACTTCCTTGATCAGGGATGTTTCTTACATTCTAATTGTTATGTTTTTCTAAGTTGTACAGAACCTCCTAAAAGAAACTTCGATTGCAGGACAAAAATGCTAAGGGCAAAACCAAAACTATAGCAAGCAGAAACCTGTCCGTGATTATTGAAGCTTGCAGAAAGGTTGTCTTCAAGGCCAGAGATAAATTTAGCCACTCATCTGTGATCAGATGGAGGCTTCTGGCTAAGATAGATTTAAAAACCCAAACAAAAAGCCAAGCATTTATCTCCAGTTAACTTGCTAGCCTTAGGCTTCTCCTGATGTTTGTGTAAATCACAATAGATGCCTAAGTATCTTAAATAAGGGTATAATTTGTCAGTTTCAATTGAACACATGGTTAGCAACAGAAAGTCTAATAAGAAGTACATTTTTAATACCAGAAAGGAATTACAATTATTTGTACTATGTGTTTTACTCTTTTATTAGTAGGTTCTAATAAAAGGTTTTACAAATTGAGGATTACATCTTTCCTATCTCAGTATAGATTGTAGTTTGCATGAATCAGTATTATTTCTAATATATTCGAGACCCTGATGCTACAGATAGCGGTTAAATTATCTTTGGGGAGCATTCCCACTCTTTTGAAACTGATGAGACTCAGCCACTGGGCAGAAAAATCTCTGTTCACTACAGCTCAGGATGGGGTACCCGTGTATGTGTACAGCTCAGGATGGGGTACCCGTGTATGCGGGCCTGCACCACTTGCTCACACACGGGCCTGGCGCCTTGCAACCTTTCTCTGCTGCTCACCTTTGACCTTGATCTGAGGGACAAGGAGCAGGTGCCCTTGCATTGCGGTAATAGCCCTGGGAATGGTTTTGCCCAACATATATTGCTTGATATGCTGGGAAATTAAATGGACTGAAGGAGAACCACTTCCCCCAAAAGACTGATAGGTGAAAGAAAGGAAACTGGGATCCATTCTCTTTATTTTTTTCCTGACTGATAAACTTAAAAATACGTTGACATAGCCAAAGTGGGTTTATGGTTTGTTTTGTTTTGTTATGTTTTATACTAAAAAGCAAACCTCAGATACACCGGACTTTATAGAAGAGAAGATGGGGCATAGTCTTGAACTCATGGCACAGGAGTAACTGATAGTGCCGGCACTAAGAGCAACCATGAATAAATGGGACCTCATGAAACTCAAAAGCTCTGTAAAACAAAGGACCCCATCATTCAGACAAAGCAGCAGCCTATAGAATTGGAAAGATTTTTACCAGCTTCACATATGATAGAGGGTAAATATCCAAAATATATAAAGAACTCAACAAACTAGATATAAGAAACCCAAATAGTACAATTTAAAAGTGGGGCACAGCTATAAATAGAAAATACTCAACAAAGGAATCTCAAATGGCTGAAAACCACTTAAAGAGATGTTCATCATCCTTAGCCATCAGTGGAATGCAAATAAAAACTATGTTGTGAATCCATTTTACACCTGTCAGAATAGCAAAGATCAATAACACAAGTGACAGCTCATGTTAGCACAGATGTGGAGAAAGAGGAATATTCTTGGATTGCTGGTGGGAGTGCAAACTTGTACAGCCACTATCACCATGGTTTCTTAGGAAGATGGGAACTGCTCTCTCTCTCTCTCTCTCAACTGTACCACTCTTGGGCATATACCCAAAAGGATGTTTCTCCCAATCACAAGGACATTTGTTCAACTAGGTTCATTGCTGATCTATTCATAGTAGCCAGAAACTGAAAACAAGCTAGATATAACCCTCACCAGAAGAATGGATGAGAAAAATGTAGTACATTTACACATTGGAGTATTATTGGACTGTTTACAAAAATGACATCATGAAATTTGCAGGCAAGGGGGTGAAACTAGAAAAGAAATCATCCTAAGTGAGGTAACCCAGACCCAGAAAGACAAATATAGTATGTATCCACTTATAAGGGTATATGTAACCCAAGTTATAATCCATAGACCCAGAGAGGGTGGGTATAAAAGAAGGGGCAATGGAGAACATGAATTTCCCTGGGAAGAGGAAATAGAATAGATTTTATGGGTAGACCAGAGACAGGGATTATTGGAAAGCACTATAAGTCCAAAATAAAGTTAATGAAATTGGGAAATAAGGGAAAACATTTCTCTAAATCTAAATCTCTAAATCTGAAGTTCTCAACTTGTGGTTGCAACATCTCCAAAAAATTTACATTATAATACAGAACATCAAAATTGCAGTTATAAAGTAGCAACAAAAATAATTTTATGGTTGGGGTCATCACAACATGAGGAACTGAATTAAAGGGTCTCAGCATCAGGAAGGTGGAGAACCACTGCTCTAGATATATTATGCTGTATTTATTTGACCTTAGAAATAAATGAATTGAATACAAATATATCTAAAACTAAGTATCTATTTCTAAGCCAAGTTAATGATAAAGCTACAAAGAAAGAACTTACTTCAAATGTTTTAAACTAGGGGTAAATTGGCTTACTGAGATACATAGTCTAAACAAAAATAAGGTTGCAAAGGAAATTTAAATTTAATAATCACATTTGTAATCATGGTATTATTCTCAATCATCTTAAAACTATCCTAGAGTATAGAGTGCTGAAAAGCATAAAACTGTTCTAAGTTAAAAACCAAGAAAATAAATAAATTATTTATAATTCAAATTTAAAACATCAGCTAATGAATTTTTAAACTATGTATATTTTAATATATGTGTACCAAGATAAAAGGAAGATAAAGCAACCTAACTGCAGTCACTGTGAGAGCCCTGCCAGTCTCTCCA
Organism: Arvicola amphibius; assembly: GCF_903992535.2. Lineage (NCBI taxonomy): Eukaryota > Metazoa > Chordata > Mammalia > Rodentia > Cricetidae > Arvicola > Arvicola amphibius. The sequence goes on from NC_052057.2 coordinate 112,623,467, forward strand.
CATCATTTGCCACCAGCAGAGGGTCCTTGAAGGAAGAGTTACTCCAGGCCATGGGGAAGCATACTGGGGAGATGAGAATATGGCACTTTTGAGGGTCCTGAGATCCTGTTTAAGAGGAAGTCATAGAAAGCAAGGCAAAAATAAGATGAGTCTAGTTATAAGAATAATAGATGTATCTGACAGAAACATGTTGAATATACAAAATATATTTGAAAAAAGAAAATATATTTGTTTTACTATTTTGAAAAATAAATTTGAAATACTATTTGAAAAATTATGGAAAGTACAACTTGGAAATGGCAAGACTATTATTTTTTTATTTCAGAGTTGACTTTAAATATAAACAAAGTATTTGTCTTGACTTTCCAAAAAGAACCGCATTTCAGAATCATCAGATGCCCCAGGGGTTGAGTGAAATTCTAATGAGAAAATGAACTTTACCTAACAAGTCAGAGGGTGTTTAGAAGTATAGACAAGACTGTAAAACACCAATGGAAACAACCGATTCAGCAAAGATCAGTAAGGGAATGAAAACTTTTGAAGAAAATTGAGGGAATCTGAAAGGTGAGACAGCCAGACATTGTGATTCCCCCAAAATAACAGACTGTGAGAGGCAGGCACATCACCAGGCTCATGTTTTAAAAGAACAAAATTGTAATCAGTTTAAAGGTGCAGGACATTCTACAGCCTGAGGTTGCTAAAGGATAAATGGTCCTATTCCTCCTGAAACATATAAAGGTAGAATGACATGTGGCTGAAAAAAATACTTCTTAAATGACAGAAAGAAGAAAGGAGGGAGGGAAAGGGAAGAAGGAAGAGAAGATGGGAAGGAAGAACCATAGGAGAATCAATTGTGGCAAAATTTTGTTGAGTCTATCTATGATAAATATAGGAAAAGTTATACTAGCTGTTTGTTTTTATTTAAAACCCTTTTTTATATTAAAAAAAAAAAGTTGAGAGTATGTTTTGTTCCACAGCATATAAAAGCCTTGGAGCTATTTTGACCTGCTTTTCTCTCCACAGCACAGCTTTTTGTAGAGAAGCTATAATAGGCAAGAAGGTAAATGTTAGACAAAAGCAAACAAAATGACAGTTTCAGCTAAATCTCTCAAGCATAGAAGCTTGGCTGGTAAGAATAAACAAATATCCCCTTTAAGGAGATTGAGCTGTCTTAAAGCACTGCCTGTACTCTATGGATGCTTCCTTTTTTCTAGGTAAATAAGTCAGCCCTAGAAACTTCTCTTTCTTCAGACACATGGAGGTGGTTCCTGTGGGCCTCCCCGTGTTAATTCTCAAGCAACTCAGTGACCAGCTAGAGCTTCAGAACTTTGTCATTGTGAGCATAGTGGAATTTGAAGAATAAAAAGCATCCCCTTCCCCCACCTATGACTGCTTATTCGGGTACATGGAACAAATGTAAGAAATAGGTGCATGGAACGGGCAAAAATAAACTCTCAGTTTGGTAGTCAAGACGACGAAAATAGACTGCTTTTCTAGAGTTAAGAGAACCACATCCTCGGTGCTCTCCCAAGCGAAAGCAATCCAACAAGGGTTTGCATTCACTATAATTTTAACTCCTTTCATCTGCTCTCCCTTGGATGCTGACTGCATCCTACGGATATAAGAATGAAGAAGTAGTTTGTGTCTTCTCTGTGCTTGCCATCCACTACAGTATTTAGAAACTATAGCACTAACTATAGAACAACCCTTACTATCTGAGGGTTGCCCGAAGGGAACCCATTAGAATGGTTCTCATTCATCTAAAACAGCTATTATCTTTATCTTAAAAATACAACCAAGCACTACTAAAAATGAATTTGCTTGATTATGTTCAATAAGACATGTCTTAGACTTTTGTTGTGCACTGACTCATAGAAGAAAGACTTACACATTTTTGATGGAGGGTGAAGGTGTAATCTTACCAACACATCATATGATAACATGATGTAACATGTAACACATCTGACGTTCTCAGCACGGTCATAGCGAGCTATTGAAAATACACACAGGTTTTTACCAGCTTTCCCATAATCCTCTCTGGCTCAGCTGCCTTTCCATCATTCTTTCTGGGAGCATCTACCATGCAGCTCAGTCTGCTCTACACCGGTTATCTGTCCCTTATATGCTACCGTCCTTTTCTTGTGTGTGGTTTGATATTCCCCAACATCAGAATGTCTGCAAGGACATTTTCTTGTTTTTGCTTCCATTTCCCCTATTTGTCTTTTATTGAAAATAGATTTTCTTATACAATATGTTCTGATTATGGTCTCTCCTCCTCCCAATGCTCACTTTTATTTTTAAATCACTTTGCACCGAATTGTCATTCAAAAATTAGCAAGACTGATGGAGATATACCACCCAAATAGATGTTAGTGCTGATCAGGTAGGGTGTGACCTAAAAAAAATAATTTTTTAAATGGTCACTCTCTCAGTGCTATTTCACTCCTGTAGAGAGTAAAGTAATTATCGGTTGTGATAATGAAATCTTTCTCATAAAAATCAAAGCAATTGTGTGAAATATCTCTGCCTCTGAGAGGTGTCAGCTCACCAGTGGAGCTCTGGGAAGTGATTTGGGAGTCGTGGCAGAAGGGTTAGGCATAACATGAGCAAGCACCTCAAATGATGAAGGCATACTCCTCTTCCCAGGGGAGCCACTGAGGAAGAGTCATGGGAGTTGGAGTCACCTGGGTAAGGGATCCCACTGGCTTCCCTACAAAGCAAGAACATTCTGCAAGCAGAGAAGAGAGAAAGGCACAGTGCAGGCAAAAAAAGGAAAAAGAAAGAAAGAAAAGAAAAAATCATAGCATGCTGTTTCCTACACCATCTTCTAAGTGGGGCCTCATACAATGCTGACCTTTGTATTACTCAGGCCTTCAGGACTCACCTCTTTGTGTGTGTGTGTGTGTGTGTGTGTGTGTGTGTGTGTGTGTGTGCGATTGATGAGGGGTAGCAAAGCTGGACTTCATACTCCTGTGAGTATCACTGAGTTGGACACGTGCCCAGCAAATAATCTGCTCGAAATGTTCAAAAGGGAGGGTCTCTGCAAAGGATAAAGACCAATGTGAAGGAAAACTCAGGGCAATTGGGGCCCATTTGAGAGGATCATCTAGCTGAAGGGTCAAAGCGTCACAGGATGCTTGCTGCAGCGGGAGAGACGATCCCCAATAAAATGTCCATCTGTATCACAGTACCTTTGAACCAGAATTTCTACCTGGGTTATTTTTCATTTTCTGCTGCCATGACAAAATTCCCGAGAAAATAAACAGCGATGGCTTGCCGTGACTCCTGAGTTCCCGTTCATAGTGAATTGGCTTCATTGCCTTATGGGCCTTTCGGTATCATGGTAAGAACATATTGTAGAACACTGGGTTTACTCACAGTGGCTAGGAAGTTAAGAGAGTGATGTCAAAGGAGCCAGTATCTCAATATGGCCACCCCCAGTGATTCAACTTCCTCCTGCTGGCCCACCTCCTAAAGGTGCTATTGTCTTTCAGTACCATCAGAGGCTGGAGAGGAGAATGGGTATCAGACCTTCGACACATAGAACGGTTGAACAGCACTCCAAGCATAAACTAGAACAGAGAAGAAGGCAAAGAAAAACTACAATTATTTTGTTGTGGTTTCTTCAGAGAAGAATTTACCCTGAATGCCATACAAGTGCACACACGTGGAGGCCAAAGACCAGTCCTATGTATCTTCCTTTATGGTTTTTACTTTATTTTGGGGACAAGGTCTCTCAATGAATCTGAAGTTCGGTGGTTGCCCAGGGATGTCTGATTAATGAACTCCAGAGATCCTCCTGTCTCTACCACAGCTGCTCTGGGATTACAAGCTACTACCATGACATCCAGCTTCTCTTATGATGCAGGGAATCGAACACAGGTCCTCACACTTTCAGAGCAAACACTTGGCCAACTTTACCTTCTCTTCAGCCTGAAAGTCTGTTTTTTTCAGTGCGAAAGTCAGTCTTTCTCCCGTATTTCCCAGCGGTTGACTAACCTAATTCTATATCTTCATATTTAAAGAAAAGCGAAACAAAGCATTAATCCACATAACTCAGAACAAAATTAGCTTCTTCCCTTAGTTATTCTCTTCATCTCAAATAAACAGTTTTTAAAATTGCGGGCCCTTACTTTTTCTCCGTAAGCAGACACTGCACATGTGCAAATAATGCAACTTGTACTTAAACGTACTGTTTCCGTGGTAACTCTTCCCTCAGTTGTGTCCTCTCATTGGAAAGGCTTCCCAGAAAACATTCAGGAAAGGCTGGTGAGCTTTTCACTCTTGTATTTGACAGCCTGCCAATGCTCACCTATTTATAGCAAACTCGGGCTACTTCTCGAAGGGGTGTACAACGGGTTAATCTGGAATGTGGAAGGATGTGAACAGAAAGGAATATACGGCCCAGGGATAGAGTCAGTACCAAATACAATCAGTACAGTGCAGCTAACAGACATGGCTTTGCCCCAGACTGGGCCAGTGAGGAGCAGGAACTTTCTTCTCCTCTCAGGGCCTACTTCCTCCCATTGCCTCTTCCAAATGTTCATATACACAGTGCACACATATAACATAGACACACAGATATCCCACTTGCATGCTTTACAACTCCCGTGTGTATACTCAGTCCCATGTCACAATCAGTGGGTTTTCAACTAAGCCTATGACCAACAGGCTCCAGCTTCACTGAAGGTCCTTAAGAGCCCCAATGCCTTCTCATCTCAGACACTGTGACAAGCGGAATCACCTCACTGAGATGTTCATGGATCCGATGAATAGTGAGCCACTGGGTAGATGCCTGCTGCTACTCATTCCTGAGTGGCAGACCCACCTTCAGGACCTCCCATTAAGCCACCTGGGGGTAGTGTTACACTGAGGTCTGCGTGTCTATTACAACACTGTCTGACACCGGTCCAACTCCATCTGTCCTCAGTAGTAGGGAAACATATCTAGTCTATTTTCAGGTAATATGATGGAAAGAAAATAATTATGTTTATAGGTAAGTATGTTTTCTATAATACATATATTCTATAAAATTGCATAGATAACAATAATATATTACACATACATATATTGTTTATAACATACATAGTTACATAAGTATACATAGATATAGATGATAGACAGACAGAGATAGATATATAGAGAGATAAATAGATGACAGAGATGATAGATGATTAGATAGATCGATCGATCGATAGATGATAGATAGATAGATAGATAGATAGATAGATAGATAGATAGATAGATAACAGGAATGTGCTGACTCTCAACTCTGGTACTGGAAATATTATCCAAGTGCTTTATGCTCTACTTTCTTCTCTGAACTGACAGGACATAGTAGCTGTGCTAATGTTTATTGTGCCTATCCTGAGGACAGTTCCCTTTGTGAGGGAAATGGTCCATTTCTTTCCATCTGGCATCTCAGAGCATAGACCAAGTGGGAGGTATTGTGATTGCCATGGAGCTTCCAGAGAGCATAGATAAAGAGGTAAAGAGAAGGCTCCTGCAAACGTCATGTCCCTGAAAGACACAAAGGCAGCCGCTTTTCACCTAGCTGGGAACAAAGGAACTGAAACAACCCCTGACCTCCACCCAGCAGTTACTGGAGCTGAAGAAAGCTGTCAGGCCAACAGCCAAACAACTGTACCCACGGTTTTTACCGATGCTTGGTAAATTAGCTTTCCTACTTCACCAAACTAGCAGAACTGCTCTTGACATGAGGCGAGCCACATCCAAAGATGAAGACACTGAAGAGTAGCTTGCAAAGTTCTTCATGCTAAGGTGTGTGTGAGGATTAACACCCAGTTCTGTGGCTCTCCCACTGGGACAAACAATTTACATGTTTTTTGTGAGTAGCATTCTCTTTCCATTCTCAGGGATTATTGAGGACTGGAAAGGGCCTTTGTCTGTGATAAGTAAAGAGATAATCCATACGTGTGTGTGTGTGTGTGTGTGTGTGTGTGTGTTTCCTTACTAAAAAGTAAAGCAAAAATTTAAATACAGATTTTTCAAATTATTTTAAATCAATGATAAAGTTAATATTTACATGTTAGCAAAAGTTATTTTGTGAAGTCAATTGCATATGACATTTTTTATATTTCTAAAACTTTTTGCACATCTGATCAATAACAGAACGTAATCTTGTCTACTATATTCAACTGTTGGGAGAGCATTATGTAGCCTTTTACAAAATCCTAATGACTAGCCAGGCAGTACAAGTACATGCCTGTAATCCATCACTTGGGAAATGAACGAAAAAAAAATCAGAAATTTAAGCCTTATCTGAATATTGAGTTCAAGGTGAGCCTGGACTACCTGAACACTCCCCCTCAAAGAATTAAACAAAACTAAAAGAATTTAAAATTCCAGTGGATAAACCAGAAGATGAGTGGAAAATGTCCAAATATAGATAGCCTGGAGGTTATTTTATAAAGTATTTTGGGTGAACCTGCATTTTGAGGTCAAGTAGGGAATTTTCCACTGGTGCTATCATGTGGTTGCTCGAAAAGTTTTGAATTTTGGAGAATTTAAGATTTCAGTTTCTTGGGATTTCAGTTTCAGTTTAGGAATGGAACTCATGTTCAAAACTGTTAGAGGCTTTTAGGGTAATCCAAAGCAGCTTCTCTGTCTCTCTGTCTCTGTCTCTCTGTCTCTGTCTCTCTGTCTCTGTCTCTCTGTCTCTGTCTCTCTCTCTGTCTCTCTCTCTGTCTCTCTCTCTGTCTCTCTCTCTGTCTCTCTCTGTGTCTCTCTCTCTCTGTCTCTCTCTGTGTGTGTCTCTCTCTGTGTGTCTCTCTCTGTGTGTCTCTCTCTGTGTGTCTCTCTCTGTGTGTCTCTCTCTGTGTGTCTCTCTCTGTGTGTCTCTCTCTGTGTGTCTCTCTCTGTGTGTGTCTCTCTCTGTGTGTCTCTCTCTGTGTGTCTCTCTCTGTGTGTGTCTCTCTCTGTGTGTCTCTCTCTCTGTCTCTCTCTGTCTCTCTCTGTCTCTGTCTGTCTGTCTCTCTCTGTCTCTGTCTCTCTCTCTCTCTCTGTGTGTGTGTGTGTGTGTGTGTGTGTGTGTGTATGCCGTTTCCATTTTCACTGTGTAACCTGGATCTCCTTGTGTGATGGGCAAGACAGTGAACAAAACTTTGAGATTAACTAACATGCCTACACTCCTGTCCCAGCTGTAGGTTGCTACTGCAGGCAGAGACTACGGGAACTGCAGCCCAGACACTGATCACTAAGTTAGCAAGTGCTTGAGGCTTTCTTCTCACTGCAGGCCTCCCTAGCAGGTAGGGGTTAAGGCTGGGACCTCACATGGTTCTCCATTCCACCTTCTGTTTTCCTTTTTAGTTGTTCTTTATTTGTGGAATAGACAAGGTCAGTATAGCAGGCCACCTCATCCCTCGCTGTTCCCATCTCTTTTTCTTCTTTTTCTCTGTACCCTGTCATCTCTGTTACCACTCATGGAGCAGATGCAGAGTGTTTTATTATTTAGGTGTATATCTTTACTCTTCTCAGTCTACCTTTTAGCTGAAATGCCCATCTACCACTCACCACCACCACCTTTTCTCTTTGATTCTCCCGCTCCTCCTTCTGTGTGTGTTGCTTCCTCTCCTTTCTACGCTTCTCGCAACTGGGATGCTTTTCTTCGTTTTCTTTATTTTCTGCACGGATACCCACACTAACCATTTTAATTATATGCACAGTACTAGCATCCCTTTTCTCCACCAAACGGTTTGTACTTAAGGAATGGCTGCCTAGTGGTAAACTGACGCTATTTTCACAGTGTATTTACTACTGGGAAATTTCCTATAGTTTCAGACAGTGCTCAACTGTCAGTAAAGGTCTGGTGTTAGAGCCTGGTGCCAAGGAAAAATGTCACATCATCCTTATTACAACTTGAACTCTCCTAAACATTGAAAATACCCCCACTAAAATTATAAACATGGCCTTAAGGAAAAATGAAAACAAAAATTTTAAATGGTCGTCTGACCCCAGATGACCAGGTTCCAGTACAAAAACATCAGGGACAAGAAGAACCAAGGCAACTAATCTCCCCCCAAAATTACTGCTCCCATAGAAATGGCCCCCAAAGCAAACGACCTAGATAAAATTCCAGACATACAATTCAAAAGAAAAATTATCGGTATCTTCAAGCAACCCAAAGAGAACATGAATATATTCCTAAAATTCACAAGCAGTTGCATGAAATAAGTCAAATCAGGATATGAAAATAAAATTCAATAAAGGGAATGACATGCTGAACAAAAGTAAAACTGAAATGAAGGTGGAAATGAAAAATGCAGACGGACAAGGAAAAAGTGCAAAAGAAAGTCATGCCAAGAAGATGAATCATGCAGATGATAGAATTTCAAACAACACCTGGTGAGGGTCAATGATAAATTTTAAAAAGCTTATGAATGGAACACTTGGAATCATTGGGACCTCATGAAAAGGCAAAATATATAAATTATAGTCTCAAGAAGGAGAAAAATTCCATGCCAATAAAATAGAAAATAATTTCAATAAAATCACGGGAGAAAATACCTCAAACTGAAAACAGACACAAGAGGCTCACAGAACACCAAAAATATGGAACTGGAAAAAGAACTCCTTACTCACATATTACTGAAAATACCAAAATATGTGGGAAGAATAAAACCTGTAAAAGAGAAGGGCTTGATCACCTTTAAAAGCAAACCCATCAAAACAGCAGAATGGAATTTTAATGGAATCTTTAAATCCAGAAGGTCTTAGATAGGATTTCAAATATATTTCAAATTCTGAAAGATCCATTTGCCAACCCAGCCTAATATACCCAGCAATAGTATCATTGAAGAGAAAGAAAAACTTTGCATAGCAAAGTCAGACCAAATAAATTTATGAACAAACCAGCACCACAAAGGATTCAGGGTGGGACACTTTAAACTGAAGAGAAAGATAAACATATCCAAGATATTACGAGGAAAACATAAACCAGGTTACAGTCATTAGTAAAAACAAAAGGACTAAGAAAACACCCAAAACTACAAAAGCAATAAAGTGATTGGGATCAATAAAGACCTTTGAATAATAAGTCTGAGTCTTAATAGTTTCAATTCTCCCCTTTAAAATCAGAGCATTGATTGAATTAGTAAATAGGATCCTTCCTCTTGATGCCTCCAAGAAGCATGTCTCATACCTTAGAAAAGAAGGACTGAAAAAGATTTAAACAGATAGAACTGAAAAACAAGCAAATGTCACCATTCTAATGTGTAATAAAATGGACTTCAAATACAATCAGAATAGACAAAGATGTTTCCTTCACAGCAATCAAGGGAACAATTTGTCAAGATAAATTTATAGATAGATAGATAGATAGATAGATAGATAGATAGATAGATAGATAGATAGAACACAGGCTCACCTTATTTCATAAAAATCATTATTAAACACTAAAGCACAATTCAATCACAACACAATAATAGGGACTTCAATGCTCCATTCTCGCAATAGATCAACAAAAAATACAGAGAAACATTAGAATGATCTATATATGATAATTCTGTAGATCAAATGAACCTAACATACATACATTGAATAGTTCACCCAAGCACACTCTCCTTTGCAACCCACTGATCTCTCTCTAAAATTGGACACAGCACACAAAGCAAGAGTAAAGCAATATAGGAAAATAAAAATAATTCCCTGTAGTCTATCTGATGTCAATGGAATAGGAAAACATAATAATAGCAAGAGAAATTATAGGAAATAGCAAGCTCCTGGAAATTAAACAACACACAGTTGAATAATAAATAGGTCAATAAAGACATCTAGGAGGAAATTTAAAAGTTCCTAGAAATGAATGAAAATAGCGCCAACCAGAGTAGTCTGGGACCTCCTAAATCAGTTAACACAATGCTTCATAGACTTGCTTACAGATCAACCTGATAAAGAACTCTGTGACTGAGACTCCTTTTTCATGTGTTTCTAGGCTGCACCAAGCAGACAGTTAATACTACCTAGGACAGCTAGTATTAAATACTTTTAAAAGACACTTAGTATTCTTAGCAATCAGAGTCAAGCAAATTAAAATTGCCTTGAGATTTCATCTGACTTCAGATGGAATGGCTGCTATTCAGTAAACAAATGAAAATAAATTCTTATGGTTGAATGGTACCCATATTCATTACTAATGGGGATGTAAAATGATGCAGCCACTGTGGAAATCAGTCTGGAATTTCCTCAAAAAAAAGTAAAAAGGAACTTTCGTATGGCTCAACTGTAACATCCTTGGCATATGTCCCCCCCAAGGACTCCATACTACACAAAAGAGATATTGGCACTTCTGCGTTCACTGCAACTCTTCTCACAACAGTGAGGAAATGGAATCGGCCTTGATGCCCATCAGCTGATGAATGCAGACAGAAAATGTGCTGGGCATACATGATGGAATTTTATTCAGCAATAAAGAAGAAAGAAATTTACAGGAAAATGGATGAATCTAGAAAATACACAAAGGGAGGTTGCCCAGGCTCAGAAATGCAGGCACCACACATACCCTTTATAAGGAGATCCTAGGTGTAAATTCTTAGAGTTGTCTGATTACTAGCTAATGATTGTGAAGTTCAGAAAGATGGAAAGAACCCTTTGGGGGAGGGATGTGGGATAATAGAAAACATCAGACATGAAAGTAGAGGAGCAGAAAATTGGGGGTAAAAAAAAAAGGACCTGAGGGAGGAGTTGAGTGGAAGGGTAGGGAAAAGACAGAGAAGGAAGGAAAGGTAACCCAAACTGAGCATGTGTGAAAAAGCCATGTGGAAACCTATTGTTTTATAAGCTTATTAAAGTATAATCTAAAAATGAATTTGTGATGTAGGATGCCACACTGTATACTGTGATTATGTTTTATTACCATTGGCCTATGACAGGGCAGAATATAGCTAGGTGGGAAAGCCAAACTGAATACAGGAAGAAAGAAGGTGGAGTCGAGGGAGATACAAGCAGCTGCCAGGGAAGCAAGATGTGAGATAACAAGCCATGATCATTGTGGGAAAATATAGAATAATAGGAAAGGATTAATTTAAGTTGCAAGAGCTAATAGGCCAAACAGTTTATAATTCATATTAAGCCTCAAAGTGATTATATAGAAATAGGCAGGCAGAAGAGAAACCACCAGTTACAAGTTTGGACATTTGTGACTCAAATGGAGGATAATGCTCTTCTCAGAAGTCATTAGTTAGTAAACAAAAATCTCAGTGCTCAGTGCTAGGTGTGGGATGCTTCCTTATTAGTTGTTGGCCAGGGACGGTCCAGAAACCACCCAGCAATATAAGCTCTTGGACGCCCATAAGAAATTGATAGTAAGACTCAATTTCTGAAGATATTACATACTTTGGTCACAAGACAGAAAAATCCAGCTGGAGATGAGCTGGACATTTCTTCTCTGCTGGCTAGACTTCATGGTGCCAGCAGATGCTATGCAAGTTGCTGGAAGAAGAAAAGTTCTCAAGAGCATTATACAACTGTGAATCATATGAGTATTAATGCTTATTCAGGGAAGATGCACACTAGAGTTCAATAGTAGCATAGGTGTTACAGGAGTAATCATTCTCTTTCTGATCTAAGGCCACTCCACAGAAAGGAACTCATCTCCAGTTCTGTAAGCTTAGTAATAGGCCCTATCCTGGGAAATACCACTTCTGTTTTGCTAAATGGTCATGGTGTCAATTTGCCTTCTAAATGCTCATGTTGGTACACATAGATAAGTGCTGTGGTTGGCCATCATCAGAGATGCTTCTTATCAAAAAGGCAGTGGTTAATGCAGAGACCCATAACATGACGATGACGACAACAACAACAACGGAGAAGAAGAAGGGAGAAGGGAGAAGGGAGAAGAAGGAAAGGAAAGGAAAGGAAAGGAAAGGAAAGGAAAGGAAAGGAAAGGAAAGGAAAGGAAAGGAAAGGAAAGGAAAGGAAAGGAAAGGAAAGATAGTAAGGTGTTTGGCTCTAAATAAGATATGCCTGTTGCCCCTCCAAGGCTTGAGGACCACTACCATGAAAGTTAGTCTGGAAAGACTGTAGTAAACATAGGATGAGGAGATGTGACCATAGGATGGGGAGATGTAGAGCATAAAGATGCTTTATGTACAGACAAGCCTGGATGACAGAAACAGGATTCCAGATCAAGTAGACTAGCAAAAGTATGAGGTTGACTGGGAACTATCCTCAATGAATAAGATGGAAGAGTGGTTGAGATTGATTCCTGTTATTGATTTTGAACCGTTACATACGTAACGCATGCATAACACACACATATACACATTAAAATGGGAAAAATAAGTTAGTAAGCACTTCCTACTTTTATAATTCTGTGGGTACAGCAGAATTAGGATGGCATTCAGGATAGCAACCAAAAAAGTAAATTATAAGGCAAGTGAAGCAGAGGAATAAATCAAGGTCACAGTCATTGTCAGAACTGGATTAATGGGACAGTGTTCACTGCTCATACCTGACAAGTATGGGTTGCAGAAATCCATCTGATCTTCAGGACAAACTTGGCTTCCCTCCTCGCACTTTGCCCCCAATGTTTCTTCCTCATTGGTTGGAACCCCTTAATGCTCTCAACCAGACTGCTAAGGTCTTAGAAAATGGAAATGCAGAGGGTGGGTCCAGGAGTAGCTTCTAAAGGAGTATGCATAAGTTTATGAATAGGTTACTTTGATTAGATTAAGTTCTGTCCTCATATTGCTTCCAGATATTGATTTGCAGTTTCTCTACATATCTGTTGGTATTACAGAATGATACTAAGTACATAACTTATAGATAGAATTGAGTGGATGGATGGATGGATGGATGGATGGATGGATGGATGGATGCAAACACAGATGAATACATGAACTGATAATCACACTCAACTACTACAATATTTTTGAGACAACATCTCTTCCTATAGTCTGAAACTCACTGTGATCCTCAGGCTGACCACAAACTCTTAATCCTACTATGTCCACAGTCTTAAAGCTCAGATTGCAGGTATGAGCACCATGCTCTGCTGTCAGTCTCTAAAAAAAGAATGCTCAGATTAGAAGCCCTTCATTCTTTAATTGAGGTTGCTAAATTAGACTGCAGTTGTATCCAGTAATAAAGATTATCAGGAACGCTTGTCGAGTGTCCCTGTATGTTGAACTCTACTGTGTCTTGTAGTTGAGTCGTTACATCAGGAAGAAAGAACAAATAAGCGCATATGATTTCCATGCTAATCACTGAAAGGCCCCTGTGTTCTTATCTTCCCAACCTGTTTTGCTACTCTGATCTCTATGATCACTACGTAACAAGTTCAGTAGTTTACACGTTATAATTTGTCCAGTCCAAACATGTCCTACTTCTCAGTGTAAGCCTTTGACTAGAGCTCTCTTGATTTTTGCCTGTCTTGCTCTGTGCATGAGAAAGAAAAAAATAAACAGGTGTAGCAGGCACCACAGTAACTCTTGCCGAGGCATCTTCCTGTCCATCACAGCAGAGCAACACACGGTGTTTGTATTTTGCTTCATTCGCTGGGTACATTCCTAGTAACTCCTGCCTCACAGGACGACAAGCACAAATTATGTCTTGATGCTGTGTTGTGCCTGCTGCCTTATGTGGTTTGACATCTTTGCAAAGTCCCGGTTTCTCCACAATGAAAAAATGTCTGGTACAATTTGTGCAAAAATTTGATGCCTTAATAGACCAGATGATTTAGACAGTTCTTTTAAAGTGCTTCTATACTTCCTAGGAACGCGGAGAAGTTGGCTTGGCTGTCAGCACTATCCTGGCTGTCTTAGCACTCACTGGAGAGAGGAATAACTTTTCCTAGCCTTCTGAAGTCAAGGTGTCAGTATTATAATGGTCAAATTAGAAACGTGTAGCAAGGAATTGAGCCTGCCGCCTAAATGGACAAGCTGAGAGGCAGTTAGTGAATATGTAGTACCGTGTAACATTTAGAAAGAGAACAAGAAAGGCTAAGTATTAGGAGACAAGAAAGGTAATAAACTCGAGTTGTAAAAGAAGGGTAGAAAGCTAATTGGCTTTCGTGTTCTAATTCCGTCATGGATTTTTCATTTGTGGCAGTTGATGAGTCCATAAAAAATATTTGATAGTGAAAGTGTAAAATCCAATGTGATGGTCCATAGCTTCCATTGCAAATGGCTACTCTCGCTGTGCAGAAGGCCATTGGATAGGGAAGTGTGGTGGGTGAGTTTCTGCTAAAGACTGGAACAGAGATGGGCTAGGAGAAAAAGTCTGAGGGAGGCTGTGGAATGGGGCTAGGGAGAGCCTATCTACACCAAGTGGTGAGGTTCCCTAGAAATTGGAAGTGTGATAAGAGGAGGGGCACCTGCAAGTGGGCTGCTGCCTTGGCTTCAGGGGAGACTGGAGGGATCACAGTGGAGGGCAGAAAATGACCTTAATCCCAGCCCAATGTGGCCTCTGGAGGTCCTAGGTAGAAAATGTTTCTAGGTGTCTGCTGCTCACACAAAGGATTGAAGGTGGGCCAGAAGGGAAAATCTGGGACAGCCTAAACGGGGAGGTCTAGAATTTTTATTTATAATATTTTTATAATTAATTAAACATATCTTGGAACCTGGAAGCAGGGAGATGGGTTCCCTGTGCAACCTTTCTGATCAACAAGCACCGTATCACTAACCCCTGGGGATCCCCATTCTGTGAAAAGCTGAGGAGGCTGCAGAACTCTAGCTGACATCTTCAACCTGAGGGCATCCTGGGAGGCACCAGGTGACGGCACTTGTCTCAGCCAGACTACAGCAGAAAAGCCCACATAGAAGGAGGCTGGACCTTTTGTCTTATTCACAACCTAATCTAAGCCAGAGGAGTCTCCGGGAAAGGGGAGATCCCTGGGATTCATGGAGACCTTCTGATTATTATCCCCTGAATCATGAACCAGTATAGAGAAAGCAAGGAACTCTAAGGTTATGGAGGTCCATTAATCAGCAAGGTGAGCCACCTGAATGTCACTAGCTTAAAAGAGCTTCAAACTCACCTGAGGGCCTCTTATCCACTCTCTAAGGATGTCAATACCACCACAACATACCCATCCATGACCATGATTACCTAGCAGGCATCAGCATAGGCAGTGCCAGGTGAGCCTCTGCAGCAAATGCACTCAGTCTGGAGTCTAGCACCACCCTAGGATTCCGTCCTGTGACACCCAGGAAAGAACTTCTCTGAGACTCAATTCCCCCTTCCTAAAAGTGTTGTTAAACTCCCACCTTCAGAATTTGGGGGCATAAAGTAAGGTTTTGGAGATGGAGCATGGTTGCCAGCCAGTGCTCAGTAACTCAGCTGCCCAAAGAGCCTGGGGCTCTGCACAGCAGCTCACCTCTGTGAAAGCATCCTTTGAGAGGACTCCCTGGATTTCACTCCATGTGGAGATTGTTGCCTTTCTTCTTTTATAGAGAATGATCACCATGGTCTCTTCTCCCATAAGAGAAAACATGGGCTGAGAAATGCCTTGGAGGGACCTTGAAACTAAGACCAACTGTTTCCGTTTGATGATGTTTTTATTCGGTGCCCATGCATTGAGTAAAATAGGAAGATATGATTCCTTCATTCTAAAGCACCCCACTGCTTTTCTAGGTTCTTGCTTTTTGATAGATTGCTTTCAGAGCAAGCCAGATGTAGGGTTTGAATGCATGGCTTCTCCCAGCTCTTTGTCTGTAAATGAAGCTCTCAGTCTCGCACAGGCCCCCACTGCATCAGTTGCTGCAGGGGTGAAGCCCGTTACTAATGGGAAAATGGTGTGATAAGAAGCAGCAGTTTTTCGGAGAGGGGGAGGATAAAACAATTTTTAAGACCAAGTATAGCCATGATCTCTTTTGTCTCATTAATCCTCCTAGCCACACATGGGGGATATTGTAATTGGTTCTTCTTCCAATAGGAATAAGACTCCCTCCAAAATGCCTACATACATACAAATGGTAGAATCAGACCATGTAGAAAATGAGCAAAATGTCTGACACAATGAAAGAATGGCTGGTTCTTAGGAGTCCTGTCCTTCTTTGTCCTAGCTCAGGTCATGTTTGGGGCACTAAGAAGTACGTGTCAGGGACCCAGAAAACTGCCCCCTCTTTTGGATAGTGCAGGTCCCTAAAAACACAAACACACCACAAAAGACCCAAGGGTTAAGAGTATCAGGCAGAAAGACATCTGAATGACTAGGCTGTCTGTCCTGAAGGCACCCTCAGGATTCCTGGCAGATGGGCAGTTTGGCAACTGGAGAATGCAGTTCATGGTTGTAAGCTATAGGAATGTGGCAGGACTCCTGGCACTAGCCGTAATACATAAGATGTAGATAGGTGTGCAGCACAAAGAGGGTTTGGGAGAGGGTGAGGGAGGAAGTAATTTCTAATGACCAGTAGATGATAACATAGACAAAGGCCAAGATAGAAACTGAGCCCCAGAAATAAAGCAGCCATGACTTGCTGTACCTGATGCCATTGCAAGGGGACAGACCCACAAGAATAAGGTGGACACTATGAATAAACTTGGTGTCAGGAAGGCATCGCAGACTATGGCTCTAATTCTTCTCTTTAAGTCTCCTCTTCCTGAACAAAACTTTACCTAGCTAAGCAGTGAGGTGACATCTCTGAGTGGCAGCAGACCAGTGGCAGGCAGTTGCGGAGTTTTACAAGTGATGCCCAGGAATTTCTAATTCCAAGATCTGGGGTAAGAGTCCTTCCAAATGATGAGAAGAGGCAGAGTGGCAGAGGCTTCTATTTGAGTGTCTGAGAGAGGAGAGGGAATCAACAAAACCAACATGACTGCTGCGTGTCAACCAATCATGAGGCAGCAACTACAGAGGTGCTTTTGAAGTCACCTGACTCTTAAGAGTTGATATCAAGAGAACCTGGACCTGTGATTTGCTCATCCTTGAATTGGGAGAGAGGTGTGAGCTTTTCAGGCATGCTTCATGTTAACAGCACACAGTCCTGCTGTGTTCATATATAGAGGGCACGCACAGCATAGATAGTAGTGTGACTGAAGCTACTAATAGTGCATTAGATATTTCAAAATAGATAAAGATGGAGATTTAGAATGTCCTTATCACAAAATTGATAAATATGCCAAGCAAGGGAGATGCTAAATGCCCAGATTCCATATCACACATACAAGCATGCTAGTAATAACAGCAGCATCATGCCTGCAAATATGTAACATTGTTATACATCAGTTAAAAACATTTAAAATCTATTATAGTTACAATCTATAGCCCTGGGATCTCTCTTTAAACATCAACCTGTGTGAGAAATGAGAGTTCCCGTTTAACTCGAGCAGTCAGCAAACACTGTGTACAGAGCAGCGCTGACTGCTGAGAAGTGGGGAGCAGGCAGCTGCAGAAGAAACCCCGCCTAATCGCAGCCGCCGCCGCCACCAGAGCCCTGCTGCCTTTTTTCAGTGACAAGGAAACATATGTCATCTCTCTAGAATCAATTCTGTTCAACGCGGTGAAAGTGTCTGCCAACCGGCTCTTATCTCTGTCTCCTCTTCTTCCATTGACCCACAATGTTGACTTTGTAAACCATCTTCCTGAATCATCCCAGCATTGATTTCTTCCAGACTTTGAGACTCCATTGGGTAAACACTGATACCCCCACATCAGGGATCCATGGGGTCTCGTTCCCTTCACATGTACTGAGGCTGCAAGTGGATCTCACCCCTTGATCTGATGCAGCTCCCATCGTCGGTCCTACCCTGGGTCTTCTTTCCTGGACCAGAGCTTCAGCCAGCCTTCTGCCACCTATGCTGGTGACAAGGGCTCTTTGTCTCCATCCTTCCTCTTCATATGTAAGCTATCCCTGTGTCTAGAAATTTAAGGCTTCTACCTCATCTCTCATTATCATGACACATGCCTGTAATAGTACCACTCCAGTGGCCAAAGAAGCAAAGCTATAAAGACTGGTTACCCACTCTCATTATCAGGATTATAACTGATACTCCCTTGTCAAGTTCTTTTCAGAATAGAATAGCACAAAACCTGTAAACTGTTTAGCATAGAGCCTGGCCCATTACATGTACTCAGTAAATACGTTTTTATTTTCTAAAATTTTTATTATTATTTAGTGTTATACTTAGAACAGTAAGTAGTGAACTGTCAGAAGTAAATATATTCAAGATAAACTGTTTAATTTGGAACCCCGGGACACATGCAGCTACTCTAAAGACAGGGAATACTTAGAAAGATTGTTAGTTCTTAATCTATTCCAC
Source organism: Arvicola amphibius (assembly GCF_903992535.2). Taxonomy (NCBI): domain Eukaryota; kingdom Metazoa; phylum Chordata; class Mammalia; order Rodentia; family Cricetidae; genus Arvicola; species Arvicola amphibius. The sequence continues at coordinate 112,641,686 of NC_052057.2, forward strand.
ATTTACCTACTGATGCCCAAAACTCAAAATTGAAAAGGCAAGCTAGAAACGGAAGCCCCTGTGCCTTGGCTCTGAGGGAACTGGGCAGTTCCTGAAGGAGGCAAACACTCCCCTTTCCTGATGCCCCGCAACCACCCTCAAGCTGAGGGCAACAAAATCGCTAGAAGGCTTCCCTCACCGCCACCTAGTGAAATGACCCAGCTGCAGTCATAACGGGCACACCGCCTACCTGGTCCCTCGGGCCTAGACCTCCTGGCAACACTGAGCTGCGTGTACGTGAAAGTCAGTGGCAAAACACCTTGTCATCTACTGGACCTGCCGATGCTTCTCTGAAAAGCCACTCTTTAACGTTGCTCACCTGAGCAAACTTGAACTTAGTATCTTCAAGTCAGAAATGGGAATGGACCCAGGATAACTGTGCGCCACTCCAGCATCTCAAAGGCAGTAGGGAGTGCCATACGGCTCACCGACTGGAGAAAACTCACATCTTCAGTTAGAGGCAGGAAAGGGACCTCGGGGTCCATGTAGAAACCCATGGAGTTGTGTGTGACTCCCTTGACTGGCTAATGAGTAAGAATAACAGACAAAGAGTAAATGTCACGTGGTTTATGGATGAAGGCCCCAGCCAATTTTCGCTGAACCTGAGCTTCAGTGATCAACCCGGGAAATGGAATTCACTGCTCTGTTAAGTTGGGTGGAGAGGGGATAGCTTTATGATTAGAAAGCTCCGTTAGACTGTGATTTCAGTGCCTAGCCCTCAAGTAGGAAAAGAGAAAGAACAACATGTCAAAGCAGCAGCTGCAGCAGCAGAGAAGAAGGACGGAAAGGAAGAGGGGGAAGCAGAGAAAAAACAAAACAGCAACAGCAGTAAAATCCTTAAAGCTGCCAGAGCAGATCTAAGCCGTCCCGACCAGCAGCCAAGGGCCTGGCTCCAGGACACCTATGTATCAGAACCTTCCTCCCCCAAGTACATTGTCCCCTCCCTTGAATCACATGGGCCAGAAAAAAAAACAAAAATGAAACCGAGACACTTGAATGCCCAACCTCACACCAATTTTACTTACAAACAAAGATACTTGAAAGAAAGAGAATGTAAATCCCTTCTCTCTGTTTGATCTGATTTGGGTCAGAGAACCCTGATTCTGGAAGAACCAGACACATCAAAAATGTGAAAAGTCATGGCCCAGCCCTCCCAGGGTTTTCCCATAGCACATGTGCAAGTCCCGAATAGCCTGGCGGAGGGAAGCAAAACCAAGTGATTTCTTGCCGTTGCTGATCAGCAACTGAGTCCAGAGAATCACTTGTCCTTTAAAGCGTCCCCGGAAGCAAAGATGAAATTTCTGAAACTGCTCAAGGGGACTTTGATGGGAAAGAAATTAAAGCCACTGGCAGAATCGTTCCCATATTTGAGTCAGATGATGATGTTACTGACAGGAGCCTGTGAGGAAGGGTGGGATTAGGAGATAAAACTGCATCTATCCTGCATTTCTTATTGGCATTTACCCCTTTGGGGGGATTAATAATATTTTGTCCAGAAACACACACACACACACACACACACACACACACATATATATACCACACACACCACACACCGTGTGCGTAAAAGGGTACAGACACAATTCTAACTGCTTCCCCTTCACTATAGGAGCAAATAAGAACATCAGCTGCTGTACTGACTCAATGACAAATATGTCAGATTTTCTCTCCTGTGACAAACTTTACGTGGATTTGCTTAACTCTCTTTTTTACTGCTGACTTTTGTGATGGCAGCAAAATGGTATCCCTTAAATATCCTTGAATAGAAAAAAAAAACTTTGTTTACCAAAAAATAAAAATAAATAAAAATAATCCTGGTTGTACTTAAGACCTGTAAAAATCAATCAGGCTGGGTATTGTGGCGCATGCCTGTAATATTACCACCCTAGAGTTTAAACACTTCTATTCCCAGGCCAGACAGGGCTACCTAGAGAGATACTGCCTCCGAAAAATAAAAAATAAAGAAGGAAGGAAGGAAGGAAGGAAGGAAGGACATAAAAAAGGATCTGCCCCCAAAACAAAACCAGTGGTTTTTCTTCATGAAAAGTGGTCCACTTCATGACCAGCACTGGCACACAGACTCACAATTCCTACCCGGTCATGGCCTTCCTCATTTCTCTGTACTAGCGCTATTTCCCACTAAAAGACAGTGAAAAACTAGAGATAAGAATATAATTAAAATGTAGGTAAAAGTACTGTTTTGCTGTGTGTGAGCCCAGTTCTTGCTAATCAAGACAATCTTTTGTTTTCCCCTGTTGGCTTTCACATGACTCCCTTATACAAACCATGTCCTTTTAAGAATAGAGACTAAGCTTTGACTCGTGAGCACATGTGGAAATTCTCCATTGTAGAAAAACAATGAACCCATGTCATTTACTTAAACTTAAATTGGGTTTTCTACAGTAAGAAACAAATCTCATACAGAGACTATGTTTGTAAATCATCCATTACTATATTAAGATACATGAAGAATCAAGGGAAACAATTAGTAGATCAGATTGAAGCCTTGTCTCACATATTTACTAGTCAGATATTCAGTAAGTATCTGCATTGAACATTACACTCCTAAGGACTAAAGAAATTCAAAAGTCAAGAACAGGGATCTTTTTTCTCCACATATTTATAGGAAAGTAGAAAAAAATGGCAGACATTTGGGGTGCAGAGCAAAGGATGGTGAACGCCTCAAGAAAACACATTTGTATTTTATTACAAATCCCAAAGAAAACAACTGTAGGTTATTGAAAGGAGATATCTTGTGTTTAATATTCTATTAATTATGCATTGCTAGCAAACTCACAAACTTCAACAAGTCGATCTTCCTTAGCTTAGTTTTGACTGTGTGAGGGGTCAGCTGTCGCCAAACAGGCCAGTCTGAAGTGTCTCGTGGGCTGTAGGTAGGTTGTCAGCTGGGGCCTCCACCACCACTGGGAGTTTCTGCTAAGGTTCAGTATCAGTTATGCTTCTCTTTGCTGTGGGAAAATCATTAACAAAGGCAAATTTAGGAAGGAAGGTAGAGTTCATCTCCTAATCCGAAGGTAGAGTCCATCATGGCAGGGAAGGCATGGCAACAGGAGCATGAAACAGCTGGTCCATCTGCATCCTCTGTCTGAGAGCAGAAAGGGATGGATGCTGGGGCTCAGTTCACTTTCTCCTTTTCATTCATTCCAGATCTCCAGCCTATAGGACCACCATCATTCAAGGTAGCTCTTCTCTCCTTCATCCATCAAATCTTTCTGTAAATGCTCTCAAAGACAGGTCTAGAAGTGTGTCTCCTAGGTGTTTCCAAATCCTGTTAATTTAGCAATGGTGATTAACCATCAAAAGTATTAAGGCATTGTCTGTTTCCATACTCTCAAACACATCTACTAGCCAGTCTTAGTGCTCTTCTTGTGGGTTTCTCAAAGGGAAATCTCCACATTAAATAGTCTAAGAATGAGCTCCCAAGATAGAAGCCACTGTATGGAGTTTAATAAACCAATCTCCTTTCCATCATATGCTTTGTGTTAAGGTCATTGTGTGCTCAAGTTCAAGAAGGCCAGAGGCTGAGGGGTCATCAAAGGCTGTAAGAGAAAATCCTGACACAGATATACTGCCTTTTCTATTCAAATGCCAAGACAGGACAACAGGATCCACTGCCATGACCCATGCTATTTTAAAAACAGCTCATGTCATAAGTCTGCCAAGGGTATGGGAAGAAGGCAAAAGCGCCACATGTCCTCCTGTGCCTCCGACATGTAATTAAAGGAAATGTTATTTTTCCAGCCAGCACCAAGAAAGGTGCTATGGTATTTCGACACCTGCAGACTAGAGACTAAGGAGAGATACTCAGGAGAGCAATATTCAATTCTCCTTGTTTCCCATTCAGAACATTTAGTCTTGTCAAAACAGGGAGAGTACATCTTACATTGCTATCAATAGTCTGTGATCATCCAGAAAAAAAATCTCTGAAATCTTAAAGACAGCTTGACAATGACGTGCCAGACAACAGTGCGTGCTGCCTTTAAAATGCCCTGCTTATATCCAAGATTATGCAGTTCAGGTACTGGGAAAGTTCTGCCCTTCAGAGTTGCTGATTACCTTGTTCAGTTTGCGGGAGGCAGCAAAGGCATTGATTCTGAACTGAAGAAGGTCACACCGAGACACGGAGAGGAAGTAGAACAAAGAATATACAACCTCCGTTGTAAAGAACCACAGTTATGTCAGAACCTCAATCCACCCACATCTTAGTTACTTTCATGTAGTACAGGAAAAGAAATAAGTCCCTCGGCCCATGCCTTGCTCTCAGAAAACATTTATTGAGCTCCTTGTACTAAGACCAGGGATTAAAAAAAGGCGAAGAAAAAACTCTGAATATAAGTCAACAAATTACTATTACGGAACAATAGGGACACCTTTGATATTTGTAAACTATTAGGCACATTCAAAAGCCACTACTGAAGAAGAAAGTTGAATATACATAATTTTATTTTCTAATATTAAGACAAATTTTACTTTATTAAGACTCCCGATATAGTTGCTAGTACCTGTAACTCAGTATTCTGGAAACTAAAGCAGGAGGATCTAGAAACTGAAGCAGCAGGATTATCATGAGTTCAAAGCCAGTATGAGCTATATAGTGGGTTCTAAACCAGCCTGAGCTACACAGTGAGATCTCATCTCAAGTAAAAGAGAGTTCATAAAGATTTCATTAAGAAATAGTTGAGAGTCTGCAGTGAAGTTCATAGATTATGCAGTCAGAGACAGAGATCGTGGTGGAACAGACAAAGCCTAGTCATTTGGGCTCGGGAAGTGAGTGTGGGCAATTTGCTTACAGCCAAGTATGAGGACCTGATTTCAATTTTCTAAGACCCACATTAGAGTTAGATATGTACATGCAAGCCTGTAATTCCAGTGCTGGGGAGGTAGAGGTAGGATATGGGACTCGCTAGGCAGCCAGTCTATTTGAATCACCAGGCTCCATTGAAAGACTCTGTCTCAAAACCTAAGGTAGAGAGTGATTGAGGAAAACACCTGACATCGACCTCTGCCCTGGACACATATTCACTCATGGAAGCATACTCACCTGCATGCATATCTGTACCTATACACCAACACTTACACAAACAATTTATAGTTGTGAAAATTGAATCACATCCTCTACGTTGGTACCTGGCTCAAATAACCCAGTAATAAATGGAAGCCATCATAATTATCAATAATAATCGTACTGATAGAAACCATAGTAACATCACAGCCTGTAGCTTGAAGTACTGGCAGGACCAAAGCTGAGGCCACAGAAACAGAGTGTTTGGTGTGCCTTTGGGAACAGGCAGAACACCAAGCAGTACGACATTACACACTCACCATAATTTTTTAATTTGTAATTAAAGGCCTGGTCTGGGGTGTTACACGTTAAATGAATATGCAGAGCTAGGAGAGAGCGCCATAGGAAGGCACTCAAAGAGACTAAAGAGCTGCAAAATGCAGCCAATAAGAAAAGCCAGGAAGAAACAAAACAAAACCATATGAGAAAGAGAAAGCTAAGAAAGACTCTTGCGTGGGCACGTGGTTGTGATTCTGTCTCTTTAGGCTACATTACAGAAAAGACCTCTTCACCAGCTTCAGCTGTGGGTGCGAACCCATGCCCATCTCTTGCCTATTCTGCCAGTTTCTTAACCTGCAGTTTCACTTGCTGGAGGAGGAGTGACTGCAGCACACACAGGGGTCTGGCAGAGATCAGTTCTGTTGATAGAGAGGTGGTTCTGCACCAGTGTGCTCAACAGTCTGGAGCAGATAGTCCTGGGCAGCTGAGCGAGCTGGGCCAGCACAGCTGTAGGATCGTGACCAAGGGGTGACTAGAGGTAGGATACGTCAGGGGACAATGACCAGAAACTATCAGGCAACTTGATTGTACCAACAACTTTTCACTATATTGTATCTAGTTAAATGTTTTCTATTTAGTTAAGAAAACAATTAACTTCAACGAGCAGAGGATCTCAAACTGGTGCGCACATCAAAGTCACCTGGGAAAATTTCTACATCCAAGTCATACGCAAACTGATTGCACCAGAGTTTCTGGTTGAGGGTCCAGGCAGAAGGCATCTCGGTACCTGAATCTCCAGAAGCAGCCGAGGTTGACAGCCATTGCTTTGGAGGGTAGTAATGGAGTTCAGAAAAGGAACCCCTGAATTAGAATGAAATGACTACATACACTATGGGCCAGAGACATAGCACTACAGAGAGAGATAGAAATGGGGGGAGGGGTTCTATGAGTTCCCAGCCCCTGGTAAACAGTAAATCACAGACCCTTCTCCCCTAATTATAGCTTTGAGCAGTCCTATGGGCATGTTCTTGGTACACTCTCTGAGAGTGGATGAAGGGAAGTTTTCTATTTATTCTGCACCCAGAGGACAGGTTGATGAGAGATGCATCCTTTCTGTTCCCTTCTCAGGCTCCATCAGTGGCTAAGCATCTCACACAAAGTGATGAATTCAGTTCACAGGTCAGTCTGCTCAGAAGGACACGCTCAAAACAAGTGTTCTCTGCATGCTATGAACAGAACAGTTGTTGATGATTGATTAAATTTTTCCACTTTCAAACTTTGCAGGATACAAATCCAATTATGGGTTGTAGGCCTGAGGAGAAAAATAACTACAAACATGTCAACACAGTACCAGAAGTAGGTAAAACCTCAAATTAAAAACAAAAAGGAAGGAAGGAAGGAAGGAAGGAAGGAAGGAAGGAAGGAAGGAAGGAAGGGAGAGAGAGAGACAGAGAGAGAGGAAGAGAAGAAAACTTAGCTAAACTTATTAAGATTTTTCTTGATGTGTGTGACTCAAGAAGAAAATGGCCTCTGGGTCACTTTAAAGTGATGCTTTCCATCTTTAATTTCCCATCCTTCGTTTCTCTCCAGAAACATCAGCTATGTGTTGATTTTGTAGGCAATGTTCATTCTATACTTACTGAGCATACCAAGAAGGATTTAGTATGTTCAAGTCTGGGTCAGATCACTGTGGCCCTGCAGAAACGATGTGGAATGAAATGGGAAGAACATCTTCTATGCCAAGTTAAAAAAAAAAAAAAAAAAAAACCTTTCTACTTGGGGTCCTCGCAGCAGGTGTCTTAAGGTAGACTCCTGGGGAAAGGTGGACTCTGAGGAAAACAGGCTGATATTTGAAAGCAGAAACATTACTAGCGTGAGCTCCAGAAATGATCTTTGAAGGATGAGGTAGCAGGAATTGCTAGGAGGGGAACTTCATAGATGACTTTGTCCAAAAAAAAAGCCTCAGCCATGCCTCTGAAGATGGAGGCTTCAAGTTGCTCCTCATTAAGGAAAGAGGTGACCCCATCCTATCTCTGCCCAAAGTAGCCTTTGCATTGGATACAAGCTGCCTACCAGGAGGCATAAACTTGGTGTGGCATGGTGCGCCTGATGGCTCTCCCTGCATCTGGGGATCTTCACGCTCTCATCTCAGTTAATGGCAAATTTATTCTTCCAGGTGTTGCCATTGAAAGTCTTGCTCTCTGTAATAACATACCATTTTCTCACATACACACACACACACACACACACACACACACACAAATGGAGGAAAGGAGGGAGGGAGGGACTCCTCTGCCCTCAACAAAGCCCATTGATTTTAACTTAAAAGAGATCCCTAATTCTGCAGCCTCCTGCACTTCACAAGCCTGACTGATCCAGGGTCTGCACAGCCTGGCTTAGCCTGGGTTGATGGTCTAACTTGTCTCTCTTCTTCTGCTTTTGTCTCCCTACTTTTGGCACAGCAGCCAAACTGACCTTATGAACATGAAAAGCAAGATCATCACTGTCCTGTTCAAAATCCTTCCGTGTCTTCTCAGGTTTTCCTGAACCCTCCCTGGCCAAAACCACTACCTCAGCTTCGGCCCAGGTGTAGTCTGCCCACAGGCTTTGTGGCCACGGCTGTGTACTTTGCCAAAGGTCCTGCCCCAACCCACAGCCAGTTATTACACTTCTTTGGGCATTGAATAAAACATCACGTTAGGAAGAGCCACAGTCCACACTTTCCTCTTGTGCTCATGATAAAGGTCTTGTCCTACTTGTCTCGTTAGTATTTTGTTTCCACCAGACTTACACCTCTGATTTTAGATGTGTTGATTGACTGTCTTTCTGAAAAGGCTGTCAGATACATAGAGTTTGGGAGCGCTTTAAATATCTCCAAACATCTACTGCAGTGTCTAGCATGCGGTACAAGCTCAGTTATTTAATATGAACACTAAGAAGAACAGGGAATTGCAAACCTTAGAGGGTTGTCGTTCAAATGTATTAGACTCAACTTTAGTCTAATGGTTCTAGGCTCCATGGTCTAATCTCCTCCAAGAGTTCTAACAGTTTTTAATGTTTTATTACCAGACTGATGGTATCCAAATATTTTACTGCATGACATAATTGGTCTAGCTCCCTGGGGCTTTTAAACAGAATGATGCATTATTAAGTAGATGAGGAATCAACAGATTATATCCTGGGCCTAGTTATGGTCCTGCTACTTATCAAATGAATAATGAATTGATTTGTCCTTCAGGACTGTCAAGATACTCATTTTCATCAGTAGCTGGCTGGTCGCTTCATCTTAAATAGAGTCAAGAACGTTTTTGTTTGGGTTTGTCTTGATCTCAAGGTGCACAGAGAAATTGGAGAGAAGAGTAGAGACATCAGAACTAATTCCCTACTTTTTCATGTCTTACAATTGCTTTCTTCTACATCCAGCTCTTAACACAAAGCCCCTCTGAAGTCCCAAGTGGGTCCTGCTAGGACTTGGGAACAAAAGATCAAGGAACTCAGATAATTCTAATAACGAGCTCAGCATCTCCAACCAAAAAAGAAACCTGTTTTGTTGTGTTGTGATTTGGGTTTTGTTTGGAATTTATTACTGTTTTACGTATTGGATTAAATAGTTTTTTCTAAGAAGGCAAGCAATATGTCAAGTAAACTACTCTCAAAAATATTATGCAAAAATACAAGGTATTCATTTCTGAAATCTAGAGCAAGAAATATCCATAAAGGTATTTGTCAGTATCTTTTAGCTATTCTTCAGACAGTATGCTAAACCATCTGTTTAAAATGTTTAAGTTTTTATTTTCTCTACAGATTATGAAGGATCACATCCCATGGTGCAATTACAAATACAATTAATGAACTTGAGCATTATGAAGCTCTTACAAATACTCAGAATAACCCAGCAAGTGCCCTACTATCTTGACTTTATAGAATGCTTCTCTAAGGCAGTAATAAGCAAATAATTAGACTTTGAATTGGGGCTTTAGAAAGGATTGAATTCAAGCTCTTGCTTTATTTTCCTCTTCTAATAACAATAACACCTTTAATAACACTTCACTTTACTGAAGAGCTTTGATGTTTATCAAGTGTTTCCCCTATATTATCCTATTTGATTCTCTCAGTTACTTTGTTTAGAGATTAAGACACGAAAACCTTGATATTTTAGGCAATTTTCCAGGGGTCACAAAAGAGCTTGAGGAGAGGCCAGATGAAACACAAAAGCTTGCATGAGATTTGAGTACAGGAATCTTCCTACCTTACCAAATGGTTTATGAAGGTAAGAGACAGAGACAGACACACATACACGCACGCACACACACACACACACACACACACAGAGAGAGAGAGAGAGAGAGAGAGAGAGAGAGAGAGAGAGAGAGAGAGAGAGAGAGAGAGAGAGAGAGAGAGAGAGAAACAGAGAGACTTTTGGTCTACCCAATGGGCCACAGGGTAACTTACAGGTATCAGACCTTCTAATCACTTCCTACTCAAATCTAAATTCTCTCCCTCTTTCTCTCCCTCCTCTCTCAACCTACTCTTAGGAAATAGACATACATGCAACAAAATTAAAAATTATTAATCTTAAAGTAGTAATACACCAACTACACAAACTAATTTGTACTCCCTCTTTTAAATTTGCTATGGCATCCAATGCTTAATTTTAATTAGAATTTGGGTATACAATGAAAGCATTGCTCTCGTGAGCAGTGGTACTTATACTGAAGTAAATCTTCAGAAGACAGAAGGAAACCTTAGGGAAAAACAGTTGCAGGTGGTGGCAGAACCCAGAGCAGAACTTGGTTCTAGTCTCTCTACTCTGCTACTCACCACGTCTATGATCTCTGAAACCTGCTGTGTCTTTATCTTTGCTTTTACTGGTGCTATATTGACGCAAATAGTAATATCCCATGGGCATGCTGGCATCTTTCTCCTTCAAAAGCTACATGGCCTTTGCCTAGCTCCGTCTTCTTTCTCCCAGCATTAAGTTTAATTTTCCCTCCTCCCTATATTCTGCCCTGCCATAGGCCAAAGCAGCATCTTTACTTTTTATTGTCATTTACAGCTTTAATTGTATTGCAGTGTAACTTTTTGCCAAGTGTTTTTTATTGAGCTATATATTTTTCTCTGCTCCCCTCCCCTTCTACCCTCTCCCATGATCCCCACTCTCCCAGTTTACTCAGGAGATCTTGTCTTTTTTTTTTACTTCCCATGTAGATAGAACCATGTATGTCTCTCTTAGAGTCCTCATTGTTATCTAGGTTCTCTGGGATTGTGAATTGAAGGCTAGTTTTTTTTTTTTTGCTTTATTCTAAAAAGCCATAAAATACTTATATTTGTCTTTCTTGGTCTGGGATACTTCACTCAATATGATGTTTTCTATATCCATCCACTTGACTGCAAGTTTCAAGATATCATTATTTTTTCTTGCTGTGTAGTACTCCACTGTGTAAATGTACCACATCCTCTTTATCCATTCTTCAGTCGAGGGACATTTAGGTTGTTTCCAGGTTCTGACTATGACAAATAATACTGTTATGAACATAGCTGAGCACATGTCCTTGTGGTATTTTATTGAACATCCTTTGGGTATATACCCAAAAGTGGTATTACTAGGTCTTGAGGCAGGTTGTTTCCTAATTTTCTGAGAAATCGCCATACTGATTCTGAAAGCAGCTGTACCAGTTTGCACTCCCACCAGCAATGGAGGAGTGTTCCCTTTACCCCACATCCTCTCCAGAATAAGCTGTCATCAGTGTTTTTGATTTTGGCCATTCTGACAGGTACAAGATGGAATCTCAGAGTCATTTTGATTTGCATTTCTCTGATGGCTAAGGATGTTGAGCACTTCCTTAAGTGTCTTTCAACCAGCAGCTTCTTTATTAACCAGTGGTAATAAAACATGTTCATAGCATGCAGAGGGGATCCCACATCACATGTGTGCTCATTAATAATGGAATTAGGTTCAAGACAACATGTAATTTAATAAGTTAATCCATTTAACAACAACACTCACCTTGAAAACCATTCTAATACCAAATTTGATACATAATTTACGTATTTAAACATGGTAGCTAGCTGAGCAGAAAGGTGGTCTATGTAACCGGACTACACAGTAAACACTTGTTCCTGCTTCTCTTCGGGCCTTTATCACCTTTCTTCATATGGCTTTCTCAGTTACTCGACTTTAAATGCCACTTTTATCAAGGTTTATATTGGGGTACCAGCCCCACAAACCTCTCAGGATTCAGAAGTACTGCTATAGCAAGCAAAAACTGACCAAAGATATCTGAGGTTAAACAAATTAACTCACATAAATCTTTTTACATGTCCCATTTATTCTTTCTATGCTCGCTGCAATGCTCTCTTGATGTTTCCCTTTCGATGTTCCTCACTGTTCCTTGCTGTCCCCTTTCAATGTTCCCTCTTGATGTTCCTCCCTCCCAGAAAGTTTCCAGTTTGTATGCCCACACAGACATAGTTAACAATTCCATCAGTGATAACAATGGCACGAGGCAAGCTTTTCTTAAGGCTAACAAGATGGAGACTGACAAAGTAGGTGCCTTATGCTTCAGAAGGGGCATGGCTGTGAAGCTCCCCTATAGATCCTTGTAGATACTGGGAGTATTAGGATGGTACTTGGACCTCCTGGGTTGAGCATCAGGGTGCTGTACCCAAGTGAGAAGGGATTCCTTTCTCTAAGGCTGGTTTAGCACCCAAGGGTTTTTTTTTTTCCTGTAACTCTAGGGGTGAAGGTATAAACAGATAATATCCTGGGCTATGTTAATTGAAACCAAGGTGAAGGGTAAATACAGAATAGTAATAGCTTGTTAGGGTAGAGCAAAGAACAATAAATTACACCTTCCTGAGTCCACTGCTAGAGAATTCAGGGCCACCCAGACCTGTTTATCCGTAAGAGCAGGCATACTGTCTCCCCTTCTCAAAGCCTGTCACTACTGAGGTTCTTACGGGACCACATATTTTCAAGGATCCTTTCTGTGTCAAAAGTCCTGTCAGTAAGGATAATGGTAGGGAGCTATCTTCATGCAGATTTGACTGTTAGAACAAAGCTTTGGCTGAGTGAATGCTCTCACCAAAGGGCTCTACAGTGTGGGAGAAGGCCATCCAATTGCCAATACGAAAAGGTCATGTTTAAAAAATGATTTATACACTGCTGGGATGTTTTGGGATGAATTCCACTATGAAAAAGAGGAAGACTATGACTTCACAAGATTTTTACAGAATTGACAGGAACTATTGAAAAGACAGGTGTTCCCGAAAGTCTGCAAATCGAGTTTCTCATTGAATGGAATACACTCCCCTGGGTTTGTCTAATGGTCTGTCAGCCATTTTTTTTTTTTGTATAATGCTTGTGGCTCACAGCAACTTTGAAAATCACTTCTGTTTGAAAACTATTGCTATTCTTCAAGTTCAACGTTAGTTCCATGTACTACCTAGGGCCCTCAACATCTGTGAGTGCTTTCTTAATGTCTTGATTTCTCTTTAACCTATAAGCTTGATGAAAACTAGGAATATACCTATGGTCTTCTTTAATCTAGCATTTATATCAATGTAAATACTTTATGCTAAGAGAGATTTTTGAGTTGCATGCTTTTGTAGGCTCCAATCAAACTGATTGCATGTGGCTGAACCTGTGCATTTTATTGAAGCTTACAAGTCACCACGATAGTAGAGTTTTCATGAATCTCTCCCTTCAAAGACAAAATTTGTAGTAGTGGGAACATTGGGTGCTTTCGCTGAGCAACCCTGTTGTCAAGAACAGCCCCGTCATCCATTCCTATGGCATCTGAACGTGCATTAGCCTCTCCCAGGAGCTCAGCTGAGCGATCTTGTTTGTACGAGCTGTGGTATGCAACCAATAGCCATTAATCTCCTCTTCAACTGCCTCATATCACCTCAGGATATCACCCTAGAGCCAATGTCTTCATAGTTTTTACATCTTCGGCTGGTCTCTCAAATGCTTATTCATGGTCCCATAATCAAAAATCACATTTACAACTTCTCAGCACTAGACAAACCTTTTCCTTGTCACAGGTGCAGGTTGCCAAGTCAGCCACCCTCATAATTACTATAGCTAAACTTCTCCAGCTGGCATCAGCCAAAGCACTTGTTTAATGCCTTACAGACATTAGCGTCCTTTATCAGAATAATTTATCAGTGGCTTGTCATGATGTTTATTTTGCAGGCAAGACAGAGAAAAGCCCAAAGAAATTCATAACATATCTGAGGTGTATCTAATAGTTATAAAATTGAGTGTGTGATATCTGATAAGTAAAGAAATAATTATGAACCTAAGGGTTCAAGTAGCCAAGGGCCACACGATTCTTCCTCCAAAAACAACAAGGTTTAGGGGCTGGAGAGATGGCTCAGCAGTTAAGAGCATTGCCTGCTCTTCCAAAGGTCCTGAGTTCAATTCCCAGCAACCACATGGTGGTTCACAACCATCTGTAATGGGGTCTGGTGCCCTCTTCTGACCTTCAGGTATACATGCAGACAGAATATTGTATACATAATAAAATAAATAAATATAAAAAAACAAGGTTTATATCCAGTACACATCAGTACCACCAGGAGAATAGCTACAGGTGGGAAAACGTATTTTATGGATTGCATTTTATGGAATTTTTCCCTTGTATTTCCTAATAAGTCTCTTGGACCTGGCACACACTGGGAATACAATAAATAATCCCCAATGAATGTAGTATGATCATTACTTCTTGGCCTTCAACAGTACTCTCAGCTATTCCAACCCAAAATACCTATCGCAGAGCTCAAAGTAGCAGACCACAGACTGCAAACATTTAAAACAAATTTCCCGTGGGCTCCAGTGTAGAATTTTAAATCTAGATACCAAGATCAAAATGGTAGGATGTTTTTACATAAAATTCCAGAGATGAAGAGATGGCTCGGTGGGTAATATCATTTGCAGCACAGATCTGATAACAGATCTGAGCTCAGATTCCCAGAACCCTGATTATAAAAGCCAAATGAAGCAGCGCAAGTATATGAGCTCATAGTACACCCCTTTGGTATGATGCATACTGGCATGTACATGTGCATACACTCACTCAGATGTACACACATATGCACTCACATACTCAAACATGCACACACACACACACACACACACACACACACACACACAGACGCACAAACACACATGTAGGCAGAGACCACTCATTCATTCCCGGCTGCCCAGACTCAAATAATCACACTGAAACTATGTTAATTACAACATTCTTTGATCTATTAGCTCAGACTTCTTAACTAACTCTTACATCTTAAATTAACCCATTTCTATTAGTCTGTGTATCAGCATGAGGCTGTGTCCCACTGGTAAGGATAGGGTGTCTGTCTCCTTTGGCAGCTGCATGACATCTCCTTGACTCTGCCTACTTTTTCCTCTGTATCTCTGTTCAGATTTCCTGCCTGGCTTTGCTCTGCTAAGTCATTGGCCGAAACAGCTTTATTCATTAACCAATGGTAATAAAACGTATTCATAGCATGTAGAGGGGAATCCCACATATCTCTCTCTCTCTCTCTCTCTCTCTCTCTCTCTCTCTCTCTCTCTCTCTCTCTCTCTCTCTCTCTCTCTCACACACACACACACACACACACACATGCACATACAGGCACACATTTACACGCATGCACATACACACACATACACACACATCACTAGAGAAGAATTCTGTAAAGGAGAGGAACACAGAAATGGAGGTCTATTATCACTTTGGACAGACCTGGACTTTTCAAGGTTAGATGTGGACCACTGCACACTTTGTTTTCCAGGTTAGATGTGGACCACTGCACACTTTGTTTTCCTCTACAGTGCACTGTCCCTTTCCCTTGATCTGTGCCCGGCTCACTGATGCTCGGTGTTTCGGGTTCTGCTCAGGTAGAATCTTCTGGAAAAAACTTCCTAAAAGTCATAATGTCCACTCCTATCCCCCATTAGTAACAGTTAGAGTCCCCCTACATTTTTATATCCATGTCTTTCTTCTTCTTGTCTGTGTATGTATGTATATGTCATGTGTGTATATGTGTTTGCATATGTGTGGATAGGCCATCAAATGGCATCCAATGTCTTTTTCAATAACTATCTTGTCGACTGACACAGCTCTTTATAGTGAGCAAAATCTTGCTAATTTGGCTATCTTTGCTAGCCAGCTTGCCCAAGGCACTGGGATTATGGTGGGTTACAGCACCCACTCATTCTTCAGATGGATTCTGGGGATCTGAACTTACATGCTCATGTTTGCCCAGCATGCACTGTGCCCACTGAGCCACCTTCCCAACCCTGTTGTTATTTGTTACCAGGCTTAGCAAACATCTACACATCATCTTTTTACATTTCTGCCTCTACTGAACTTACACATTGTGGAAAATCAGAGTGTATTATTCTTCGTTGATCCCTAGAGTCAGTTACAAAAGACTTTAAATAAATAAGAGAATGAATGAATAAGCAAATTTTGACATCAGAAACTTGTACTTGAGTCAGACACTAAAATTAGACTCAGAAATGTAGACTAAATTGCATTATAATCAAGTCAACCAAAAAGCTCAAATCAGAAAACCAGTCCAAGACATACTAAAAAGGTTAAACAGTCAAATCTTCTCTTTATTGAATAAATGTTTAGTATCCGAACACAAAGGAATAGACTCCCTCTGTCACAGAAATAAATCTCTCTTTAAATATTGACTGACTTTCTAAAGTTTATAGATGATGTAATAACCTCTGTGGAATAATGATTTCCTACCACAGTTGCTATTCACAGCAAACTATTTACCAGAATTTTCAAGTAGTAAAAGCAAATTAAGTCACTGCCACATATAAAATATGGGAACTGTAAATAAAAGTCCTTTTAGATTATTACTATAATACTGTGTTTCCAAGGAATAACAACATTAATGAATTTGATATTCAGTAGTAATCTGAAAACATTTCAGTTTAAATAAATGATATTCTGCCATGAGAGAAGTAATATCTAATAATGGAAAGAGATGTGCTCATAGAAAAGCATATATGATGGTTAGTGCCAGGATGGTACAAATAAAAGGATATGTTAATAATAATATAATATTTTGCAGTTGGACATGAATACTAGAACTGTAGTTTATGATGTTAATTTGAACCAGTTCTTATTAAAACTATAGCCAACAGGCAAGTATTCAACACAATGTGAACAAATTTAGCACCATTTCTTTACAAACTTTCAAAATAGAAAAGTCTATATTTGCATTATATATAAGCTTCTCTGTGCAATTATCATATTTAGGATTGGAAACCAATTCTTCTTAACTAAATGACAGTTTCTCCTATATTTAAGTACAAATGCTTTTGAACAAATGTCTTCCTTCAGAAAGGCATACCATTAGTGTATTTATCCAATATATGTCTATTACCCCAATATTTTCTCCAAATCTAGAATGATGGATTCTTTACAGTGTGCAGTTGTTGCTTGGTGCAGACTGGCATTTGTCTGAACTAATCCTGACTGGGCCAGGGATGCAGCTGTGGGGTAGAGTTCTTGGCTTTGATCCTTGATACCACAAAGTGTTATATAAAGTAACAATAAATAGTATTGAGACTATTTCCATCTCACAGAGAGCTGGTGTAGGTTGTATAACTTGTAATACATCTAAATATTTGTAGCAATCCACTTCCAGGACAATGAAATACACTATCTGTCCCTATTCCTCACACTAAGTAAGGTTGCACGGGGAGGGCCCGCTTGTTCGACCCAGCCGCCTGACTAGCTTAGCCCCAAGATAATCACACAGAAACCATATTCATTAAAACACTGCTTGGTCCATTAGCTCTAGATTTTTATTGGCTAACTCTTATATTAATTTAACCCATTTCTATTAATCTGTGTATTGCCACATGGCTGTGCCTTACCAGGTAAAATTCATCTGTCTCTGGCGGCTCCATAGCATTCCTCTGACTCAGCCCTCTTTCCTCCCAGCATTCAGCTCTGTCTTTCCTGCCTACCTAGGTTCTGCCCTATCAACAAGCCAAGACAGTTTCTTTATTCATTAACCAAGAAAAGTAACATACAGAGGGGACTCCCACATCAAAGTAAGACAAAAAGATGGACACTATAGTAAACATTTTTGAAGGCCCAGAAAGATAGAGGAGCAAGCGAGACCAGAGAGGAGCCTTCAGTGCCAGTGAGCAGAGCATTAAATTAAATTTAATTTAATTTAGTTCTCTAAATTTCATTTTTACCTCATGCGCCACAGAGCTCAAATCTGGAACATCACAATGCCAGTAAGCACAGATCAAACAGCTGTCCAGTGCACCCTCCCACCACCTTACCTCTCCCTGGGGAAAAAAAAATGACCAGGAAAACCACTCCTAACAAGACAGAGAGCTTTAAGACAACAGCTAGTATGCCTTGGTAAATACTACCAAACAATCAAACAAATAAAAACCCAGGTTCAGGGCCCAACCTGGCCAGGCTGTGGTATAATGTCCCAAATTCCATTGGGGTAGTGCTGGAAAGGAGGCGTGAGCTTTCATCCCTACCAGGTGATAATGAATCACTTTGTACAAGTCTTCCCTGTGTCAGCAGAGACCTATGAGGACATGGGACTCCAACCCCTCCACATTACTATAAACCCAGCAAAGCATGCAATTATGGTATTGCCTATGTTAAAATTATGGGCCTAGTTATATAAATGAAAGAAAAATCGAAATTATTAGATAAATAGAGATGTACCATGTTTATTAATTCTAAGACTGAAAATGATAAAAGAACAGCAATTCTATTTAATCAATACAGGATGAGTAAAGTTCCTAAAAATCTCAGCCATGTACTTTCTAGATATAGATAACATTTTTAAACCTTCATTTAGGAGGAGAAGAAGCATGGAGGACTTGCTTAGACTATCCAGTTGCAAGGCAGTGATGGTAATACAGACTACATGGGTTTGTTTGGGAGGTAAAGAGGTAGATGGAGCTAGCACAGAAGACACACAAAACTGTACCCAAATTATTCTCTTTTTACAAAATAATTTGAAGGACAATCAATAAATAAAGATGGTCTTGCAACAGATGGTGCTGGAGCAACTGGACATCCATAGGCAGAAAACAGAACAAGTGAGAAGCTGCATCTACAATCAGAATTCTTTTAAAGTGGGTCACAGTCTTCAATGCACAGCTTGAAGCCCAAAAACATTTAGAAGACGCACACAAGAAAATCGTTGATGTCTAGAGTTAGGTAGAGGTAATTAGACTTCACCAAAAGCAGAAAACATTAAAAGAAAAAACTATAAATTGAATTATGTCAAAAATCAAAAATGTTGCCTCTATTAAAGGAGACTGTATTCAAGAGGCTAAAAATGAATTGTGGATTGGTGGGAAATATTCATAAATCTCACAGCTTACAAAGACCAGTAGTTAGAAAACTCAAGGAACTTTCAAAATGTAACACTCAAACTCAGTCCATGGAAACTATGGGCAAAGGTTGTAAAAAAGATGCATCACCAAAGAGAATATGTACATAAATGCACATGACAGGAGATGCACAGCATCACCAGCCATCACAAGGTGGAGCTTCAACTGCATGGAGACACCTTTGTAAAAATAATGCTACTATATATTGTTTGATAGTTTCATTCAGTATATTTTGGTCGTATTACCACCCCAACTCCTCCCAGGTCCCTCACCTCTTTACCCACCCAACTTGATGTTCTTTTTGTTTGTTTCTCTTAAAAAAAATAGAGGCCAATTTGCATTTGTGTTGACTGGCTACTTCTGAGCATAAAGCCCATCTGAGAGTGCGGTTGATATACCCATTGTAGCTCCACTGATGAAAACTGATTTTTTTCTTTCTAGGCAACCGTCAACTGCTGATAGCTTCTTGCTTGGAGTGGGGCTTCATGCCCACATTCTTCCTCTGTGCTGGGATTTTTGTCTGCCTTAAATTCACTGCACCTTTCTGATGAGCTAAACTAAAAGACAGTGGCAAAGCCAAATGTCTATGGGGATGCAAAGAAACGCTCCCTCATGCAGAAACAATAGGTATGGAAGATAAAGAACCCGGTCCAGAGAACAGTTTAGCAAGCTCATGAAAAGCTAAGTGTCCCTGTATTATATTACTCAGCCACTGCATTCTTGGACAGATGTTTGAAAAACTAAATTTCATGTTTGCACAAAGCATGATAGACCAATATTCATAACATTTTTTCCTGAATACTACTGAACTAGAAACAAGTGATAAAGATGAACAAATAAGCCAACCAAATCCCACCACTTTTGTAAAATGTTGCAGACGATAAGATTGCATCTATAACACATTATTAAAAGAGCAGGAGTATACCTCTGAGCGGCAGCATAGCTTGCCAAGTATATACAAGGTTTTGGACTCAGTCCCAAGCACTGCTGCAGGAAACAGAAAGAAAATAAAGAAGGGAAGGAAAGGGTAAGAGAGGGGAAAGGAGGGGGAGGACTGAGCAAATAGTTCATAGATCTCTCTGTATTGTTTCTTAAAACTGCATCTGAACCATAATATCTCAAAATGGAAACCCCAGTTAAAAGTATTAGTAAAGGAATTTGATCAATAATTCAGATGTCCAGGAAATGTCTGGACCTTGATTAAGCAGAGAAATAATTAGAATGTGCTCACATACATGCGGTCTCGTCCATGAATCAAGGCAGAATGGTTCCAAAGGAGAAAAAACTACCCAGTCCTCGGCTTTACTAAGAGAAGCCTCTTGTGGTTTCACTGGACAGTTCTTTATTTCTTCAAACGTTGGGCTACATGTAGATAGACTGCAAATTCACTTCAGTTAAAAGTTGTTCAACATCAAAGTTCAAGTGATTTAAATGCCAGTGTTTACTGAGAGCCAGGCCACAGCTGAAGATCAATTACCTCAGCCCACAGAGCTTGGCGAAATGGGAGCTGGTTTTTTTGCTTTTACTGTGATCTTTTTGTCTTAATTTGGGAATTTGTTATCATTAAAACAGTTTAATATTTTGTCTGTGTCACTATTTTGTTAGGTCACTATTTTAAAAATTTAGTTCTTTGACAATTTCTATTTTTAATATTTTTATGAATAGATACAGATTCTTTTCATGGAATATAAAAAGTGAAAAGTATAAAAAATAAAGGTAATAAATTACTATTACCTTTATGCAAATCTTTTTCCTTTTATTAAAATAGATTTCTTTTTCATATGATATATCCTGATTACAACTTCCCTACCCTCTGCTCCTCCCAGTTCTCCCACCTCCCCTCCAGCTCAGATTCTCCCACTTTCTGCTTCTTACTAGAATGCAAAAAGGCTTCTAAAGGATAATAATAAAATAAAATATAATAACATAAAAACAAACACACTGGAATATGACAAAACAAACAGAAGGAAAAGAACTCCCCACACACACACACACACACAAAAGGCACAAAAAAAAAACAGATACAGATGCAAAGACCGACTTGTTTGCATACTTGGGCATCCTATAGAAACACAAAACTGAAAGTCATGATATACACACAAAAGACCTGGAGGGTAAGGAAAAGAAGGGGAAAGAGAGAGAGATAGACAGATAGAGAGAAAGGAAACATAAAAATGAAAAACAAAGAGATAAAATATTTAAGAAATTTGAAAAGCAAAAAGTTCTGACAAGACAGTATGAAGCTGGAACCTCCAAAGATGCCCCTGAGTTCATCTTCTGTTGGCCTTCTACTGCTGGCCCCTAAGAATAGTTTATTTCCCCAGTGAGACTACCTTGGAAAAAGCTAAAATTTCATTTGCAAGCAGCCACCACTTAAAGATAGGTTCTGAGCTAGGAATGAAGTCTATATCTACTTCTCCATTCAGCCCTGGGACCCCATCTGATGCAGAGCCATGCAGACCCTGTGCGTGCTTCTTACGGCTCTGTGAGCTCATATGTGCATTGGTTCAGTTCCACCAGACCTTGTTTTCTTGGTGTCCTCCCCATCCTCTGACTGCTACACTTTCCACCTCCTCTTCCTCGGGTTCCCTATGCCCTCGAGGGAGGAGTTTTATGGAGACAGCTCATTTAGGGCTGAGTGTTTCAAGGTCTCTCATTCTCTTCATACTGGTTCACTGTGGATCTCTGCAATTGCTCCCAGTTGCTATAGGAGGAGGCCTCCCTAATGATGGCTGAGCAAGGACTGTTCTGAGTTAGAATGTCAATCAAAGTCATTTTATTGCTATGATCTTTTAGTAGAATTGTAGTTTTCTCTTTTACCATCGGTCCCCATGCTATCTAGTGTCAGGTTTTGGTTCCTCGAGCAGCATTGGATATGGACTCAATCTCCCGAGTGGGCTATAGTCAAATTGGATATTGACTGGTTATTCCCATACGTTTGTGCCACCATTGCGCAATCATGTCTTGCAGGCAGGACACCGTTGTATAGCACAGACTTGGCAGCTGTGCTGGTGCTTGCATTTCTTTAGTAGCTTGTAGAGGGCCTTCCTACATCAAAGGTGCTAGTTTGGAAGGGTAAAAGTAGACAACAGCTCAATTTCTCCATGTTCAATGAGCTGAGCAAATGTTGTCCTTTAGCAATGGGTCTTGACATAGTTTGTGGAGAGCAACCTGTCGTCTTGGTAAACATTCTGAGTCGTTTGTAAATTCCCATCGGACCCCTTGGGCCAACAATTCAGTTAGATATAATTCATTCCAACTACTGGAAACTTCATTTGGCGATAAGAGATGTTCACCTCGGGCTCTGTCTCCCTATTATTTGAAGATTTCATTTAGATCCCTGTCTTAGTTAGGGCTTCTATTGCTGTGAAGAGACACCATGACCATGGCAACTCTTATGAAGGAAAACATTTCACTGGAGTGGCTTGCTTGCACCTCAGAGGCTTAGCCTAGCATCATCACCATGATGTCACATCTTGGCATACAGGCAGACATAGTGCTGGAGAAGCAGCTGGGAGTCCTACATCTTGCAGGCGACAGGAAAAAGACTGCCTCACTGGGTAGTATCTTGAGTAAAGAAGATCTCAAAGCCTGTCCCAACAGAGACACATTTCCTCCAAGAAGGTGACATCTATTTAAACAAGGCCATGCCTCTTAAAACTGCCATTCCCTTTGGGGACCATTTCCTTTCAAACCACCATAATCCCCTTCATATATGTAGATATTTTAGGAAGTTTCTACTGTGCTGGGTTTCCATACTACCCTCAAATGGCCCTTAATTTTAGGAGTACCTCCTTGTATTTCCTCCCTCATCATCCTCTTCCATTGCCATTCTGCTCACATTCCAACTGCACCTCCCACCCCATCCATCCACAGCTTTCTATCCTATTTCCCTTTCCTAAGGAGATCTATCTATATCCCCAGCCCCTTACTCTATACCCCGCCTCTATGGCTTTACCATTGTAGTTTTCTTATCCCTGACTTAACAGCCAATATCCACATACGAGTGAATACATAGCATATCTGTCTTTCTGTGTCTACGTTGCCTCCCTCAGGATTTTTTTTTTTCTTGTTCCATGAACTTACCTGCAACTTTCATGGTTTCCTTTTTTAAGTAGCTAAGTAACACTTCATCCTGGGGATGTACCATATCTTCTGATGAGGGACATTGAGCTTGTTTCTAATGTTTGGCTATTATGAATAAAACAGCAATAAAAATGGATGAGCAGTTGTCCCTGTGGTAGGATGGAGCATCATTTGGGTATATGCCCAAGAATGGTATAGCTGGACCTTGACGAAGATCAATTTCTGTCTTCCTGAGGAACTACCACACTGATTTCCACAGGGGCCATACAGCTGTTCACTCCCACCAGCAATGAATGACTCTTCCCCTTGCTCCACATTCTCGGCCGCATAAGCTGTTACTAGTTTTACTGATTGTTGACAGTAATTCTGGTGGTTGACATGTGAAATCTCAAAGTGCCTTTGATTTTCATATCCCTGCTGACTAAAGCTGTTGAACATTTCTTTAAGTGTTTCCCAGTCATCTGGGTTCTCTCTTAATAACTTTCTATCTAGATCTGTTCCACAGTTTTTAACGGAGTTATTTACTTCCTTGATGTTCAGTTTTTTAGTTCTTTATATATTTTGGATATTAGCCTTCTATCTGATGCCCTAAGATATTTCATAGGTTTTGAGGCTCTCATGAAAGGTGTTATTTAACTTGATTTTTTTCTCAGTTCCTTTAGCATTTATAAATAGGAAAATTGATTTTTGTGAGTTAATCTTATATCCAGCTACTTTGCTGAAAGTGCTTATCAGTTATAGGCGTGCCCTGGTGGAATTTTTAGGATCACTTCTATATCCTAAGTATCATCTGAAAAAAATAACTTTGACTTTTTTTTGGTTTAGGAGACCTCATTAGGATCACCTTCATATACTTTAGGAAGTTGCCACTGCACCAATTCCTATATTCTGTTAAGGAATATGCTAGAGACAAGTTACACGGTCCTGGCACCTTCTCAGTGACAGGTGGCAGATATCAGCATTCTGCTTAGGGATGGAGCAGGCAATGCTCTGCAAAACTGTGTGCTTGTCGAACTGGCCCAAACAGGGAACCTTACTACAAACCATTTTCAATACAGCGTATTTTCTCCAGTGATACATGCTTATCAAGCACACCATTTCCCCCACATATGCAAACCTTTCTCGCTCAGTGGTAATCGCTAATGAACACATCCTGCTATGGATGGAATTTTTATGTGAGCTGCTTGAGACATTCAATCAGAACTGTTTTTCTTAGTCAGACAATTTAGCAGGTTCTCAACTCCCAAGGAATGTCTAGGTGCTCGGCTTTACCGTGACTCTATTTTTAGTGGCAATATTTAGACAGCCAAGATGTAACTCTGGCCCATCCATCACTGGCACCGCCATTGAAGGGAAGAGCAGCCCACTGAAGCTGCAGCTCGGGGGTGATTCGTCTGCAGATGTGTTTTTAAGGAAGGAGGGATTTAAAAATAAATGCATTTGACAAGCTGCTGATCAGAAGCCTATATTTACCACAGTGGAATTAGAATGGTGTTGAGCAAAAGTTGATGTCTATCCTGGAAAATTCCTGAGCTGTGTTCAGCTTTGACCTCAGAAGTCCTTTGCATAGCTTCGGAAAGGCACTCTGCTTCCTTGGCCTGTGCTTTTTCTTATAACTCAAGGAGGCCTTTCCTTTTCATAGTCTTTTGACCTCCAGCATCAGATATTGACAATTTATTGCCAAGTACATGTCATCAAGTATGGCTTTATCTCATGTCTCTGTAATAGGATCCGCAGAGTTCAGGGTAGAGTTCAAGGGTAGCCACGTTGCAAACCACCTCTCTCCATGTCCCTTCTGCAGAGTAAAGGTGTTGGAATTGATTATCTTTATGGGCCTTTCAGGCTTCACAGGTTCATTGATCCAAATGCCATAGAAGCTCTGGGCAGGGTACCTGATCCCCTAAGACTGTGTGTCAGGAAAGTTCATTGATCCAAATATAGACGCTCCGGGCAGGGTACGTGATCCCCGACAATGTGTGTCTGGGGGCTCTCAGAGTTTGTGTCTGTGCCTAGAATTGTTTCACTTTCCCTGCTAGTTCTTCTCTATCTGGCCTTTTAAACAAAGAAATCAGTGGTATAAAAAGTTATGAGATTTTGCTGTTCTAATTCAAACATTTAACACACATTGAATATGAGTTCGTCACAGAAAAGAGAAAAAAATTATTTTTGTTAAGGCAGTATGTTGAACATAAAGGCGTTGATAACAAGATTCTACTATCCAAATCAAATCCACAAATAATTTTAGCAAAGAGCTTATTAAATTTGCTATATTAAAGTGGGAGGTTTCTAACCCAAATCAGATTTAGAAGTTCACCAATGATTCTTGACTTGGGCATAAGTAGCAAAGCAGCTGCCTGTCTGGAGATTCTGATCTCTCCGGGCTGGTGGCAGATTCCCGAGCTCCTCGTGATGACGCTCGTGAACCTGTACATAGTGAGCGTCATGACTCTGTGGTTAAAAGGTCAACACCCCTCAAAATCCTACAGACTTAAGACTGATGACAGTGGAGGGACAACCTCGGCCAAACGCTCCTCTGTGACCTGCTGACGGCCATTACTTCAGACAAATGCCATTCTGCAGAGTACGCTGTGTCGCTGAAACCACACTGTCTAGGTAACTCCACCCAGAGAATTGACTAGCAAGAAAACATAGCATTAACCACCTGAGCTTCAATTCCTCATCTCTAATACTGGGATGTTTTAACTATGATCTACTTTGGGAGATGATTGCAAGGATTAAATGGCACAATGCTACATGGACTTTAAGGAAGATCTGGAAAAAAGAAGGAAAAACTAATAAATAATAGGTTTGCATTTGTTAGAAATGCATGACTCGGTAAAAGTTGTTTCGTATGTGTAGATCATCAGAACAAGAAAATCTTTGAGAAGGAAATGTTAAGTGACTTACAGTGAGCAAAACAGTAGCAATGGGGAACTTGTAAGGTCTTCCTTAAATAAAGTCAGGGGTAGAAACGAGATGAATGAGCAGAAGTTGAAAGTACACTGGGCACAACCAAGAGAGAGGATGAGTTAGCCAGAGTGACTGCAGGAGAGGACCTGGATGCAAAATGCCTCAGTGAGAGAAGCCCCTGAGATGTAGACACAGGGGAGACCAGTTAACTCAGTCTGAGCTCAATCCAAAGGGGACCACCCGCCACCCTGCGCCAGAGCAGCCTGGATGCCCAGTGAGCAGTGTGCCAAAGCAGGCTCCCCACACCAGAAGGTAAATGAATTGTAGACAAGGGAAGCAGATCACAGAGACAGGATGAAAAGGAAATCTAATAAAGAAGATGCCAAGAAATGAACCTGCCAAAATCAATGTTGAATAGCCAACAGTCTTTTGCGCCTGAAAACATAGCTTACAGAGATAAACTTAGCCTCTGGCTCAAAAACTCAAAACCTGCTTGACCAAATACATTTGTCTCTGAAGCCAGGTTCTTGAGAACAAATATATTTTAGACTAAGTGCTAGCTCTCAATAAGAGAGACAGAAGCCATATTGTTTTACGGTAATAGCTTCCAAGTGTGGAGCTGAGGCAAAGAATGAAGAGGGGGAGGAGGGAGTAAAAGGAAGAGAAGGGGAAATTTATCAACCTAGAAGTATATATTGAATTAAATATGTTTTGATCATATGATGCAAAAGCAAAGCTAAGATGGCTTAACGTGAACACACAAACACTAAGAAGCTTATAAAACAGTTGGTCTTTAGCTAGAAGAACTAGTCAGTAAAGAAAACACGCTATGCAGGAAGTAACGAGGCAGAAGGCAGGAGGAGATTATTATGCAGGTAAATTAAATTAAATTATTAAGCACACCATGATGATATTAAACAGTTAAAAAATGTCTTATTTGTGGGACTTAAAATTCGAGACAAAATTTAAATCCTGTAAAAAGAATAGCAAGCAAGTGTGGATAGAGAAAATAGACTTGAGTAAAGCCCCAGTCTGGTAGATTTGTAGGAGGGAGACAAAGATTCAGATTCCAACTTTCGGTCAAGGCATTCAGATGATGATTTCTAAGGCGAGCTGTAAGAATAAAGCAAGCGGCCTCTAAGCCAGCATCAAATGGAATGGGGAAAGAGAAATTGTCCAATAAAATCACGGGGATAACCCACCAGTCAGACTCAGCGCATACTCCACAAGAAGGAATTCATTCCTGGTACTTTAAACCCAGTCCTAAATCCATGGCTAAAGAGAACTTCAGATCTCTGGAGGAGCTTATGATTTTTATCTTGGTAACGTGTCATGGCCACAAATTTCTTTCTAAATATTTACGTTTGTACCCATAGACAAATGTTACTCTCGGCCTTAGTTAGATCAGCTTCTCTAAGCAGCAAACAATTGTGGAAGTCGACGCATGCTGCTCCAAGTTCTGAGGAAAAAGTGGTGGTTGAGGGTTCAGACCTAAACTAGACATTTATCCCACCCCCTGTAAGACTTGGGAGCACAAGGTACTAGATAACAAGAAGACTATCCAAGCCAGAAGTAGAGGTCAGAAGGCGGTACATTCTGTGCATGACACAAACACAATCCCATATCAGCTGAAGTTGCCTCCTAGGCCTGCATAAGACTAGGCCTGTCATTAGTCAGCCAGAAATCAGGGGAAGACCTCACAGAGCCCTATCCCTCATTGTTGAACTCTTGGCTACTGTTGGATTCTAAGGGACAGGCAATCATTGTCTTCAGTTATATAGGCATGGCCACAAATCAGTTCTAAACTTATGGTCACACAGACAGCCCTAATTAAGCTCTATGGGTCACAAAACAAAAAAAAAATGACATTGACTTGTAGGGGTAATTAACAGAGAATGAAATCTCTGATTCATAGATTCAACCCTGTGGCTGAAAATGCCCTTCCAAGATGTATATTGGAACAAGATGTATATATCAGAACAAGAGAAAATAAGTGGTTTCTCAGAGCAATCCAGTCTTGGGAAAAGATGGAATTCCCCTTGACAATGACCACTCTGATCAGGGTCAGAAGACTTGATCTGTATGTACCCCTACCACACCCCTTAGGAGAAGAAGAGAAGTACATACATGATGGGCTGTTTCTCTGGACGGAGCAGTGGTGGCTCCTGGTCACATTCCTGTGCAGCTAGTAAAAGAGGATCCCTGCTCTGCAGATGATGGGGATAAGGGTACAAAACCCACATTGCCTACCAGAAAAGGCTCCAGCCATCTAATGAAAACTGTGCTGAGTTCCAGTCCCCAGACTCATGGGTAGAAGGAGAGAGCTGACTCCCACAAATGTTCTCTGACCTGTATGAGCAAGCTATACACACACGCACGCACGCACGCACACACACATGCACACACATCTATTACTATGCAAAGCTCAGAACAAGTTTCTGTGTGCCTCCTGGGCTCAGAACGTTGTTAGATATTAGTGTCAGCCTACAGTTTCCATATTGCTAGGCTTTACCTTCTCACCCCAGTACCAAGCCATGACCTCTATGAACTTGCAGAGAGCATGTGTGTCAAAGGTCTGAGCCAAGAGTCACATCAAGGTGCTTGGTTTCTGATTAGCCACTCTTGAAGATTAAATCACCATGGGGCTCTGCTTAGGAGGCTCAGCCACTCCTCCAAGATTCTGAGTAACTGGGAGGTTACTCAAAAGTGATGTTAGAGCCAAACAACTTTAAAAGGAGATTGGTGCGTATTTCATTGCATTGTAATGCATTTTCCCAATAAAGTTTGGAGATAATGGTTTAGTGTCTTTACCAGCATGCCTATTCTGAGACTTCTGTAACTATCCAAAGCCATGGCCCTCCAAGTGCTGGGATTAAAGGTGTGTGCCACTACCGGTGGCACATATATTGCTTTCTAAATTATCAATTCCTCAGTGAAAATTTGGACAGGAAAAAGACCCATTAGCATCAGAGTGAAATAAAGTCTTACTGCTACATCTTTTTTTAATTGCTAGAGTAGCCGGCATGTCTGGCGAACAGCTAGGCCCAGTGATGGGAGAGGGCTGGAAGGCAGCTACCTACGAAAGTGCAGAGCTCTCGAGCTGTTTGACGCAGTTATCTCTGTCCACTGAAGGTATTTACCCTGACAGCCCAGGACTCAGAGCCGGCCACAGAGTGATCCACCCAGAAAAAAAAACGACACTTGAAAGATCAAGCAAACCAGCTCAACATCCATGAGTGGGAAGAGGCTGAAGATTAAGTCCTTGGCTCATCCCAAAGTTGATGCCCAAAGGCCTCTGGGCTCTTTATCCAGAGCTATAATGCAAATTGAATTGGTCTTAATAATAAAAACCTGAAGTCAGATATTAGGGCGTGAAAGCTGAGAGAACAAAGAAGCAGAGCAGCCAGCCACTAGTTTCTACCGCAACAAAATCCTCAGACCGAAAGGGGTACCCTGTCCTCAGAATGACTGCACCGAGCTCCGGTCTACTCCAGCCTTATATTCCTCTCTCTGCCCAGGCATATCCCTTCCTGTCCCCACCTCCCGAGCGTTGGGATTAAAGCCGTGTGACACCCACGTACTGGGAGACTGAATCAATCTAGTGTAGCCCAGAGTGGCCTTCACCTCAGCATCTTCCTCTGCCTCCCAAGTGCTGGGTTTAAAGGTGTGTACCACCACTTCCTGGCCTCTGTGGCTAACTAGTGGCTAGCTCTACACTCTGATCTTCAGGCAAGCTTTGTTAGATCACAAACAAGATATCACCACGCAGAACAGTTAGAACAGCATAAATGAAACAGTTGACTAAGGAGGGGAAAAAACCCTGTGGTAACAGGTGCAGGACTACCAGCTCCACCTGCCAGGTCTGTTATGCTTTGGCAGTGTGTTTACTATGTCAATAGTGACAGAGTGTTCCTTAGCCATGATTCTTTCCTTTAAAAAGGGTGCTGGAAAAGGGTTTCCTGCCCACGCGGTCTAGAAGATAGCCCAGGGGTTGCCCTCCACAGAAGAAAAGGCTACTGGTTGCCATCAATCAAGTCAGCTTGCAATTTAATTCAGGCAGGACGTTTCTCCTAAGGCCCTTACCATTGGAATGCCGTAGGGTTTTAAGGACGGCTAACGAGCTCCACTTGCTTTCACCTGCACTTTCTCTGGAGCTAGAGAAATGGGAGCCTGAGACCGGGGAATCTAAGGCTTCTTTAACCTGACTTAGGCACCTGGTTTCTTAAACTCTCCGTTTTGAAGGAGGTGACATCAACCTCTCAGTAAATGGAGTCTCCCTGTCAGACACTCGCGGTAAGATGTAGGCTGTCAGTCAGAGCAGTGAAAGGCATTCAGCTGCTCCCTGGCTCTGAAGACTAAGCCCCAGTGACAGAGTCCCTGCAGGCAAGATGCCTGTCAGGTTTGCTAAAAAGAGCAGGCACGTTTCCCCGGTTTTGTATTTTCTTTCCATCCTTTGATTATTTTTAGGAGATCAGGAATTGATTTCCTCTTCCGTGTTCCCTACATTCCTGTTCACAAACGTAGTGTTACCAGACATTTGACTAAGCTTCATTCTATTTGTATAAAGTATTAACAGCTGTGGAAGGAGTAACTCAATAAAATGACCACCTTCCTCTGCAGCCGGGCTTCCAGTCAGAGGACAGGATACAGGATGAACAGTGGCCAGTCACTCACACGAAGGGTAGTTCATATGAAATAAAACTTCTTTGAGAAATCGAAACATTTCTTTCAGCAGTCATGATGGAAGGGGTCCTAACCATCCACAGGTAACCAGTAAACCCATGCTACCAGCTTTTGATCTATTAGACAGAAATCTGCCTACCTATGTAACGTCTAACTCTCAGGTTAGATGTTTTTATCCAGAGGAAAGGACATGGTTTGAGGAATAGGCTCTTCACAGAGTTTATTAAGTACTACATCTTATTAAGTGCTCACTTACTTGGCCCCTGCTATTTTATAAAGTCATATAGCTCTTGAATTTTTGGCTTCTTATTCACTATTCATCTCAGTCGCAGCTAGAGATCTCCCACATGGTATTCTTAGTCAAGTACAGCACAGTCAGCCTGTGGGCCAGCATTTTATTTCTTGGCACAGGAGGAAGCTAGAGACAGAGCATGTGTCTCACGTTTGGTGGCATTATAGGGAGCCACAGTGAAGCAGCCAAGACAGTACGGGTAGCAGCAAAGGCCACGAGAGTGCTGGTGGCTCTCTGTCCACTGGAAACAGGGCTTCTCCTTGGACTTGTCCAGTAATCCTGGGATCACGCGAAAGTTCTTTATTACATAAACAATGTAGCTTCCACCCCAGCTGCTGTTAAATAGTAAATTCTCATCTTTTTAAAGTATGAAATTGGTCCAAAGCTGACCAACATATGAATTGATATATCTTTATGAGAAAATCGAGCTTCAGGTGAGGACAGTGGAAGCCTGTGGTTTTCTGCACAAAGCCCAAACATCTCTCCTCCCAACTCAGTCAGCAGGAACAGTTGTTCCCAACTGAAATTAGACTTGGAATCAGTGGCATGGGCTGTCACAGTTAGGAAATTAGAAAAAAAAAAACACTGTTTTATCCACTGTCAGTAACAAACCCATTAGAAAACAAAATAAGACTTATTTTCCAGAGGTTCAGCAGCCAAGCCAGGCCAAGACCATCCGTGCGGCTATGGCAGGTGCTGGGGAACAATGACGGAATAAACAGAGCGCTTTAGCAACCATCCTGTTGCTGTGTCGAAATACCCAGACCAAATGAAAAGCACAGAAGAAAGGGTTTATTTGAATTCACAGTTCCAGAGGACGGTGTCCATTTGTCATGGCAGGAGAAGTATGTCACAGAGGCAGGAGCTGGAAGCTGGCTTACTACATTTTCATCCACTTGAACAAAGCAGAGAAAACTGCGTGCCTGCTTATAGCATGCCCTCAAATTCTCTTCAGTGAGATTCTTCTTCCAGTGTGGCTGCACCTCCTAAAGGCTCCATTATCTCCCCCAAGCAGCACCACCAACCTGGACTAGATGTTTAAATATATGCGCCTTTAGGGGTGTTTCCCATTCAAACTACCACCCAGGGCTGCACTAGAAGAGAGGGGTCCACACAGTCCTGACCTGCAGAAGGGATGCTTGGGGACCTGGCAGGGTAGCTAATGTCAAGGCGACCTGAGAGTGACAGAGCTCAAAAATGTCACCACCAGGCAGCCGTGGGAAGAAGCCTGGGAGCCGGAGCTGTTTGAGAAAACTGTCACAAATGTATCACTAAGCTATCCAGGCAACCCCATTAGCTACAAGCCAGAAGGTAGAAATATTGATCAGCTTAAATATATGGGAGTTACTTAAATAATATCAGCAAGAATCATCAGAAAAATCAACCAGAGTTCAGAGTTTCCATTTACAAAGAGAATTACTTAAGCATGCAGAGCATCAGGAACGGGGGAACAAATACCAAGGAGAAAAAGGAATGTAGCCAAAGCGATGACTCTGAGTAGACCCTGATGGTAACTCAACGAAGAATTGAAGTGGAAGTGATGTGGCCCAGCCAACAGGGACTTTCTACAATGAGACTGAACCAAACATTTAAAAATAAAAGAGAATCAAATGATAATTATTGAACTGAAAATAAATAATGTGATGACTTTGCTTATGTTCATCAGCAGACTTGATGTAAAATCCACAGTAGTGAATGGAAAGACAGATGAACAGATATTGGCTCCATTGGAAACATACGCACAACAACCTAATAAATAGAAACAACCCCAAAGTGTGAGGAAATATTAACCATAACAACATACAGGAAATAGAAGTTGCAAAAAGAAAGTAGGAAGAGGTGTGGAGAAGAGCCTGTCTGTGAATGCATAACACTCAGAATCCTCCCAAAGATAAAAGGAAACTAGCTATACGTGTTAGGGACTCTACAACCCCCCAACACACACACACACACACACACACACAGAGAGAGAGAGAGAGAGAGAGAGAGAGAGAGAGAGAGAGAGAGAGAGAGAGAGAGAGAGAGAGAGAGAGAGAGAGAGGAGGAAGCTTCTTAGGAAGAAGGTAGTCAGTGGGAGTGGAAGATAAGGGGAGGATGATGGGTGACTGGGAGAAAAACACACACACACACATGTATGAAGGACATGGGAATTTTTTTTATTTTAAGATTTTCACTGGGATACTCAGTGGATAAAGTACACGCCCCTCAAGGGTGAGGACTGGTGTTTAGAGCCCAGCATTCACATAAAAGTTAGGCATGAATAACAGTTCCTCTCTTCCCTGCTTCCTAAAACAGAGGCAGAGGATTCCCAATCAAGACAGCTGGCTGCGCTAACCAGATTGTAAGCTCTGTGTTCAGGGAGAGAACCTGCTTGGGTAAAGAAAATGCAGCGTGACTGAGGGAGACATCTAATGGCAGAATCTCACCCAATATGCTTGTGAATGCACACACACACACACATGCATGCATGCATGCGCACACACACACAGCGCAACTGAGGGAGACATCTAACAGCAGAATCTCACCCCAATATGCTTGTGCATGCACACACACACACGTGCACACACATGCGCACACACATATACTCATGTGTCCACACACGCGCATGGAGCAGGGTCACCATGGTCATGAACTGTAAAGCATCATTGTTTATGGGACTGTTGATCTGCATCTTTTCATTAATTCTAGAAAACCTGACCAAGGATTTCTGTCAGAAATGTTGACACAATGATCCTAAAAGTTTATAGGTACAGCATAAAGTTTAGAAGAGCCAAACATTGAGTAATAAACACATATTTAGTGAACGGACCTTAACTAAATTCAAAACTAACGATAAGACTACAATAAGCTAGGAGAATATAATTATACTGTCACAAGCACAAGGGGTCAGGACAGCTTCAGAGTCCAGAAATAAACTCTCACCTTTATGACCAATTTATTTTTGACAAGGGCCAAAGCAAACCAGGGGAAGGAAAAGCCATTTCAACAACTGCTTGGGAAATAAAATAGTCATCAGGAACCTTTGGCTCGTGTCAGACATGAAAATAACCTCACAATAGAACATAAACCTGAATATGGGATCTGAAACCAGAAAACTTCAGATAACGGGGAGGGGGGACTTTGTTATTTAGGCAAATTGTTCTTGAATGTGACACCAGAAGCCTGATCTACAAAGCATAACTGAAAATTAAATTTCATAAAAATGACAGATTTCTCATTTCCAGAAGACAGCTGTATGGAAATGAGATTAGAAGCTGTAGGCTGGGGTAGAGTACTTTAAAACTGCACTGTAAAATCATACTTGTACTGAGCTAAATCACTCTTCCAGCCCAGTAGCAGGCCAGCAACTCAGCGAGAGGCAAGCAGAAGACTGAGCTCTGCACCACAGCGACATCTAGTGGCGAGACAGTCGGTTCAAAAAACATTCAACACCTCAGTAATTGGGGGGGGGGGGGGGGGGGGGATTAAATCCAAATACCCAGAATGGCTTTACTCTGAGAGACTGGTGGTGTCAGCTGTTGGTACGAATGCAGTCATCAAAGACTTAATATCCCTTGTCAGTGCCGGCAGAATATAGCCAGCTCACTTGGGAAGCGGCATGGTGATCTCTTGAAAATGAAGCGTATAGTTAACGCATGACCAACAACTTCATTCCCAGACGTCTTCCCAAAATGTGCTCACACAAGACTTTTTATGCTTGACATGTTTTTCTGAGCTTTTTGTTTCTACAAGTCAAGTTAGGTTGCCAGTTTCCATCTCAGAAAGCCATGGTCAGGATGATGGGTGGAAAGGAACGGGCATAGATGTTTGAGAGACGGTGTCCTCCGGGCATCTAACTGGTTACATAAGCCAATTCTTAGCCTGAAGTACCCAGCCAGAGAGAAGGGAAATACATCACATCACTCAGTAAACATTCCAGACCCAGACGTCACCTCCAATTGTGTCTAATTCTTGGCTTTGGGTTATCAAATTATGGCTCCGGGTATTTGAAAACAGAGGGATAAAGCAGTGTTTTCTAAAGTGTTTTTGCTTTGATCTGTAGTCTTCTCCCCATTTCCGGATAACTATTTCTTGTGGCATTTTCATCTTAATCTGTGATCTAAGTCATGTTACAAAAACAAACAGACAAAAACCTTTGGATGAGCCAAACAGGCATGGCTTTCAGACAACATCACTCCTCTCCGGGGATTCTTAAAATAATGATGAAGTGTTTTCCCAAAAGCAACATTAACCACTTTATGAATTCTCCATTAAAGTCAGTCTCAGATTCCTCCTCCATTCACGGGTGGTTAAATCACAACAAAAGGGTTTAAGGTCCTTATCTGCCCCACCTATGAAACAGGTCTCTCCTCCTATCCTAACCCTACTTGGCCTTGGCTCATGGTTTTCTGCCATTTTTCCTTATTTGATTTCACTGAGGATTCCACAAGGCCCTTTGGTCTCCACAGTGACGGCATTTATTCCACAGTCCTCCTTGGTGTGCGGGCATGAGTAACTCCTTCTTTTCCTCACCCTATTTTTTGCCCACTACAATAACTTCTGTCTCCTTAACTTCCTTGCAATTCTTCCCGTGACGTCAATTTAGACTTCCAGTGTCCTGTGAATGGTGTTGAGATTTCGGTATCTCTTTTGCCTCTCCTAATAAGATTACTCCAAAACACTCGGACCACCTTAGCATTCCCGCTGCCCCCTATTTCCTGCCGAATAAGAACAAACTACAACTCCCAGCAATAAAGTTCTTGCACAGTACGGGTAATTCTTACTTTCTAAATTCTGATGTCTTCTCTCGGGAGGGTGCCTACACGCTAGCCTCCTAAATACCTGCTCTTGCTTCAACACTATGTTTGCCAGTTATTTGACTTTTAGCTTGGTTTTCAAAGTCTCATTTTCAGTGTTTTACATTTCTGTAAATATCTGAGAATATTTGGCTTAAAACTAAGTGATCATTTAAAAACCCTTACTTTAAAAATAAATCTCAATAATTAATATGGGGTAAAACAACATAGCCCATTCCTTGACATTCATGAGATTGGGTCCAGAATCCTCTTGAAGCTTAAAACAAAACAAAACAAAGCAAAAACAAAACAAAGGAAAACCCTAAGGCTGCTTAAGTTCATACTTACAGTAATATGTTTGCATAGAACCTATGTTCTTTATCCCATAACTAACTCATCTTGATCTAATTCTAAGGCGCAGTTCAGTGAAAACGCTGAAGATTTTACGCTGCACTGATTAGAGAATCAAGACAATAAAAAGTCTGTGCTCAGTACAGATGCAAATTTCCCCCAAATATATTCTATTTGCAATTGGTCAACCATAAACACAGAATCAGAGGAAATGGAGGGATGGTCTTAAAAACATCTCTGCACACCCCTCCACAGAAACTTCTCTTTGAAACTGACAAGACACTTACAGGAGATTACAGCTATTCAAAATGCAGACTCATGGAGCCCAGGGTTTATAAGGAAGAAAGGGAAGGAAGAAATAATATAATAATAATAATAATAATATCTCAAAATATTTTAAAAATTAAAAAAATCTATGCAAAGTTTGTGAAAGGTAAATAAACTTTTGAGACCCTAATTGCTTTCTAAGAGGGTAGAAGAGTGGACTTGTTGACGTGAGGTCACAGTGGGCTGATGTGAGGTCACACTGGGCTGACTGACGTGACATCACAGTGGGCTGGCTAACATGATGTCACAGTAGACCTCTGACATGAGGTCACAGTGGGCTGGCTAACATGAGGTCACAGTGGACCTCTGACATGAGGTCACAGTGGGCTGGCTGACGTGACATCACAGGGGGCTGGCTAACATGAGGTCACAGTGGGCTGGCTGATTTGAGGTCACAGTGGGGTGGCTCACCAGAGGTCACATAGCTAATTAGAGCAATATTGAAGCAGAGGTATGAATGCTTTTCCTCTGGTCAGGGAACAATAAAATCCACCTTCTAGGCATTCAGCAAGTGTGTTTCAGTGCCTGCAACTGTGAAGTAATGGGTCTTGACAACAAAACTGAAGGAGGATCCTCTTCTGCATCAATATGTTCTAGCGAAAGATCAGTGTGGATAACGGTGACAGTGTACGTGACAGCAACCGTGCACTGACGGTACCCGATGCACGGGAAAAGCTTACAGCGTTTAATGAACGATCCCTTTGGGTGGACCATCAAGGGACCAATACTGCCAGAAGCAGGAAAGTGTGCATGAGACTGAAGTCTCTGTGGGAAATGCTAACGTTTCGGAGAATTAAGAAGTTGCTGTAAAAGGCAAAACAGAAAATTTTTGGTTAGAAATCAAGACTGTCGCCTATTAAGGGATTTGAAAACCTTACAAAGATATTTAGTAATTATTGTTGTGGTTAATGATTGTAACTATAAATAGAGTTAAAGAGTTCTGTCAATCACTTTCTGTGATCTCTACGAAGAATGCTTTACACTGGCAGAGAAGGAGGCTGAGAAGCAAGTGAAAGCAATATTTCCGTTAAGTACTTTATCTCCACGTACTCACCCCCGAGCTGAACCTAACTCAGTCTGTAATCCATCTTCAGTCTGGGAGAACCAGAGATTGTTAAATGGAGGGGAAATCTGGACGAATTCTTTTCCTGAACAGCCTGCCAATGGGACAGAGTCATACAGTCCTCTATATGGTACTGCATCTACCAGCCACAGTGAAAATCACTGAGATCCTGGCTGCCTTTGTCACCTTGAAATGTCTCAGTAGCCACATGTGTCTAGTAGCTGAGGACCAGTGTAGTACAGGAGGAACAAGTCCATCGTCACAAGAATTTTGGGGCCTCAAGCTTCAACGTTACTTTAATACTTGTTAGAAATGCATGTTCTCGGTGACCCCCCCCCAAACATGCCAGGTGGGGCCCCTGGGGCTAAGGCCTGCTCATCTGTGCTGAAGGGTGCTCCACAGAAGATGCTGGCAGTCGCAGGGCTGTGGACTTAGAGAAAGACTTAAAAACAAAGCAAGAAACGTAGGCAAGTTTTAAGCCACACAAGTGGTGTGGAGAGAAAAATTTATCTAGAATACTCCCAGAAAGGCTGTTGAACAGAAAAGAAGAAACGTGAGAGGGGACAAGTTCGAGTTTGAATTCCCAGGAGATATTTATTATCATGATCCAGTTAGAACTGTCACCCCCAAGAGCTAAGGAAAATTCTGAGGTAGAGTTGAATCTTTAGTGTTTCCAGATGGCCATAGCCAGCAATGGATGGCCTAGGGAACCCTCAATCCTTTTGTCTACTCAGATAAAACCATGTGTCAATAGAGGCTGGGGTTCATCTAGATTTACATGCAGTTCTCCAGCTTCAATTCCTCTTTCCACTTACTCTGAGAGGACTCTCAAAATGTAAATTCAGTCAGATAGCTGTGAATATATTCTACTTTAAAAGCTAGATAATTAACATGTGCTGTTTTTCTATTATTAGCATTTATAATGTGTCAAGAAAACACATGTAATTCTAAAGTGCAATGTTACAAAGAGAAGGAACAGGTGCAAGGTGAAACCTGGTGTTCCCCGGCATCGGGGGATGGGCTAAAGTACAGGGACCAGCAAGAGGGAAGCGAAGGACCAGTCTGAGAGGGCGGAGTGCCGCGCGAGCCCAAAGAATTAACAGAATGCCAGGCGAACCCTGCCAGACTCCAAAGAAACTGATGCAATGAGATGTTGGACCTGGCTATTAAAGGCCATCATTCGACTTTGATAATGAAATCGCTGGAGATGCTGAGGGACAGGGTGGCCAATCAATCCAGAGCAGAGAGACTGCAGCAGTCTGAAGAATAGGGGGAGGGGAGGAAATACAGGCAGCAAGAGTGGGTTTCCTTTCACAGAGTGCCTTAGCTGTTTCTAGCCTTCTGATTTCAGTGTCTCTCCGGGGATGCAGTTAAACTGTTCTCCTGGCTTCTGTACTTCTCTCCTGAGAGACCCTGGCCATCAGTATGGCAGAAAGGGCCTCCATCTTTGCGTATCCAGTAAGGATGATTCTGAATCCTCATTCTGAATCCCTAGAGCCAAACTGGCTTCATCTTTATAGCTGAGACCTTTCCACAAACATGAATCGTATAGTTCCTTACAAATGAAGTGGCCTAAAACCATCTTTGCACGCCTGTGATACTTGTTTTGCAGGTAAAAACTGAGGTTCCATGACTTGTCCACGATCTTCCCCTGCCCCACACTGCAAAGCAAGAACCCATCTTCTCTACTGCACTCACTCATGGATACACTCTGTAGTTTTTCACGGATGACTTTAGACAGGAGGCACCTGAGAAATACCAAGTGGAATGTCAGAAGCAGGTGACAGAGCAGCACAGACATTTAGCTGCTACGGTGCTACAGCACTGGCGTTACTGAGCTTTAAATATAACTCTGTGTTTTGGCAGACAAAAAGACACTGTCAATTCTGCAGTTCCTGTTTTCAGAAAGGAGCCAAAGTACATCCTTGCCTAAGTCCTCCTCTTCACGGAGATGGCATTTCCCTAAACAAGGCCAGTGCCTTCTTCCTACTTTCTTTTTGATACAATTCCAGGGGAGCCCTTGAGTGAAAACAGCCTTTGCAGTGAAAGCCCAAACACCCTCCTGGAACGATCACTTGGTGGCTAGCTGCCACAGGAATAGGAAACCTTGGATCTTGCGTTAGATCTTAATGTTCACACACGTGACTAAACTCGGTGCATTGATTAGCATAGATTAGTGCAGCCTGCTAGCTCTTCAAGGATCTAAAAGTCAGGCAGCCTTTCTAAGTATCTACATATCTATGCCGGTGCATAAATACCCGTGTGCATGCGCACCTACATGCACACAGAAACCACAAAAGGAAAGGAAAAAGAATCTGAAGTCCTGAGATTTCAAGGAATGACTGGCTTAAGGGAAATGGCATCTGTCATTCTATGTCCTCAAACAGATGTGTTTATAGAGAACTAGAACAGACCAAACTCCAAGGGGCATATAGCAAATAATCACAGACACCAAGCAATGTTTCCTCTGCCTCCCAGACACCAGTGCTCACTAATGCTTTTAATTAATCTCAGGTCCCTATTGGACGCCAATAAGGTTGTATCCAAAGGGTCCCTTCCCTCACATAAAGTGCCAAATGAGCCATGCATGCTCTGCTGTCTCTGTGTGTCTTATTAGGTAGTCTGTATGTGGGTATCCAGGCCCAGCATCACACAGTGCTCCCCGGGCACAGCCACACTTCTGAAACTGAGTGTGTATGCGGAAAACCAGTCCACTGAAATGCATTTAATGAACACCTGCTGGCCTCAGAGGCCTGAGCAAGGCCCTGGTCCCGAATACTAAAGAAACAAGTCATTCTCTCCATCTGTGAGGAATTTAAGACATGGCTGAAGAGACAAAATATGCATATGGGTTATGCAGCTAAAAACACATGCAAAATAACACACCAATACCATGTGAGCAGTGGTACTAAGCAGACTGAGCATCAAGGCAGTGCATAAAAGGCTGACAAGAGGAAGAAGCAGCCAATCGGTGATGCCCATGCTCAACAACTGATACAAACAGCACTTAGGGACTGGAAAACGTTTCTCCGTGTTCCCAAGGACAGAGCTAGTTCAGGGAACCCCATGTGAAGGCCACCGTCTAGGGTATTGACCCAAGGCCAGCCTGTGTGGGCACAAAGGTGAAGATAGTCATGCGGCTGTAGGCACAGCTCTGCTGTTGACAGCAACACAAAGAGAGGGATGGAGATTCTGTAAGGACCCCACCAAAAGTCGGGTGCCACTCAAGGCAAGAAGCAGATGCTACTTTAACTGGTGAATTTCACATTCAATAGAAGTCATAAACACATGTACTAGCCTGCATGGAAAGTATTATTTTATGATTCATTTACTAACCAAAAAATTCATTTAATTAAACTCACTGAACTTAGAAAGGAGCACAATATAAATTCAAAGGGTTATAATAAAAGATAATTGTTTGCATTAGATTTACTACCTAGTAATTTTCCTGGAATGTATTTTCTAAAAATGAATTTCTATTCTTTATTCTTCAGCAGGCCTCAATTAGATATATTTGTTCTCTCGGGCTAAAGACTATAATCATATTCTGTGAAATTGCATGCCATACTGTTATTAATTATATATTTTTTAAACTTTGCAGACACGAGATTTTCTTATTCCAGGCATTTTGCAAGTGAATAGTAATCAGTTCTGTTCAGAAAAAAAAAGTCAGAAAACATGAGAAATTTTTTTATCTTCTCAAAGCCAAAGAACATGAGTTCAAACTGATTACAGACTTAACCTGTCAGGTGGGTGACGTCACATGCTGCTGGGACCAGCAAGTGTTCCCTGCTATGCACGAATAACTGATATTCATAGACAGGAAAAATGTCCCACCTACTGACCTGATTTCTCTTTCCAGACCATGTATTTCCCAAGATTCATCACTCTTCTTTCTGTCTCTATCAGCTACAGGGTGTTCTGACGGACAGAGCTCAGCATGCATTTCCTTATGGGATAACCCTAAGGTCTCTTTGCAAATGTTGCTTATGAAAACTTGATAGTCAAAGAGTTCCAGGTATAAACAAAAATGAGAAGAGAGGGAGGGAGGGAGGGAGGGAGGGAGGAGAGAGAGAGAGAGAGAGAGAGAGAGAGAGAGAGAGAGAGAGAGAGAGACAGACAGGGAGGGAGGGAGGGAGGAAGGAAGGATGGAAAGAAGGAAGTGAAAAGAACCTCTCCAGGCTAAGGTGGCTTCACTGGAAATTCTAGTTCTTCAGGAATTTACACAGCAACAAAGGAGGAACATTCCCACTTCACTTTATGAAGCTGCTATCATCTTAATTCCAAAGCAATATGGGGCTAAGGAACTTCAAACTAATATTCCTCATGACCACTGCTGCAAAATACCTTGATGAAATATTAACATCCAGTGTTGAGCAATATGTTAAAAAGAATTCTTTATCATGACCATGCTAAACTCTGGTTTAATCCAAGGATACAAGTAGGGCTCCATATCAGAAAACCAATCAGTGTAATCACCTGACTGACATGCAAAAGGAGAAAATTATCTAATTTTATATGTCAAGTTGAATGGACAATAATGTGACCAGTTCCTTGACTGAATATTGTTCTGGGCATGTCCGTAAGGGTATTTCTTGATAAGATTAACATTTGAATCATTATGTCGAACAAAGCAGTTGCCCTCCCCAGTTTGACTGCGTCTCCTTCAATCCACTGAAGGCCAGACTGGCACTAAAGTTGAGTAAGAGAGTGTCACTAGCCATTGATATTTGTATGGGAACCATCAGCTTTTTCCTCCATTTAAACTTCGAAATATATGGGAACTTGGACTGGTGGTATTTCTGCTTCATAGGACTTCATAATTGTATGTACTGACTCCTACAAATAATTACATTTTAATAACAATAGTAACTGGTTTTCTAAAGAGCAGCAGGTATTCCATCTGATTTGCTCAAAGGTACAGTCCATGGGAGTGAACAAGCATGCGATCAAACTGGTCCCTCTGAATATGGTTGACAAATGGGGCAGACTGAGAAGCCAATGATAATGGCAGTGGGATTTGTCTCTACTGCATGTACTGTCTTTTTGTGATCCCATTCTCTTTGGATGAACACTTTCCTAAGCCTGGATATAGTGAGGAGGGCCTTGGACTTCCCAAAGGGCAGGGTGCCTTGCCCTCTCTTAGGACTGGAGGGGGTGAGGGGAAAGGTGTGAGGGGGGAGTGGAAGGGAAGTGGGAGGAGGGGAGGAAGTGGGAATTTGATTGGTTTTATTTTTAAAATAATTAAAACATAAAAGGAAAGAAAACAAAAAAATAAAAAAGTCATGAAATATAACATAAACAAACAAACAACAACAACAAAAAAAAAAAAAAACCAAAGGTACAGTCCAGCATGGCAGGGAACTCAGAGTGGCAGGGTCAATAAATGAATGCTGCTACTCAGCTCCCCTTCTCCTTGTGCGCAGTCAGCATCCAAGCCAGAAAATGCTGCCGCCTGCAGAGGTCAGGTCTTCCCACATAGCTAACTTAATGTCAGTTCCCTGCAGACATTCCAAGGCCCATCTTCCCCAAGTGACCTCAGATTCTGCCAAGCTGACAGTCAAGGCTACCCATCATGGGCAGCATGGTTCTCAGGTTTGTCTGCCCTGCTTCCCATTATGCCTTCAAAGCTTCTTCCAGCCTCTATTGCTTGACAGCCCGATCCTTTTCAGTGTACAGCTTGTTATCTGGGTGCAGCACAATTTACTTATCTGTTCCCTTACCAAAGGACTTGTCAGCTGCTTCTAAACTGTGGCAATTGGAAATATGCCACTGATAAGTCCCATCGTCATACACATTTTTGTGTGGAGAGTGCCTATGCTGGATTATTTAGGGAAAGAAGTATCAGTTTCATAATAAGCCACTACACTACCTTCCAAATTAGCTGCTCCACTCTGCATTTCTGCCGGCAGTGAATGCTCTACCCTGTTACACTTAGGTGCTGGCAGTGTTTTGATTTGGCCATTTATTAGTTCAATATTAAGTTCCTGATGGCAGGCAGTTTTTCATGTGCTTGCTAAAATCTTTTGTTTATTAAAGTTTCTCTTAAGGCCTTCGTGGCGGTTTGAATGAGAAACG
The DNA here is from genome assembly GCF_903992535.2 of Arvicola amphibius. Taxonomy (NCBI): domain Eukaryota; kingdom Metazoa; phylum Chordata; class Mammalia; order Rodentia; family Cricetidae; genus Arvicola; species Arvicola amphibius. Next base: position 112,685,006 of record NC_052057.2, read on the forward strand.
TCCCTAATGGGCTCACGTGTTTGAACAGTTGGTGCCAGCTGTCGGTGCTGTCTGGGCAGTTACAGGAGGGGCGGGCTGGCTGGAGGAAGTATGTCACTGGGAACAGGCTTTGAGCATTTATAGCCTTGACCCATTTTCTGCTTGCCCTTGACTCCCTGCGTGTGTGGTTAAGATGCGATCTTTCGGTTTTCTACCCTACTGCCTTGACTTTCCTGGCATTATGGACATCTATCCCTCTGGAATATCAAGTCCTTAAACTGTTTTTGGTCATGATGTTGTGTACTGGGCTCAGAGGATCTAGAGAAGCAGCCTGTGCATCCTTTGCACAAACCCCGGGGAGTTCCAGAGTTTGATACTTTTACCATTTGTAGCAAGGAGTAACCATTGTTTTCTCTGACAGCTGCTACACTCTTTGCAGTGCCTGGGCCTCTGGTGCAAAGCATCCCTCCTCCTCTGCCACAGTTTGGCGACTCCAGACAACTTTATTTGTACACTGTACTGCCTTCCAAAATGTAGTGCTATAGGCCTTATTGATTATGAGGTTGATATTTCCCTTCAAGGAGTCCTGGTTAGTCTAATTGTCAACTTGGCACAGCCAAGAGACATCTGAGAGGGAAAGCCTCGTCTGAGGAATTATCTAGGTTGGACTGGCCTGTGGGTAACAACAACAACAAAATAACATTCTGGAAAAGCAGTAGGATACAGACAATAAAAAAAAATCAAAGATTGGCAGAAGCTGAGGAATGAGGAAGTGGGACACTGTGTTTGCAGCACAGAACCTATTTTATATATATATATATATATATATATATGTATATATACAATACAAAACAGTGAACATCCATCCAAGCCCATAAAATATACAAAGGAAACAGAATGCTAATACATAGCAAGGCTGCATTCAATAACAACGCATGGATGGCAGCCCATCAAGTGGAATAAACGTACGGTGTAGGTGGCAACTGAGAGTAGAGTAGGAAGGCATTGGAATCCCTTACGCTCCCTACTGCAGCTCGAAAAACACTATTAACGTTTCAAAGACAGAATTCAATAGTAACAGTGTTACTATCTCTAAAATTATTCATTTATAGTCTCACTAGAAGGTTTCAAGTACTTGTTATTTGTTAAAACAATTGTGATAAAGATTGTGCAAAACAAACAAAAAACAAAAAAAACATGGAGAGGTGTGTCTGAAAATAAAACTCGGCATGAGAGGTGGCCCTCTGGCTCTTGGTGTCCTCCTATGTTAGGAGATCCGGTTAACCTCTCTGACCCTCAGCCTGCCACTTCAGTTTTGAAAAGGATACTCGTGATATAGGAGACATTTTAAACTAAATATGCGATTTAAAGATGCCTTTTGGCAAAGAGACAAGTCATAAGAATGAAAAGACAAGTTAGCCTGGAAGGAAATGTTTGCAAAGCCCATGCCAGGCAAAGGTCCCAAAATACGCAAAGAATTTTGAAAACTCAACAATAACAAATCATACATCCAATTAAAAAAAATAGACCAACATAAAACAAAAACAAAAATGTAGAAAATGACATGCGACAGGAGATGCTTTGCTGAGAAGACAGAGCGGTGTGGGGGTGGGATAAAGAGGGTGAATGGGATTAGCATGTCATATACATGTGTGAAATGTGTTCCCTCACCTACATGGCTGTCGAAACAAGACCTGAAGAACTACTGTATCAATTGTCATGCGAATAGAGAAGGCAGAAATTTTATGGGGTCCTATCCTTAGACAGAAGACAGAAAGAAATTCTGAGAGTGGAAGATGTCTTCCCCAAGGATGAGCCCCATAATTGGCTATCAAATATCAAATGGTTAGCCCTGACACCGTGTACGTACAAGCAATATTGAATGGACTGAAAGGATTTATGTATGTTTTTAGTCATGTACACACACTCAACATCTGTAATAATAGTGAAAGAAGAGGTCATGATTTTGAGGGGGGAGTGAGGAGGGGCACATAGAGATGCAGTGGTTCTCAACCTGAGGGTTGTGACCCCTTTGGGGCACATATCAGATGTCCTGTGCATCCGATATTTACACTGTGATTTGTAACAGTGGCATGACTGGTTATGAAGTGGCAATGAAATAATTTTATGCTTGGGGTTCCCCACAGCATGAAGGACTGTATTAAAGCGCCACCACACTAGGAAGAGTGAGAACTACTGCATGAGAGGGTCGAAAAGGAGAGGGGAAATTATATATTTTAATTTTAAAAAGAAGTCGAAAGAAATGTGTTTTTGAAAGGGCCCAAAAGCTTCAATATGCTTAACATCTCTTCCTTTCTCTAAGCATTTCAGTAGCCAAGATGAAAAATCTCAAAAAAGTTTTCAAATGTTGCATAATTCATGGAAATATATCATTTATGTTTTCGCAGTGTAGTTAACCTCCTTAGGTTGCCGGTTTCCTTCAAGCACCCTCTGTAGTGCTGGATTTATAGATAAATAGTCCCTAAAATTGACTTTATCATGAAATTTCTTCTCCACCTATGGTGACTGAAAGTTTTGTCCTGGCAGGAAGCTAACTTGGCTTGTGAATAAGCTTGGCAGTTTAAGAACTTATTTAAAGCCATACTGGGACAAGTCTGAGAGATCCTTAACTCTCGGGCCTGTCTAGAAAAGGATCTTTACAACTTGCTTGCTCTCATGTCAGGTATGTGGTTGGGTATATGTGTTGGTTTCAGGTTTTAGGGAAGGATTGTTTGTTTGAGGCAGTATCTTGTCACATAGGTTAAGCTAACCTCAAACCAACTATGTAAGTCCAGACTGGCCTAGAACTGGGGATCCTCCTGTCTCCTCTTCTTAAATGCTGGGATTACAAGTACAGCTGCCATGTCCGACAACTCCGGAGCCTTTTCTCAATATTCTAAACACTGTCTGTTCATCAGAACTCAAGTGCTGCTTGATAGTGGTTGATTCTTGCCTGATTTACTTATATGCTTGCTACATGTTCAGCAGCAGTCTGGATGGCAGATATCTGAAGCTCTTTCTCTGCATAAGCCCCTCCTCTCCAGTGCTTTCCCCCACCACACACTCCATCCCTCAGTCTCCAAAGCATCGACATCATTCTCTTCCTGAGCAGTGCCCCACGAGCTCCTCTTCCTATGCCAAAACACTGGGGAAACTGCTGGTCTCGACTGGTTTCCTCTCTGCCTATGATCCAGACTTAGGGCGACAGCATGTCTTATTGCATGAAGTATCAAACAGTTTCTAAATAGCTTTGTCTGCATGTCTACATATTGAGGGCAAGAAAAAATATGGAGCCATTTTTTTCAATGTCTATAAATCTAGTAGTAACTTAAGACTGGCCTTCTCATGGGCAAGATTTCATAAAAATTCATTTCTTGCCCACAACCCTAATGCCACAACCTTACTTCCCTTACCTTTTGCTATACTTAATCTTCAACGTTACGAATATTTCAGATTCTCATCCATTAAGACAGGCAGTAACTATCCTAGTTAACTGAACAGAACTCAACCACAATATGGACTTGCTGGGTCCCATTTGTATTACCACATAAATGATGACATAACTCAAAACAAACACCAAGATTAAGTTGTCTTCTCTGCACTGAAAGTAAGCACATCGCCTAATTCATCCCTCTAGTCAAAGAAGTCTGAAACCCTGCTCAGATAACCAGTTCATTAGACCTGGGCACCTTTTTATTCCTAAGACACACACACATACACACACACACACACACACACACACACACACACACACACTTTGTTTTATTGACCAGTACATTTTCAAAACTTACAGGTGATTTTTTTTTTGTTCTGCTCAAGTTTTGACTTCTCACGTGGCTTTGTCTTGCTGATAGCTGTCCATCTGAGCCTGCTCTGTTGGCTTAGCCCTGGGAACTTACAAGCATTATATTTGGCCTGAAGGGTTTGTGCACACACCCCTCCCATGGAACCATGGTAACAAGGCAATGGTGATCGTGCTAGGAAACTCTTTTCAGGACTGGAGAAAGGATCTTGCCTATCCCTGTGGACTGGACAAAATAGGCTTCAGAAGTTGTTTAGGCCAACTGGATGTGATGTTGCTGCCCTCAAGAAAATGTTGAGTCCCTTCACGCCCTTGAGCAAATCTAGGAAATGTTGGCACCCAGACATGAGAAAGCCAAACAAAAGTGATGTCACCAAGAATGCACATGCACGTGTGCATGCACGCACACACACACACACACACACACACACACACACACACACACCACTCCTCATACTGTGAACAGGCTCCAGGCTCCAGAAGACCCAGCTTTGCTGTCTGTGATCTCGAAGCTATCCCATGCCTCCCTCTGTGGCTACTGTAACCGCGCACCCTGTCCACTGCCGGGACAGGTTGTTCCCATTTTCTTCCCACATGTATTTGCTGTGAGTGCTTCCCAGCACCAGCAACAGATCCCAGCGGAGCAGAGAATCTGGAAAATGAAGTTTGCACGTTTCCAGCCATGGTATTTTAGAGTGGAGAGCATCAATCACGGGACTGAATCAACAGCATCACTTGGCACAGTTTCTGAGGCCAGCTACTCTGTGAACTAAGATGCTGTGCTCCCATCCGTAAAATAGCCCTGGTCATAATCCGTACCTCATAGGGTTATCGTGAGAATGAATGGAACTGTGGATTTAAAGACTTACTTTGTAACTGTCTCGCATGTCAGAAGCTCTTGATAAATGATGGCGGCTTTTGCCATTTGTCACGAGTAAGCAGTAGAATGGAGTCAGTCTGTACAGCCTGTGCAGCCTCAGAGGGCCACATACTTTACCCAGTTCTGCTACCTAGCCAGGACAGCACTCATTTTTCCAACTCAGGAATGCAATAGAGTATGCTGATTTTTCTGCCCACCATGATATTAATTGCTTGTAGCCCTGTGAAAACACTGCATAATCATTATTGTATCTGCATATTCACAGCGAATGAAGTCCTTTACCAAAACTCATATTCACACACCTCAAAGGCATCGTATGAAAAAGACGTTAGAGCTGCCCCAGATATAACACTGAGGTCAAACTAGATTAAGGCTGTGTACTCAGGAATCAATTCAGTCTTTCAATCAAGGACCCCCTGCTGGTCTTCCAGAAGTTTCTCTGGAGCTTGGAAGACTTTGACGTGTGTTTTGTAAGGAGACCATGACACACAGGTATACCAAGCTTCTTTTTGGGTCACCAACCAGCTCCCAAATCATGACACAGAGACTTACTAGTTATGAATGCTCCACCTAGCTTAAGCTCGTTTCTGAATAGCTCTCTTAACTTAAATTAACCTGCTTCTCTTTGTCTACTTTTTGCCTCAGGGCCTTTTATCTTCTTTACTTCTGTATATCTTACTTTTCCTGCTTTCTCCAGTGGCTGGTGGCTGCCTGGTTTCTGGCCCCAAACATCTCACTCACTCTCTCTTTCCCTCCTCTTCTCCCTTCTTCTCTCCTTCTTTTCTCCTCCTACTTATTATCTCTGCCTGATAACCCCATCTGTTCTTTTTCTGCCTAACTATTGACTGTTCAGCTTTTTATTAGGCCAATCAGGTACTTTAGGCAGGCAATGTGAAACAAATGCAACACATCTTTACACGGTTAAATACACATCCTTGCATTGTTAAACAAATGCAGCAGAAACACATGTAACACACCTTTACACAGTTAAAGTAATAGTCCACAGCATAAACAAATGGAACACATCTTTGCCAAGTGAAAATAATACTCCACAACACTCAGGCATTGACAAACAAACAGTTTAAACAGTGGTAATGGGTAGTAAGTGTGTACAAACTCGGGGGAAGGCAAACTCTTCTAATGATGCCTAATGGACGGAATAAGAGACTCTGGAACCTTTCCTACCAACAACCTTGCTTTCTCTTAGCCTGTATCTGAGCCAAGTCCTGGATTAGGGGCTGACTATATGGACATCTCTAGACAGTGATCAACAGCAACAACTCATTCATTGCTTTCTAAGGACGTCATGATTTTGAGGTGTTAAGTGGTCATGGTTCGTACCTTACATGTGTGGCCTTAAAACAGCAACTTCTCTGAGCCTCAGTTTACCTTTTAAAACTGAAGAACAACAACAGTAACACCTCATAGTCACAGAGCACTTCTCATATAAACCATGGGCATGGTGACTGTGAAACCAAACCACAGTTAGAGGAAGCTGTGAACTAGTTATCCTCTGTATGGGACAGCAGCCGAAAGGTAGACCCAGGAAATAAAGGGAGAGTCTAGGTACTGTTGTTGCTTTATAGCTGAATATTTTTGTGTAATGTGCACTGTGGATGCATCTCAAAGCATAGCAAATATTCTGAGTAAAACAGGAAATTTTCTTCCTTTGATACTTGCCACCTAGTTGAGTGTTCTCATAAACTATCATTACAACATAGCAAAGACTGTCTGACAAATCAGGCTTCTCCAATAGAATAGGATAAGGGAAATACTTAAGTGTCTGTCTCCCCAATCTTCAGTGACCCCCCACCTGAAAAATGGGACTTGTCAGAGTCCCTCCCACCATACACCTGAAAGGTAAATAAATGTTTTATCCCACCTGCCTCATGATGGGGGGACTGACTTATCAAGAAAGTGTTCTCCATGAACATGCCCTGTTTCTCGCTAATGAAAGGGTGCACCAAGCAGTTGAGGCGTCTACAGAACTGGGAGAAGTCCGAAAAAACCGCACGATACTTTGAGCATCTGGCATTCAAAGAGAAGAAGTAACCAAAAGTTCACAAGCCGGGGGCAGCTTACACTAGCACACCTGATTCCCTAAGGACCTCGGTTCCATTCAGCAGAGCTTTCCCTCCTCAGGATTAAAGACACTACAAACACCAAAGTCTAATACTGAGAGTGCGCTGTATCAAACCTACTGTGACAACATGTGAGCAAAGATGCTCAAATTTAAGATCAAGGGGCTGTTCTTATTTCACGTGCTTGAAATATATATTGATTCCTTTCAAAAAAATCAGTGACTAATGTACTGCTTAGTCGGGCCAGCTACAGGGCTCTCGTTCCCACTTGAAAAGCCTTTCCACCTGCCGTGTGGCAGGCATACCTTGGTTGTCTCCAGAGAATTCGGAGGTAGAGATTGGTGGGGCGATCTTTCCACTGAAGATTCAGCTCTTGCTCTGTCTTCAGCTCACATTTTCCTGTTCTTATTTTACTTTGTTTGTGTTGAAGTCAGAATTCAGTGCAAAGCCTAGAGATTCCTTCCAGTTAATGAAATTATCCGTTTGCATATGTGTCTCTATGAACTAGAGCATTAGTGGGCCTTGAAGGTAAGAGAGAGGGAAGGCATTGGTAATGTTCCCTTTTGTTCTCCTTTCTTCCATCTTTCTTCCCTAGAATTGGGTGGGATGTTTTCCTATCCACAGCATCTCCTCTGGGATGGTTTGTATGTCATAGAAAGAACCCACACCTGAGTGCAAATTAACCAGAAGTTATGGAGGAAACATTCTCTCCCTCAACTAAGCTAAGAAACCTAATACAAATACAGCAACAACAAGAGGAAAGTGAGCATAAATGAGTTCTCTTAGCTGGCATTAATTATATTTTCATCTAGATTTCTGGACATTGGCATTATCTTTACCAGTATCCTAAGCCAAATTCAGAAAGGCAAACATCATGCTTTCTCTCAAATAAGGAATAGGTGTATGTGTCTCATTTGATGGGAAATATGTATATGCACATATATGACAAAAAATAGAAGCACAATTGTAAAAGAAATGAGTCTACAGGAAGAAACTGGAGGGAGAAACAATGTGTTTTCTCTCTTATGTGGTATCTCTTAGATATATATACACATACATATATGACAAAGTCAGAAGAAGGGGTTGGCAAGATGACCCCTCCATCAGTAAAGTGCCGGCTACCCAAGCATGAGAACCCAGCACCCGCATGAAAAGCCAAGTATGATAGCCTGGCACCCTAACCTAGGAGTGAGGTGGAGACAGGCGGGTCCCTGAAGCTCTGTGGCCAACCAGCTTACCTGAACCAATAAGCGTCAGCTTCAGTGAAAGAACATGTCTCAGAAAGTGAGATGGAGGGCAATCTAGAGACATACCCAATGCCAACTAATCACCACATGCATGTGCACTTACACACACACACACATGCACACCAACAATTTTAAACTTTTACAAATAAGACAAAGTGCAAAGACCAATAAGGAGGAAGAAAAAGAGAAAAGGAACAGGAGAGAGCTATGCGGTATCAAGTATGAGCAAAATACAGTGATATAGTGACATTAAAATATCATAATGAACTCATTATTTTGCACACTAAAATATTTGTAACGATATCTAAACCATATTGTATTCACAAAGGTCCATGTGGCAACTTTCGTCTCCCTGAGATCCGTCAGTAAAGCTGACCAAATACCATTTGATACTTAGTTATCACGCTGGCAAAATGCAACCATTATTTTCTAAGCATTTACTCTCACCTCTGGCATGAGGAGAGCCGTGTCTGTGTTGCCACTTGACTTGACGTCTAACATGCTCTTCAGTAAATGCTTCGAAAATAATGGCTGTATTTTGTCAGCTCCCCACATGAACTACTAAACCACCTTTCTCTGTGTCCCCCTTTCTCTGTGTGCTGAAATATGGTACAGTTTACCAGGAGGGATTCATGGAGTAAGGAAGGAAACTGACCCTTGTTCACCCTCGAGAGACTGCTAGCAAGTGCCAGGCGCTAAGTGCTTGTGGCCTCCTTCTGCCTTCTCAGTGCTCTGAGCAACTGATGCCATTCCCACTTTACAGATGAGAAAACTGAGGTCCATGTGCTGACCTGATAAGAGCAGAGCCTAATTCAAATCTAAAGTCACAGGACAACCCAGCCTCTCGATGTCATGTTATTTATGTGTGTAACTGAGGGTATCTCCACACAGCAGACTCATGGTGGTAAGATGATAGAAGTTGGCAAGGTGAAGGGGAATTACATGGGTTTCAGACCTGTAAATATTGGAGTGTTGGAAGGCAATGAGCTAAGAGAAGCATGCAAGGCATAGTCTTGACAAGAACGTTGGAGCTGACTAGGCTAGTCAGTCTAAAGCAGCAAATTTGATTTATTTTTGTAGAAATTTAGGCACATCTTGTGACAAATTGAATATTTAGTGAGCCTCTAACTTAACCAACTATAATGAGGAATAATATTTGATGATTTCTACTGTGGCCAAAGTTTAAATAGCACAAAATGTCTATAGTATGTTAACAAACGTTAGGTGAGTGGCACAAAATTGATCACATTTGCCTCGTTCTAAAACGGTGGTTCTCAGCCTTCCTAATGCTGTGAACTTCAGTGCAGTTCCTCGTGTTGTGCTGGGCAGCGCACAACTCCTGTCTGCGGCCTATGTGCTACCATACAGTTCGTGAGCTTCGGGCAAGGGGCTGGAAGTTGAAACACACAGAGACACAAACCTCTAGTCACTGGTAAGAAGCCCCTTATTCAATAGCACTACAAAGGCTTATATACCCAACACAGTCAGGTGGGCTAACAGGTGAGAACCTTATCCTCTGATCCTCAAGGCCAAGGCAACACGTGCTCGTGAAGCAGAACTGGTAAACAACTTTGACACAGCTTTCAGTAACTCAAATCAGAAGGAAAGTAAAGATCTCCAGCAGGGAAGAGCAGCTGGAGGCCAGGACTCCAAATGGTCCCAACAGTGCTGAGCCCCCCCAACCATAAAATTATTTTAGCTACTACTTCATAATTGTAAGTTTGCTTGTTATGAATCATAATATAAATCTGATACACAGGATATCTGATATGAGACTCTTCTGAAAGGGTTGTTCAATCTCTCAAAGGGAAACAATCCACTGGCTGAGTACCACTGTTCCAAAACTATTACTACCATCCGTCTAAAGAAAATCTCATCTTCTCAAACTGAAATTCTGTCTCTAGTAAATACCCAATTTGCCAGTTCATGTTTTTAACAAGGACTTAATAAAATGTAAAGCCTTCAGTTTTTGAGCATTGATGATTCCCTTAACTGTAGGCCTTTCACACACAGCATTTAGTAAAGAATTTCCTTCTATCCTAGTTGGAAGCAGTAGCAGTATTTCTGTGTTGAATTTCATTAACCACTTTTTCTGTCCATTGGGATAATTATTTCCACCCCACATCCTGTCAATGTGTGTTGTACTACATCAGCTTGCTTTTATGTACTGGGTATTTGGTCTGTTTCATTGTTGTTTGCTCTAAGTCCCAGGGATTAAACCTAAGCAGGGTCTCACATGCCACGCCAGACAAGCTGGTTCACTGACTGTATCTTCAGCCATTTGTAGTTATATGTTCAGCCCCACGTTTCATCATTTGGTCCTGGGATATAAACCTTTTGTTATATTTCCATATTGCCCTTGCTAGTACTTTGAACACTTTTGCTGCAACGCTCATTGGTGATTGAGGTGCATGCTTTTCTTGCAGCGTCTGCCTTTGGTATCAGACTAATGTTGTCCTCATGGGATTAGTCAAAAGCAAGCAACTCTCTTCACATTTCTAGTAGCGTTTGCAAAATATTGTTGTTGATTATTCCTTGAATGCTTGGTAGAATTCACCAGTGGCTCAGTCAGGTCTCTTGGCTATTCTCCGTTAACTTTTGTTATTGATCTAGTAACCCACAAGTTATAAATTTGTTTATATTCTTTACTCGTTCATGACTCAATCCTGGTGATGTGTGTGACAAGGGATATATTTATGTCTTCTAGATTGCCCAGGTAGCAGGATCACGACTGATGGCTGTATCTTATAACCCCTTCGTTCTTGTGAGGCCACACAAGTTGTCACTTTCATTTCTAATTTTAACTACTTGAGTGCTTTCTTCCTTTCTAGTCAATGTAGGTAAAGATCAGCCAGTTCTGTTGATCATTTATAGCCACAGCTGATACATCCGGTGCCACCCGCCATTCTGCTGGCCTGGTTTTCCCTGCCCTCTGCTCCAGCTTCTCAGCATGACCAGTGCCTTGTGCCGTAGCTGGGGATGTGTTTCTCTCACAGTCCCAGCCCCTACACTATGAAATTAGGTTGCTGTTTTAGTGCCTCGTTATTCTTGATAATCTGATGCTTTTTTATGTTATTTTCTGTTGTCTTTGCAATTTCCACCTTATCCTACTGCCTCCTTAGTGCCATTTAACTCCCACGTTTCTGCCAGTGGTCATTCGTTTTATTTAAGCATGAATTTGTACTTTATATTTTTTCTGAGAAGTTTTTTTTTTTAGTTTTTGAGATTATAATAGAATTATATTATTTCCCTGCCTTCCTTTTCCTCCCTCCAACCTCTATCATATACCCTCCTCTGGTGTCTTTCAAGTCCCATGGCCTCTTTATTTAATTATTGGTGTGTGTGTGTGTGTGTGTATGCGCGCGCGCGTGTATATTTTCAATCTCACTACCACTTTAGAGCCTGTCTGTGACTACACTGCTCTAGCTGAAACAATGCCCTTTTGTTGGTCAATATTCTCATTTTATTCCTGGTTCCTTACCAGTTTTCTTTATAGTTAATATCTAATATATTAAGAAAATCTTAGGGAAAGCAATCAGATAAGAGGATACTTGAAATGTTCTAAAATCATCATTACACAGTCATGCCATGCAAAAACACGCATGTTCGAACATTAGAGGAGGGCTATCAGATTTAGTGGTAATTGTGAACAACCTAATATGTGTTTTAGGGGCTATTTTTATTTTCAGCAAAGAAACAGGCACACGTTTATGTGTGAGACAGAAAGACACAGTACCATGTTCCTCCCATCACGCAGCATGTATCCTGATAGAGATTCAAAATCAAAACCACTCAACTCATTTTTTTTCTGACAGCCCACAGAACACAAGTGCTGAAAGCCTTGCTCTTAACGTGTCCAGTGACCTGGGATGGCTGTGTGAAGTCAACAAAACAAAGAGAAGTCTGGCCACCTGTTTCAAATAAGTGGCACTGGGTAGCCTAAGCTGTTTTTATTTACACGGTTTCAATAGTTTGCATGAAGAGTTTTACAATCATATTTGCTTCCTTAAGTTTCTAATAACAATTTCAATAACTGCCAGTTTGTTCTCCTATCTCCTTCCCTTTCTGTCCCTCAATTTCCCAACGGGTAATCATTACCTACTTGATTCGTAGCCCTGATATTAGAAGCATAAGCAGTATAGCAAGCAATAAAGGAAGTTTTCTAACTAGGCACACCTGCAGGTGGAACAACGTGCCCAGCTGGCAGCATTTGTGGTGCCAGCATCATGCAAAGGGAAAGAAAGTTTTGCCTCCAGGGCTTAATGTTTGCCTCTGGTCAAATCTAAACTCTGACAGTCAGCTCATCAACCAAGGATGAACCAATCCGTTCTTCATTCTGTACTACTCTATCTCCTTTAGGGGATATACCAGATTTTCTCCTATCATCCTATAAGCTACATAACTTAAAAGCTTACTCTTAATAGTTGGCACTGCTTATTTCTGGTTCTCCTGTTTCCTACAGCGCTGGCACAGCTATAGAGATGAAGGCATTCTAGGTTTCTATGATTCTGCTTCATTCCCTGTTCCTAGATGGTTCCCATTAACTATTGATATCCTTACTTATTAACATTTCTCCTAGACTCTTGTCGTTAAAATCATTCTCTCCAGGCCAATTATGCAAATTTGTAATATTGTTATGAACTTCTGTAACTCTTTCAGGCCAGTCGCAAGTGCATTGGACTGTTGGTGAGAAACCTGAGTTCATGGTCACACCTGAAACATCAAAGACTTTAGGGGCTAATTCAGATCCACTGTATATTTTTAACAACATCCCCTCTGGCTCACCCAGAGGAGAATCATCAAGGGAAAGGTTTCCTAACAGAACAGTCATTTCATGCTTGGCTCTAAGAAAGTTAAACTAAAGGCAACCGTCAATAATTTGTGTAAGGAAAGCAAGGAGAGTAGGTAACACATATGCTCCTGTGGTCAAGTCCAGAATTACACAGCAAACTATCCATTGGCCTTGTCAAAAATGGGCAAAATTCTTCCAGGCCCTGCCAAAAGGAGAACTCATTCATGCTATTCTCAGGCCTTAGCCCTTGAAGAAGTCACATGGTTCCCGGCACACAAGGATACGCTTAGAGAGGTGAGGGTAGAGGATGATGTGGGGAGAGATCTCCTGGGTCTGGTTTGGCAGAGGTGCCTGGAAAGCTTCTGGAGAATTCTCTCCGGCCTCAAACGCTGCCAATCAAGGCCCACAGCCAGAAAGTGCAGTTGTGCGACAGTGCACACAGTCGGTGTGTCCGCAGTGCCTCTCTCTGCCACAGCTCTCGGAAGCATATCTTCAGCTGTGACTCGCTCTCCCTGTCTCGTGGAGAACTGGCTGAATCCCTCAGGCTGTCAGTGTGCGTTCTCTGCCTAGCTTTGTTTTAGAATCTATTGCTAGAAATATAGACGACATGCCAGCCAACTGTCCAAGATCAACAGTCCCCTCCCCAGTAAGTATCTGATAAAAGCAGATTTTCTGTTTTCTTGATTTAGATCCTGGGCTCATATTACCTGCTTTACATCTCATCTGCATAGGTGGGAAACCCATGAATGGGAATGGATTTAGTTTATTCTGCCCATGCCTTACTCCAGCAACACTCTGCTCACCCACTCATTGCGTTAAGAATGGGGCCGCTATGGTGACTGTAGTTAACCACTGTGGCTTGCATAGTCTACCAAACCCAGTACTACTTGCTTTTATACGATGGGGAAATTATTTAACCAATGATTTCCCCTTCATTTTGGCTTTCTGGAGCCTCAGGCTTAAATTGAGTGCCCAGTTGAAAGGAAGACAGTCTAGAATTATGATATTACTTTTTCGCTATTTTCTGTTAATGATTTCTCTTTTACAGTTAATGGTCTCAAGTCTTCCTTACAAGTTCATTATTCGAAACAGGCATAATAGTGACATTTGACTTCGAATGAACATGCCATTGCCATAAGTATGTCTGTGTGTGTTTAAATTATATGTACAGTTCTCTGCACTTTATGAACCTCTAAATTCTGAGACAAGAATAATCCAGATACAACTCTATGAAAACCACCCTCATACACATTTGAAGAGTTTCTGTAATCTGTTCTCACATAATATTCAGGGGATGGCAGGAGCCTTGAATCTGGAGTTGATCAATTTCACACAGAGGCCTCTGTCTTGGGAAATTATTGCTCCTTTGCCACTCACTAGCGTACAGTATCCTAATTGAAAAACCTTTGCCCTTGCTGATAGCATGCTTTTAATTCCCTTCTTCCCTATTAGCAGCGCATCTTCATCAGGTAATAAATGCACATTGGATTCCTGATGATTTGTGTTTTAGACGATGTCCCCAAGGGCCAATTCATCCCCAGGGACACTAATAAACAGTCCCAGAGCCAGATCATTTATGTCTTTACTGCGGGCAAGAATGACACCCAAGCAAATACTTCAATTTAGAACATCTCCAAATTCCACTCAATTCAGCCCAGTGCAATTTATCAAGTAATTATCAAAAGCACTAAGGCTTTTCCCGAGTCTCTGGGAACACAGCAGCAGGTAGAAGTCAAATGCTACCTCCATGAATTCCACAGGCAAGGAAGATTGATAAATAAATAGCTTGAAGCCCAGATTTAAGCATACAGGAGAACGTAAGGGAACACAGAAGAGGGGGCTTCAGTGTCAGAGGGGTGGGAAATGATGAATTCCTAGAGGAGAGGGCTCATGACGTATCAGCGAACAATCTGCCTAGAGTGTGAAGTGCAGGTGCAAAATGGAAATTCAGGGCCAGAGAATTCCAAAGGGTTAGTGCAGGCGCAGACAGACGGTCTCTCTGAGCGTTCTGGAGCCAGTCCAGGCACCCAGTGTTTGATGATTTCACGTGTAAGTGTAAAGGAATATGAGACGCATAAGTAGCTTGAGAGGGAACTGACGAGTTTCTGTTTGCGGCTCAGCATGATGTAGACAATAGCAATGGGACTCGAGATTGACCGTAACGGGCCCTTGGCTTACTACGCTGAGCTCCGGGTGGTTCTCCAGTGCCTGGCCACACTTCTCAGTGGTTACTTCTGCTGTGCCTAATCACTGCCTGTGTTGCCTTAAGAGACTGATTTGTAACAGCCAAAAATGTAAGTTCCAGTATAGTATAACTCCTAAACTTCATTAAGTTCCTTTCTGCCTTTTTTTTTGCCTTTCTCTTCTTTTTATATGAGCATAAGTAAAAAAGTTATTTGCTTATGTAAATTCTTCAAAAGCATCCAGAATGAGAATTCCTTCTTGAATTGTCAGCTTTCAGCAGTGAGTAAAGATCTTGATAAAGAATAATCCACCCAGATTCTCCACCTATCTTAATGAAGTCCATTTTCCTAAAAGCAGTCCACTTAGATGAGCTACACATACATTTTTATAAAGCATCCAAACATGTTTCCCAAAACTACAGGAGAGAGTGACATTGGCCAGGTCAGCGCATCCAGCTGACTCTTCGTATCTGCCCTAACCTGAAGAGTACCCAGCTGCTGGGACACGGAAATGTTTGCTAAGAATGGCAGTGTTAAAATCCAGGCAGATCTCTTGGACTGCTTATCCTGTTCTTCTTAAGCAGATCACTCTCCCAAATCCACCAATGAGCTCACAAGTCCTGAGGGTGTCGTAATTGCTAGATCAACTTTCTTTTACTTGGGATAAACCTAGCACCTTGAGCTCACGACATGGCTGACATGTGCTCTGTCACTGAACTATGACCCCAGACGTGTTACCCAATAAAAAAGCTAGAACTAATGGGCCAAGCAGTGTTTTAAATAATAAAGTTTCTGTTTGGTTATTTTGGGAGTCTGGGCAGCCAGGAAAGGAACAAGCAGCTTCCTTACAACATAAACTTACTAGAACACTCAAATACTTTAATCAGAACTACTACAAGGTTCAAAATAAATATCAAATGGGCTTCTGCATACGAAGAAGGGAAAGGGCAGAGAGCTAGAGCCGGGTAACCTCGAATCATTTTCTTAACTATCACAGTGCCTACCCAGCAAAGGTCAGAGAACAGAAAGCTTTGTACTTTCCAATTACCATCAGCTTAACAAGGTGAATTTATACTTGATTTTCAACGCTAAAAAATGCTCTAAACACGTCAAGGAATCGGACACCATTCTGGTTCTCAGCTCTCACATGCTATGGTCTTCTACTCTTAGAACACGTGTTTCCACTCAGATTGAACAACATTTTTCCCTCAGATGGAAATTAAAGGAGACTGAGTGAGTGATATTAATAAATCAGAAAGCACAAAGAGAAAAGAAAGCTTCCCTCCCTGAGGCCTGAGCTTGAGATCTTTTTCAGGAAAAGAATTCCAAATGGGAACCTTTGACCAGGTACAAACACAGATGCTCTGGGCTGAGACTAGCAAGTGAAGTCTAATTTAGCCTTAGAAGTCCGATGCCTAAGAAGGTGGCACTAATTATAGGACCTCTTGGTCATGTGATAGCCCTTGTATCTTGCTAATGGGAGACTCAAGACCTTACCGCCATTATCTGTACCCCATCCTAACTATTCCAACATGTGTATGGCGACAACTTTGGGCTCCTTCACTTTCTGTGGTTTTGGATTCCTTGCCTGTGTTTGTGAACGGAGCTGTAAACACTCTGGGGGACACTATAAAGTTTCTTAGCAAGCCTCTGCCAGAATTCTCCTTAGCAATGAAGCAGTGAGTTAGCTCGGCCCTGCCCTAGAGAAGAGAGAATAGCCAGGGCTTTATAAATAAATCTTTAACTGATTCCACAGGAAGGCGATACTGGGATCGTCCTCTAGAATTTTGTATATATTTAAAGCGTTTTCACAGCAACATCTTTCAAAGTGCTGAGGATTAGTTTGATTTCCTGTCTGTTTATTAATACCACTAGAATAGTTATAAATCAGCTTGTGGCTAGATGAAAGACACCACAAATTTTGGCTTGCCCAGTGCAGGAAAATGTTTTGCATTCTTCCCCCCTAGGAGGAGGAAACAGGTCCATTCCCTTTGTTGAAGAATCAAAGAATTAGCTTGATTCAATTTCCTTGAGCATCCTCCATCTAGGGAATCGGGCTATCACTTCTATGAAGCAGTCTCTAGGGTTTTCCGGAAAGCTAGTTTACACCCAGACCACAAACAAAGGGTCAGGTTTGCTTCCACAGTGTGTGGGACATTTGCAACCCAAACTGAAATCTCAAAAGAGCAGGATGAGGGGAGGGGGCAAGGAAGCACTGTGCAACCTTTCTGAACCTCTTGTGTGCTCCGTGGTCTGACTTTGCATTTGGCGTAGGCTTTCTCTGCCTCCCTAGCTCGCTCCTTCAGATTACATGTCAGGTGCTGTGTGATGCATTGAGGGCTGGAGAATCGGTTAACAAGATGGTGATATAGGTGCCTAAAAGCTTCCTCTAACGGAAACCACACAAACACAACAGACATAATTATAAACTGGACTACGTGTTGTGCAGAGGGCAGCGACTGACATGGAAAAGCACCCAGGGAAAAGAGCCAATTTACAGTTAAAAGCTAGAAAGAGCCCCTTCATAGTCTAGAGACTACAAAATTAAGGGACCGTTCGATTACATTCCCAAGGGTCCCAGTCCTGTATTCATTATTTCCAAGAGGAAAGATTTAAGATGGCAGGGCTGCAACTCTCCATCTCTGTGAGGCAGAGTTCAAACTGTCATCTTCTTAAATCCTAATACAAACAATTGCCTGCACTGCTCATTAAAGCTGCATGGAGATACAAATCTCAGGGAGATTATTTGAGCACAGGTTACTTGGGATAAAAAGCAAAGGTTTACAGTGCTGTGTCCTTTGGATGGGAGCCAGGGGAAGCCTTGAAAACGGGTCAGGATTTGGAACAAAGCCATGGAATACAGTTGGGACACGGGAGATAAAAATAGCACAGGAAGCTCTCTTCATTAATTTCTCTTGCTGTAGCAACATGCCTGAAGCTGTAGCCTTTAAAAAAAAAAGTAAGTTTGTTTTGGTTTGGTTGTGGGGTTCAAGAGGAGCAAGGTGTCAGCACCCAATCTGGACTAGCAGATCGTTCTTAAGTGATGGGGTCCTAAGAGGGAAATGGTCAAGAGATGAGAAGCTAAACGAAAAAAATAAAAAAAAAAAAGTACAACATCTTATTTATGGTTTTCTGAAAGTGAAAATGGGAAACAGTCTGCAGCCACTACCACACAATGGGAAGAGATCAGCAAGCTAAGTAATCAACATTACACGAGGGGAACACGAGGCATCACAAGAACATCACAGACTGAGTGCACAGGGGCCGTGGGACTGATAACAATAACAGGTGGGAAGAGAAGGTGTGCTCAGGACCTGAAGTCACAGTTCACCCAAGGCCCTGGCCCCAGGCCATGACTGGCTCTTTCAAGCATGTTCCCAGTTTTAGCAAAAGAACTGTGTTCCTTCTCCAGACATCAAGACCTAGGGAAAAGCACTGGAGCAGTCTGCCTTCAACAACCTTCTTCTGGAGGAAGCTTCAGGCCACCTGGCATCACAGTGTCAGGAGTGAGTGTGTGTGTGTGTGTGTGTGTGTGTGTGTGTGTGTGTGTGTGTTTGCACATAACAAAAAGCATTTGTAAAATTGCTAGACTCACAACAATCCATTCTGGTGGGAGAGACCTGACTCATCCCTAAGAAAGGGCATTAATCTATTCATGAGGGTGGGGCTCCTCATCACTTCCCCACCAGGTCCCACCTCTTGAAGTTTCCACCCTGTCGCGATAAACAAATTGGCAACCAAGATTCAAAATCAAGAATTTTGAGGCCCAAACTACAACCAACCATCGCACAGATTTTTAGTAAATTACATTTTTTTTTAAGTTTTGAGAGAAATTCTGAAGTTAGGAATGGGCATATTTAAACTTACTTCACTAATAAAATCATTGATTTTTAGATACCGCAATTCCAAGTTACGTTCAATAGCAACCCAAAACAGGAGGAAAGAATGATAAGAGTAGAATCAAGGAAAGGGAGAAGAGATCAAGAGATGGACGGAGGGAAGAGAAAGCAGGCCCAAGGAAAGAGACATCCTAAGAAGCAGAGGGAAGGAGGGAAGCGATGAACAGTTATGCACTGAGTGCCTGGCAGGGACAGCACCAGGTCACTGAGTCGCATTAGTATTAAACACGTACAGTTATCTGGAAGCTCTTCATGCAAAATAGGCAAACTTCTAAACAATTTTTGCCTCGGCTTACTAAACTCTTCAGTATTAAAGGCACAAACTGGAGGTCCCCAAGCAGACCTCTCTTGACTTGGGGAGCTAAAACTAAAACACGCAGAAAGCAGTATTTCCAAGGCTGCCATACCGTTATCAACCCTAGTCAAAAGGCAAGGAGTCTGCACCTGCCCGTAACTGTGCATCACTGATCGACCTGTCTTTCTGTCCATCTCTACCAACTTTGAATGAGTTAGCTGGCATTCCAACTGTATGATCATTTTATTCAAAGTCAGACTGGTTTCTGGACAGCAGTGCAATAAGACAAAAACCAAAGCTCTTAGATCAGGTGGGCATGGCCTGACTGAATGCTTAAGACTGTATGGGAACACATGACTTTGGGTGGCTTAAGACTGTATGGGAACACATGACTTTGGGTGGCTTAAGACTGTATGGGAACACATGACTTTGGGTGGCTTAAGACTGTATGGGAACACATGACTTTGGGTGGCTTTGCAACATGGCATTTTACTCAAGCTGTACATAGACCCTGTTCTTAGAACTGCAGCAGCCTGCCTGATTCACGTTCTCTTTCATTCTGAGAATACTGACCAGCAGGGAGGATAAAGTGGGGAGTCATGTTCTTTCCAAGAAAGAGCAAAGGCTGTCACCACAAAGCCAGGCTGCTTCGAGGTGAGGTCTCAGATAAGCAGACATGTGTGTGGTCAGGACAGTGTTGAGTTTGAGGCATTACATGATATGGAATGACACAGGCCAGGAAGGGAAAAGTCCCAAGGTTACTTCCCCAAGTCAGTAGCTCAAAGATCAGCAGAAAGACAAAAGCAGCAGGAAATACATGTGAAGTAAAGAAGTGGCAGTAGTGTTTCCCTAAGATGGTGGAGGCCCAGGAGAGGAGCTTGTTGAGAGATTAGTGGAAGAATAGAAAACGGAGAAAAATGACGTAATCAGCAACAGCTATTCTTGAGAAAGCAAGAGTTAGCTCTGAGGTAGATGAAGGTAAGGAGATAAACACTGTAACCTGTTAAAAGTCAGGCTCAATTTCTTCTCTACAGAATGAGATCCATACTAGTTGGGAAAGCTCAGGGGTCTATCTTAACACATTAAAGAATAATGTAAACCCCTTAAGTTCATTTTCACCATTAGAATAAGGTTTCCATAAGCAGTATGTGCCGTGCATTGCTTTGAAATGAACACACAGAGGCTGTAGAAAGAATCTTAACATTTTAGTATCTAATGTGGAAAAAACTGTATTGCTCTGTATCATTCATGTATTCCTAACTGAAATGTAGAACCCAAATGTAATTATAAGGGAAGAAAAATAGACTCCAAATGAGGAATAGTGCTGTCCTTATCTGAGGTATTGCGATCTTCAGGATAGACCAGTGTCCTGATAAGGGAAAGGAACATTCCATACAAAAGAAAACTAAATTGGGGGAGCTACTGAATGTAAAAACCTTAGTCTAGATTCAGCCTAGAGTAGACACCGTTTAGGTCACCTGACAAAAGTGGAAAACCCACAGGAAGTGAGTAAAATGTATTGTATTGATGTGGAATTGGCTGAAGATTATAGATTGCCTGCAATAATGGAAGAAAATATCCCCACCGGAGAAAGTGAGCACTGACATCCTTAGGGTAAGGACGTACAACCCACAGAATTTATGGGAGAGGTGCACGAGAGTCTACTTTAGCACTGCAAACAGCCAAACTGATGGTATTTGCATAAAGATCCTATACTCGAAGCACTCCACAGCAGTTGTGAATTTCTAACCGATCGATTGTAATTTGGAAGAAATGAAGCTGGGCTATTGACAATACATTTAGGAAAAGAAGTTAACACAAGGGAGCTTAATTCTAAAATGGTCATGAACTTCTGATTAGATCCGTATTTATCTTGTAATAGTTTACTACTAAATAAATAAATATGTAATATATTTATGCACACATACTTGCATATATTCATGCATACATACGTATGAATTTAACAATAATGAAAAAGGCTATCAAGAGTGGGGGAGTCATGAGAAGGGCTCAAGGGAGAGTAGCAGGGAGGGGCTAGAGGAAGGAAAGGGGAAGAAAGTGACTTGATTCTATTTCAATTAGCACTTTTTAAAAAGAATGAAAATTAATGAATTAATCAATAGGAAAAGATGAAAAAGAGAAACCCACTCATGGCTAAAAAAGCCAAGGTTGACATGAACTTCTCTCCAGTATAGATCCTCTTAATTGTAAGCCATGTGTGCAGAAGTCAAAGCAAGTCAGAGTGTTCCTTTTTTTGTACTTCTAGCCTGTCATCTTCAATCCCCTGTGTGTCAGATGGGTAGACTTGATCATAAAGATTGCAGGGAAGTTTGGAAGCAATTAATTTTCTGTTCTTGTGCATTTGGTAACAGGTACCTTTATGATGACGTGTCCTTCAGCTTCTACAAGTTGAGACTTTATCTAAAAATTTTAGAACCAGGAGTATATCAAATTTTGAATTACGGTGCAAGAATTCAGAATAACTGTTTCGCTCTGTTTATACATTCTTAAATACAAGATTTAGGTCAAACATATGTTCATTTGTTTCACATAAACTTGCACACATGCTCTAAAAGTCACTCTTGCCCAGTATTTTTAGTGCGACTGCATTTTGACTGTAAGCCAATCCCAAGAGGCCAGGTAGGGAACTTTCTACCTGCAATGTCATGTAAGCACACAAAACTTTGGAATTTAGGAGCCTTTAAGATTTTTTCCTTTCTTGGATTAAGGATTCTCAATACAGAAAACAGAAGCTACTGTTACTTTAGTAACAAGCTTCCCTGGTCAAATCAAAGCCATCTTTGGTCTGCAGAAACCTGGCCGGAAACAATTGTCTTTCCCAGGTGTTCTCCACTTGGGACTTTCTGAAGGAAGGAAGCAGGCAGAAAGAGCAGAGGCTTCACAGCCCAGCAACGGGAATCACCTTAAATACATAGAGTACAACCTACTCAAGAGGCTTCTTGCAGCACACAGTCACCCCAGTGGTCAGGAATTAGACATGAGGATTGGAACTCAGGGCTAGCCTTTGTGGGACCATCTCCAGAAAAGGGCAATGCAGGCTGTAATTCTGCAAAAAGTGAAGATGCAGAGAGGAGATGAGCAGCTCCTAGGCTGTACAGTACAGACGTTGAGATTAAAATGACACCATCTTTGATCATAAAGTCATCAGAATGTGATCAAATTCATCACATAGATGATCTTGTCACCTTCGGTTTCCCATTCTCTCTCTCCGGTTTACTTGTTTGATGTTTGTTTCTTTCTTTGCTTGCTTGTTTTTTATGCTCTTCAGTTTTCATTCCTGAATTTTCTGTAACTGATACTTTCCAAGGTGCAGGAATAGAATTATTATAAACTTCTTTGTGTGGTGATCTCTGGCCATGCAGAGCTGAGGAAGACTTCTAGCATTAGCAATGTGCGTGCTGGCTAGAAAACCATCTGAAGGTCCCCGTACCCACAAAAATGAACAGGTTTCCTGCTTGATTCCTTGGGGCAAGGTAGAAGTGCCTGCTGCAAACTATTATTTATGAATACGTGGGGGCATTCAAAGAAGATTGGTAAGAAGTGGTTGTCGGAACTCAGTGTTTGGCTATTGTTTGCTTTGTTTGGTTTCCAGTCAGTTTTACTCTCTTCCTTCAGAACTGCTCTTTAAAATTCATTTCTCATTAGTGGGAGAAAGCAAGGTTTCTTCAACAAAATACTTTTCAGAGAAAAGTATCGATTCCATCTGTTTCCAAAGAAGGAAAAAAAAGGCCATGGTGCAGTCCATCTATGATTGGTGAGAGGTCGGGGAAGGGAAAAGTCAGCTGAACTTTCCAAGCCATGAGGACCTTCTTAGTCTTAGAAAAAAATTGTCATTGTTCCTGAAGCAAACCAGCTGCCACACAGACTGACAAAACACGATTCTCAAGAAGTCCCTCCAGGGAGGTTCGGGTTTGAAGGTTAACAGTGTCCGCATCTGGACCGTACACGTGAACTTTGAGAGACAGTGGGTAGAGCTAGAGTGTAGGAAAAAAAAATGGAAACATCCTGCTTCCTGAGAGACTATCAGCCAGGCAGAGCTGATGATAAAGTCACGAAAGTGATTTCTGAGCAATTATTAATTTATGAAAAGCAAAGAGTGAAATGCCAGGGAGCAGACATTTCTTCCTTCAGGGATAAGGCAGTAAGGCAGGTACGAAACCTTCGGGGAGAATACTGGGTGATGTTCAGAGGAGCAGCACCCCGGGTGTCACAAGAAATAAGAACAAACTTGTTCCATGGAAAAGTCTTTATCATAAAGAAGGAGTGTGCCACCTTTGGGAATGGGCTACATGTCATTCTTGCTTGGAAGTAGGAAAGGAAACCAGCTGTTAATACGTCTGGCTTCTTCCACTGCTGTCCCTCTTAAAGAAAGACACTCCAGGCTGAAAGGGATCAGCACTTTTAAACAAGGATATTGGTTTTAAAAGCAGGCAACAGTCACGTATGAAGGCAAGACTTTTTTTAAGCTGGAGCAACAGCCCATGGCCGTTTCCCCACTAAACAAAGCAGGGTCCTTGGTTGGCTTACACAGGCACAAAAAGAAAGCTAGTTCCTCCACATTTCCAAGTCTCGGACCTTGTGCTGGCTTTGTGGTCCCATAACTCAGACCTTTTTGGAATACTGTCACTTCATAGAGAACTTCCAGGGCTTCCATACAGTTGCTTAGTCCAGTAAAACTCAAAGACATTCATAGCATCTGATGCAGTCTAGCTAGCCGGTCCCAAGACTCCAGGTCCACCTGCCTTGACTTCCGCTACCGTCACTGCCTCTCACTTTTGACAGCCGTCTTCCTGTTTGCCCTTCCAGGTTTCACAGCGGCAGCCTCCCTTGTGTCCTTGGCGTGGGCCCTAGCCTCCTACCAGAAGGCTCTCCGAGACTCCCGAGATGACAAAAAGCCCATCAGCTACATGGCCGTCATCATCCAGTTCTGCTGGCACTTCTTCACCATCGCAGCCAGGGTCATCACGTTCGCCCTCTTCGCCTCGGTGTTCCAGCTCTACTTCGGGATATTCATCGTGCTCCACTGGTGCATCATGACCTTCTGGATTGTCCACTGTGAGACGGAGTTCTGCATCACCAAATGGGAAGAGATTGTGTTTGACATGGTAGTGGGCATCATCTACATCTTCAGTTGGTTCAATGTCAAGGAAGGCAGGACACGCTGCAGGCTGTTCATTTACTATTTTGTAATCCTTTTGGAAAACACAGCCTTGAGTGCCCTCTGGTACCTCTACAAAGCTCCCCAGATTGCGGATGCCTTTGCCATCCCGGCACTGTGCGTGGTTTTCAGCAGCTTTTTAACAGGTGTTGTTTTTATGCTGATGTACTATGCCTTCTTCCACCCCAATGGGCCCAGATTTGGGCAGTCACCAAGTTGTGCTTGTGACGACCCTGCTACTGCCTTCTCTCTGCCTCCAGAAGTGGCCACAAGCACACTACGGTCCATCTCCAACAACCGCAATGTTGCTGGCGACCGCGACCAGAAATTTTCAGAGAGGGATGGATGCGTCCCTGTGTTTCAGGTGAGACCAACTGCACCACCCACCCCGTCATCTCGACCGCCACGGATTGAAGAATCAGTCATTAAAATTGACCTGTTCAGAAATAGGTACCCGGCGTGGGAGAGACACGTGTTGGACCGGAGCCTGAGAAAGGCTATTTTAGCATTTGAATGTTCCCCATCTCCTCCAAGGCTGCAGTACAAGGACGATGCCCTTATTCAGGAGAGGCTGGAGTATGAAACCACTTTATAAAACGGAAGAAGCCACAAGGTCCCCATGAAGAGATGACAGCAGGGCTGTGGCAAAAATGACCCTTCATCAAAGAGTAGGGCAATGAGCTATGTATTCTTAGTCCAAACATTGTCATGGTATGGTTTGATCTTCCATTAGCTGACTGCCTGTGGCTGGTGTCCCATTCAAGCCAGCAGTGCTGAGAGTCTCTTACTCCACCTAAAGGGGCAATGCCAGCCTAATATGACTGTTGTTACCAAATTTCTCCAGCACAGGCTTGGAGCACATTCACCGGAGGGTACCATTATTATGAAAAACATGTTGCCTCTAATCATTAAGGTATTTTGATGGAGTTTACTGATTTTTGCATAAATATGTTCATATGTACACACATACACACACCTCCACCACCATCACCACTACGACCACCAGCACCACCAGCGCTCTATCAAGAGTTGAAGTGAAGCTGGAGAGATGACCCAGTAGTTAAGAGCACTGACTGCTCTTCCAAAGGAGCCAGGTTTGGGTCTCAGCACCCACTTGGTGGCTCATAACTGCCTGCAACTCTAGCTGCAGGAGCTCCCGTGCCCATTGTTGGCCTCCTCCGGCACTGCACACACATGGTGCACAGACATATATGCAGGCAAAATTGCCAGACATGTAAAATCAAATTAAATCTCAAAAAAGAGCTTAGGTGATTTCCTTGATGCAAAGTTCACAAAAGACTCCAGGAAGGAAGCAATAGTGCTTAGAAAGATTTCCTAAACCATTTTCTCATTGGAAACCAGTAGCATATGTGGGAAAGCCTGTGCAGGGGGTGGCAAACTCAAGTGTTTACACATATACTAGCATTGAACGAATGGTTCTCTTTCTACACATTTCAGGATTTGTTTCTTACTCTAGGTTTTGCCGTTGAGGGCATCTTTTATGACAGAAATCCTATGCAGCACATGTGTGGCTTTGGATGAGACCAAGTAGCTCAAATCCATGATGGAAATTAAATTATAGTCACGATTCAGTATTCAATTGCAAAAGTTTATATGCAAAGAGCAGTTGGAGGAGGGGCAGAAGGAGAGTCAGATTCTCAGGTGTGTGCAGTTGGTATCAGAATGCACCCACAGAGCCACAGGAGAGGGAGGGCTGTTTCCAGGTACAGAGTGAGCATGGCAAGCTGGTGTGATTCTGGAAACCACATGCCATATCCTTCTACTGTCAAACTTTGTCCAGTCCGCAGAACTGATATGGAATCCCCCAAAACAGAGAATAAGTGGCATCCCAAAGCAGACAAGAGAAGAATAATCAGGTTGTCCAACTCCGTACAGACTTACCCTCTCCCACCCAAGGTCAAAGTGACGTGTCTCCTCGAGACTTTGGGAAACCTTTTAGCAAGAGTGAGCACACAGACGCAGTGTGGATGCTTTAAGGAAACGGCCTGGACTGCTTGAGGGCGTACCACTCCATCAGCTAAGATGTGTACTCAAATCATCTGTAAAGTCACGCTCTTACCACAAGCTTCTGAGTTTTAAATACCTCCGTCCAGCAAGTAAACATTCCCGCTTTCTGTTCTCAGTGTCCTTGGTCATGGTGCTTTACGTTGCATTAAAAGTGCCGGTCAAACTTTGATAGTATTTTTTTATAGTTGGTGCAGAGTGGAATAACTCATGGATTATTTCAATATTTTTGTAATAAAAATATAGGGTGTACATATAGGCATTGTTGCTTTTTTTATAGACTTGGAATTATTTAAAATACATTAAATGTCATATTCACTTGGGATGTCAGAATCCAGTCTACAGATCCATCAGCCTGCCTCAGCAGATTGAAAGCACTTGGCCCTGGAGAGATCGCCTTCCTTTTTGCAATTGGACAGCCCAGGAATCTGACCAGGGTGCTATCAGAGCATCAAGTAAAGAGGGAAGTGGCCTAACTAGAAAGGGCTTGTGAAGACTGATCAGTATCTCCCAGGAAATCAAAGATGGAAGTGATTTCTTTCATCCATCCATTAGAACAATCTGACCACAGTGGAAGATGTCTTAAACTTCCTTCCCTGGTTTTATACTAACCCAACTGATAAAGATTAGTCAAGTCATTAAAAATAAAAAAGGAAGAAAGTCAGTTTCATTTAACTATTCACTTAAAATAGTCAAGATCTAGAGCCACCACCCATAATGAATGAGTCATCCAAAGACTGTGGTCCCCAAAGTAACATCCACAGGAAGGGACAGAGGGCTCAAAGCAATTTTTTAAGACAGAATTTTTATCAGACAAATTTCCTAATACTCAATGATTTGACCCTTCAAGCAAGATTTCCACTACAATTCACTAATCTTTTGTTGGAATGAAGAAAATTCCCTTGCTGCCAGTAAAGCTTCAAGGAGGACCCTCGTCTTCTAGGCAAATGGTGGACATATCCTGTTCCAGTGTAGAAGGAAATCACAGTCATTTGGGCAGTACTCCGCTGGTGTGCAGAACCATGCACTATCAACTTCATTAGTTCCAAGACAACTTTTCACTGATGAGCTTTGGAGTCTGCCTTTCCCAAGGGATCTACAGCTCTGATTCTGTGAGTGAACGACCGTTAGCGTCACCATAGTGTCCAGCCAAACAAGCCAATGGGAGCACCCGTTCTTGGATCACGTAAGTTCTAAATTCCTTCTCAACTTCATCTCACATGCAGCATGCTAAGGGTTAAACGAACTGTGGTATAAATGGAAGAAAATGTGCTGGACTTTGTCTCAGTGGCAATATAGGTAGCCAGACGGATGTAAAAATCTTGAATTTCCAGTCATTCCCCCAAGTACTGTAAATATTCTTGGGTCTGACTTGTGGGAGGATCATGACGTTGCAGTGAATGATGGAGTCTTGTTGAGGAAACCAGTTATCTATCTGCCATGCTACAGTTGTGGCTCTCCAATGTAAGAAAAGCAAGCAACCGTCATGATATCGCTCCAGCAGGACTTAATCTCATTCTGCCGGTTCAGAAAGCAGACACTGAGCTCAGCCTGCTGTAGAACATAAACTCAGGCTCCAGAGTTAGGAGGCGGGATGCAATGAGGTAGCATCAATCCGCAAATGAGCAATTTTAATTCTTCCTAAAATTGTATTCTCCTCTGGCATGAAACTCTGCACAGAGTAGCTGGAATATATCCAGAAAGGGTGAGCAATGGCTAACATCCAAGTGGAAACGAGGGACTCTGTCTGAGGCTGATAATACTGCCTCAGCCTGAATCTACTTCGATTCACTTAAAAGGATAATCTTGCTATCTCATGGCAGTCATTGTTTGCATGAGATGATGATGTTTTCTAAAGAGAAAAAAAATCTCTCTAACTAGCGTCTGAATTGATCCATACTTAAAGAACACACAGATATACATCTTAACCATGCTGAGAGTTCATTCGTGTGGGGAAAAAAAGTGGTTTCCCATGACTCTCTGCTTCCCAAGAACCATGTCCTGTGCATTCCCTACATCATCTTGCCTCCCTTGTCTTGTCCAGTCCAGCAACCACCTTTTCAGACCCTCTGGGACAGCTCATCTGTGATGAATCCCATTGACACAGCAAAGGAAATAATTTCCCTTCCTAAGAGCTTAAGATTCTGTAACTCAAGTGTCAGCAACAGGCAAGTTACACAGGTAATTGGAAGATATCTGAACTGAGGATAAATGAAAAACAGTGAATCTCTAGGCACACAGTTTATTTTATGCAAAAGTGAATATGGGCTAACCATGTGGTTTAGCAGGCCAAGGTGCCACTAATCCTGATAGTATGGGTTCAGTCCCCCAGAACCCACATGGCAGAAGGGAGAGCTAACTGTCAAGTTGCCCTCCACACACATGTCATGGCATGTGATTGCCTACACACATATACATTAAGTAGATAGATAGATAGATAGATAGATAGATAGATAGATAGATAGATAGATAGATTATAGATTTTTGAATGTTTGTGCCTATAAGATGATTAAGTAATAAAGCTGCTCAGTGCACAATGGTGTAAACCTGACCTGAGTTTGAACCCTGAAACCCATGTAATATTGAAAGGAGAGAACTAACTCTACAAAATTGTCCTCTGACCTCCACATACACACCATAGCACATATGTCCTTCCACACACATGTGATATATACACAGACGCAGACAGAAAGACAGACACTCATATCATATTAGTGTACACACACAAACACAGACACACACACACACACACAGAGAGAGAGAGAGAGAGAGAGAGAGAGAGAGAGAGAGAGAGAAAGAGAGAGAAATTTAGAAATTCATGGAGTAGCCTAAATCGCCATGACTCTTTGAAATCCCTTATTGCTAACATATAGATGACAAGAATAAAGTACATTCTTTTCTTCAGTGCCTAGGAAATGGTATGTTATTGACCTGTAACCTTTTAGACAAGAATCTTCTATGCATTCCTTTTTTAAAATCAACTGTCCTTACAGTCCAGGCCTACAAGACATGCAATTCCTTGCTTCTTAGCTTGGGTGAACTTTACCCTCCTTAAGCTTCTCATCACTTAAGTGGCTTGATTGAGAACTTCTGTGTCCCTCCAAAGTTCCTGGAACCCGTTGAACTAAGCCAAGGAAAACCCGTGTGTTCACACATAGTTGAGCATGGCTGTGCAGTCACTTTCAAATGCAGCTGATGCTACTGGGGGGAGGAAAGTTCTGACACAATGTTTAGACAAGACTCCAGAGAATTTGTTTCCAATGAACCACTTTCCAGACTAAATATGTGCTCCCTTGCATTCCCCACTATCTTTGCCATTAGCCATGACTGTTTCTATATAAAGCTTGGGTTAGATGCCTGCATTTTTAGGTTTTCAAGGAGAATTAAAATAGTTCCAACTGTCTATCAGAATCTGACTCTGGGTAAACGTGGGAGCCAGAAGCTGAAAACACAGCAGGACTGAGGTGGACCTTGTTATCAGTTTAGTGATGGACACAAATCATTTCCCACTCCTTTGACTAGTAATCCAGTGTCACTTTTATAAACAAAGTTGTCACACCTGCCAGCTTGGACTCGTGGCAGCCCTCTGCTACCCAACATGTGATGCTTCTATGTGACTAGGAATTGGTGGTTTCACTTTAGTTCCCATTGCTGAGTCTCTTTCTCCAACCTGTATATACAAACGGGAGATGACCTAAACACTAGATGACATCCTTTCTCCTCTCTCAGACACCTATATTAGCATCAGGTAATGACAGAGCTCTCTGCCAAAAGCTCTTGTCCAGTTGCTATTCTGAAAATAGGCCCACTGCAAGATTCTGGATTCTTTCTTGTGACGGACAGCCTCAACGGGATCATTACCCATTTGAAAGGAAAACTGCTGCATGTGGGTGGAATTGGATAAAAATGTAATGAGTCATTTAATTTTGCTAATTGTAGCAATTAGGCTACTCACAAGCAGCTCCCACCGCAGAGAGCCAAATGGAAGACATGGCAAGCAGCCATGTGCCCACAGAAATGAGGGGCTCAGAAACTCTCCAGAGGGTGGTCAAGGCATTCAGCAACCTCACCCTCTACCTGAAATTTTCCCTGGATTCCACGAGGAAGCAA
This sequence comes from Arvicola amphibius, assembly GCF_903992535.2. NCBI lineage: Eukaryota > Metazoa > Chordata > Mammalia > Rodentia > Cricetidae > Arvicola > Arvicola amphibius. The sequence continues at coordinate 112,715,478 of NC_052057.2, forward strand.
TAATTAGACTCTTGTTTATTGCATGCAGTAACCCTGCCCAGAAATGCAAAACTTAGAAAATTGGATGGCCTAGACTTTTCTACTCAAGGATGCTTTCTGTCTCTGACTCATCTAGTCAGTTGTTTAAAAGGTCTGCATATTATACTGATCAACACAAGCACAGAAACAAACTAAGTTAATGCTGCTTTGGCTAGTTTGTTTGCCTGTAGCTTTTCTTGCTGCTTGATTTCCATATCAGATGAGAGTATTATTTTGAAGAATTTACTGTATGCTGGTGCTATGCTGACAACCCTTACCTCTGGGGTCACAGTAACACCTCACAACCACCAGTGAATGACAGCATTTTTGTATGACACAGCTTCAGCCCAGAGATGGTAAGTGGCTTGCCAAAGGCACCACAACTAGGCTAGGGAAACCTAGAAATAAAAGGTAGGCCCAATTTCTACCAACTAAAAGATTTTTAAGAATTGTGGCAACCTCACCAAGCCTGCTTTTGATTCAGTGATTCAGATAGAAAACCAGAATCATGTCCCAATTTTTCGAGGAACATTTCATAAAACTCATGTAAGTCTACCAAAATGCAAACCTCAAAGAACTACCGACGGTAAGAAATGGAAGTCTCTAGCACATGAACTTGAATACTACTTCAACTCTGACTCCTTATATGTGGATCAGTGTTGTTTCTCCATTTAGACAGTAGTCCCCAGTCCATGACCCTGATTTGCACTAAATTAATCGGAAATATAAAGTAACCTGGGACTTCTTTCGTCATAGTCTACGTATGTCTCACATCATTACCCAATTAGGCAGACTAAAAAATAAGTTATCAAATCTACTTAGCGAAAGAGAGAGAGAGACTCTGAGATGACATCGTTTTCATGCTATAAGGTAATTTATTCCCATTGCCTTATTTTTTATTAAATTTTGTTTACTATCTTATATGTGACAAGAGTTTAAGAGGATTTTTAAAGCATTAGCACTAATCTAGAAACATCATCTTAGGTTGAAGAATTAGATTCAAAGAATATACCAGTGTTTATCAAATATTTGCTGAATTCTAAAACATTTGGCATGTTCTTCCCCCGCCCCTCCAGTTTAGAGGCAGTGAGCTAGAAGGGGGATGGCTAATCTGCCCATCGACGCCAGTACATCGGAACATGTATTACATAGGAACTGTGTGTGTAGCTGAAAAAGTAGCAGATAATAAACCAAACCATTTCCCAATACACTGTTGGTTTTTAAAATTCTCCCAATGTTCGGTTTCAATGGCAAATCCAAAGCAACATCTAGCCTCCTGCTTTAGGTTGAACAGGTCTTGGAGAAATTATGTTAAATCAGAGCTCAGTAATTTTAATAGAATATTAAAGGAAATCCCCATTGTTTTATAGATAAAACAACTGGGGCCAGGAAAGCATTGCACGCAGGGTCACGGAGAAGACCCTTATTGATTCCCTTGGTCATTTACTCAGCAAGCCTGACCCTTGTGACCACAGCCACTAGACAGCAAACAGGTACAAGGCCGCATTTGTCCTAGCAACTGACAGTAGGTGTTCCGCTGCTCAGCTGGTTCCCAGGCCTCGTCTCCTACCCTTTTCTGCTCTAGCACACTGAGGCCACCCTTACCACCATCTATACTCAGCTCTACAGCAAACAGTAAAGAAATAGGAACTTTTCTCGGATGTCCCTCTAACTACCAATAAGCAATTGGCACACGGCGACAGACAAGGGGCAGTTACATAACCGTGAGCCCTACATCAGTGCTGAAAGGGAGAGAAGGGGACGGTGATACTTCATCCTGACCACGGAGCTTCAAGCCACCATCATCACAGTCAACCCCAGGTCATCCCTTTTTAGACATTTAGACACACAATAGAAGCGTATAGCTGTGGATGAGATGCTTGCAGAACAAAGATCTCATTTAACATCAAATTAATTAATTAAAATAATAAGCAAATATTAGCAACATGGTACAACACAAAATTTTCTTTTGTGCCAGTACTGAAACCTGCCACCTACTCTGTTATTAGAGTTTCAGAAAACGTGAGGTCTTGTGTTTTTATTATACTTCGATCTACCAAATTAAACCCGTTTGCCCTTCCCTTTCTCTACCGCTTAATTTGCATTAAAATGGAATTAATCACATTCTTACTTCAAGTGTTGCAAATGGGAACAAATGGAGATGTTGGGTTTAAGCTAATTTAATTTAACTACTGTAGTGGCATTCTGGTATGGAGTTGTATCCAATCAACACCTAATTATTTCAAATTAGTTCATTCTCAGTAAGTTCGAAGATACCCCAAGTGTGTGGAAAATATATTTTGAGCTTCCATCACTGGAAAAAAAATCCTGTTTTTATTCCAAACTAGCAAAGCGTCCTAACGCACACTCGCACTGCAACCCATTGTGGCTGGAAAGCGGGCACTTGATTTGAGTGTGTTGAGTACCATGAAGTTCACACAGCCATTAAACATTGACCTGTGGTTTTCTGGAGAGCCCCCATGATTTTTTTTATTCTGCTCAAAAACAGGAAAAATGGGGCCCCGCCCTGTAACCAGAGGACACTAGCCAGCTGGTGAAAGAATTAGAACTTGATTTCACAACACTGACGTACTCAGCTTCCCTTGCTTTGAAAGTGCTGTGCATAATAAGGGGTAGGTCTCCAAAGTGGGTTCCAAAGGTTTGGGGGGGAAGCATTGTCCTTGGTCAGAATTAGAGTCAAGGACCTCTGTGAAGAGAAATAAGTAGTGGAAGGAGCCAGGACCCTCAGACACAGCCAAAGCTGCCACACAGCTCAGACTATTCATGCTTGGATCCCCTTCTTTTTTTACAGAAACACCTTGGAACTTGTCAAGTTTTACTGGAGATGAATTACAGTTCATTAATCCAACAGACACTTAACGCTTGGAAATTCTTGACTTGTACTATTGTAATCAGGCTACTAGGAGAGAACACGAATCAGCAGATGGCAGAGGAGCACTTGTTCAGTGCCGTGCCCTGACGTGTCCACGCCTGAAGAGAGCGACCTCTGAGAAGCGGAGCTGAGGAAATCGTGCTACCTGGTCTCTCACCACAAATGCCGTCAGTGTCCGTGGTACCCATCCTCTTTCTTTACCTTTTCTAGTAAGAACTGCTTTTAAAAAAATAAGCCAAGGAATTTCTGGGGGCTTGTATAGCTCAGAGAGATGGGTATGGGTCAAAGGGACTTGCTTCAAGGGGATGGAAACCCACTTGGAAATGAAAAGAGTCTGCCATCTTTTAATAACTGATCTTGAGTACCATCGCTGCTTTTGATCTGTTCCATGTCAGCATGATAATAACCAATGTGTAAAGCTTTCGTTGATAATTCAGTTTCAGAGGTGAAATCTGCAGTTTGAACTTAAAGGGGTAGTTACAGAGTAATTTGATGCCTGCCTTCCTAAGTGGTAACATTACCAGTTCCAAGCCAGTATCCCTTTTCAACAAGGAATCAACTAGCCTATGGCTTCTCAGATCACATACAATCTCTGTTATGACCTGAAAGATGACCAACCAAATGACGTTAATGCCTACACTTTTTTTTTTTACAAGAAGACAGGCAGACGGAGAATTTACAACCGTGATTTCTTTCATTTCTCTTTTTCAAATAAAGGTGAAAATGAAGTTGTCAGAGTTCAGTTATAGAGTATGCAAGAGTGTGACGTGTGTGTGGCCTTGTTAAACTTTTCTTATACTCTTCTGGCTTCGGTTTTAGAAGGTAGATCTAGATAAAAGTCGTCAAGTGTGTCCATTAAGCGCTTTGGAAGAAGAAGATGGAGTGCGGATTGCTGTGTCCCCATAGAAGCACCTTAGTGGCTCTAGCAGAATGTTCCCAGAGCTTCTGAGAGCACTCCTGGGAATCCACACTGGTACCTAGGCAACATTTTTTTGAGAGTGATCTCTGGATGTAACCATTAAAATTGAATGATAGAAAGGTTGCCTTCACAGGCCAGACAACCAGAACTAACATGCTGAAAAATGCTCGTATTCTAACCTACACCCTCCTGTGTATGTACCATGAGCTGGTTAACTGTGGGGACATAGGAACAATAACAGTCCTCCCTAGTAAGGCTCAGGAGTACAAGTGACCATAATAATGTTGGGTACCAGGATAGAAGATTTCTAACAAGGTACAGAGCCAAGAAAAACCTGTCCATCTCTTGTTAGAAACACTTAAGTTTTTTCACAAAGTAGCCACATAAACTAATTTCTGCCATTCTGTACTTATGGTGATGCACATGTCCCCTTATAAAGGGACAAGGCCTGGCTAATGAAGGAAGATGGAGGTCATATAGGAGGCTCCATATCAAGACTGGCTCTTTCTAAGGAAACCTCAACTCTGGTGGTTTTCCTTGATTAGTGATCCTGTAAAGCTCTGTACATCAAGAGCTTCCGGTAAATTATAAAACAAGAGATTATAAATCACTCTTACTTATTAAGAATAAAGTATTTAATTATCCCTCTGTTAATAACAATGAGATTCAGGGTTACCAGGGCCTTATCATCCCATTGTAAATATGTCGGTCACAACAGGTCTGTGTTCAAAACGCACACAACCCAGTTCGGCCAGTACCATCCTTCTCGCAACACAGTGTGGATCTTGATTCCATCAGTCCGTCACCTGATCTGTGCACCTATTCCGAGACTCCTAAGTCTGTGCAAGTCATTTTCAGAACAACAGAAGAGAAAACAAAAGTACAGTTATGCAATTTTCTCACCGAGACAAAATACACTAGACTGTTGATCACCCCAAAGGTCTGACTGCTCCCTCATGACTGGGTTCTTTGAATTTCCCAGATGACTACTGAGCAATTTTCACCAAACCAAAGTAGACACTGTAGCGTTCTTTAAAAGTAAAGACCGTCCACCTGAATGCAAATACCCCTAGGAGTAATCGAGAAGTCGGCCGCTCAAGCAGCACCTGTGGTTTTGTCCTAGCACACATCTGGAAACTCTCTGCAAGAGTCCAGGTGTTCCGAGCCTATGGTTTCCTATCCTGTTGTCTGGCGTGCACACGAACTGCTCAGATGTGGCCCGTGGAACTTAACTTTCTGGCGTAGGAATCTTTTGTTGGAGACATTCTGCTGCTAACGATTCTCTTTGCTGTGCAAAGAGAAATAAATCGTGCAGGGCAATTGTGATCCTACTTTTATTTTCTGAAGGCGCGTGGGTGGAAGAGGCCGGGTGGCTGGGTGTCGGGTGTTCTAAACACAACTGCGTGAGGACCTCCTGAACATGGCTGCTCTTCGAGGCCTTGCAGCGGCTTTCCTACACAAGGAAACTTCCTTTAGCCTTTGCTAGAATTATGTTTTGTTATTTTATCATTATTCTGCTGTTTGTAAATCTTAAACATTTTTTTAAAAAATCTACCGAAGAGAATGGTTTAAGGAAAATACAAAATTTTCAACTTTTTATTGTTCAAATACAACTTTTCATTTTATGTGTCACTTATAATATCTTAAAGCTAAAATTGTTTAAATTGTTTGATAGAATTACTTCATGGTGAATGTTGTGACTACAGTTGTAGGAGAAAGGTTATTTCCCCAAATCAAACAAGTTGTCTAACATTGGGATTCGGTTTGCTGATGTCATTCCAGTCCACAAGTGCTCGCTGCTTGCTGTGAATATTGTAATGTGAGGATTTCCCTAGTTAATCCCTGCCACCTTTCTCCAGGAACAAGAAACAGACATGCTGACCGTGAAGGAAAAGCCACCTTCCAGAAGGAGGGCTTCGGGCCTTAACACTGACCCAGGTGTGTTGATTCCTGGTAACCTTGGGGAGTTGATCCCGCTCCTTCTGAGCTGCTGGGTGGTGAAGATGCGAATGTCCTCAAGTCAAGTGCTTGCCTCACTATCTGACCTGAAGTTTGGCAGCAAAACACACAACCTGTCCAACCTATTTCCCTTTAAGAGCTCTTCAGCGGCTCAGTGTACTCTGAGGCCCTTGTTGTAGGTGAACAAAGATCTTGAAGAGAAATTTGGCTACGAAAACATCTTGAAAGATTTCCAAAAACAGTGCAAAGGTTCCCAAGGACCTAGGGAGGGTTTTGATTGTGCGAAATCCTATGTTCAGAGTCAAGAATAACATCATGAGCAGATGACGAAATTCCTTCTCGAGTCTCTCCTTTCCCTAGATGTAGTTTCCTGAACACCTAAACCTCACCACTAAGCCATGTTTGTCCACCGCTACTATGCTAACTATTTAGTACCCTGCCCTGAACACAGCTGTGGCCACAGCTGAGGTGCCCACGACCCCCGAAACACTGCTTACATGCACCCTGAAGGTTTGGGCTTTCCTTTTTCTCTTGGGATTTTAAATCATCAGTCTCTGCACCTGTTTGTTACAGGTGATATTACAACAAAAAACGAGCAATTGATTGGAAGTCACACACAGAAAAGCTGTTTTCTTTATGGTCTGCGATTATGAGGAGATTGATGTGAAATTTATAGATTAGTAGAAAAGCAGAAATCCCTGTGTTGAATATTATGACTGTTTTACACATGTTTAAAGATATTATATGAAACAATCTTTTTACACTATGGCGTATATTCCATTCTGGGTACAGGCATGAGGGCTTGTTGCAGAGATAGCAGTAAAGGTACCAGGAATCTGCCTATGACTGGGTCCTAACCCCTACGCTAGCTCTTTACTTGCTTTGGCCTCATTGATCCCATATAAAAGAGTGAAGATATTTGATTACCTACCTCATAGGGCGTTGTAAAGAATATAAGAGCTGGCAACGACTTGGGTTAGAGAGTACCACGCCTCTCTTTAAGTAGCAAGAGCATGGAGAACCATGTGCACCACAAGCTAAGAAGGGTGGGTACCGCAATTGTCTGAGAAATAGCAGTTGTTCCAGTTAACATAAACTTTTCCCTTAGAGGTCTAGGTAGAAATTATAAGCCTTTAATGAGAATAAGCAGCTCTCATATAGACCTGGAGTGTCTCCAGGTAGAGACCTCTTTCTTCTAAATCACATCGAATTGTACTGTGTTCGTAAATACATCTAGAAAACCTGGCCCTTTCTGATACCTCAGGAGTTGCATGGCTGCCCTTATTTTTTAGAACCAGGTACAGTCTAACACAGTACTGGTGATGCCAACTGAAATTCTAGAACTGAGTCCTGGGTGGCTATATTATTAAGATTTGATTTGGAATGATTTAACTGGATTCGTATTTCATTCCTAACAAAACACCTTTGCCACAGAAGAACATGGAGCCCCCTTCTTGTTTAGAACTCTTGAGCTGATCTGGCTTCACGTTAGAAATGCATTTCAAACATTTCAGAGAAGTGCTTTTACAAAAGCTTCAGCAATATATTGAAAATAGTGGACCTGCAAAAATGCAATACACAGAAGTGAGTTCTATGAAAGATTTAAAAAGGCAGGAAGATGTAGGAAAAACAGCCCCAGTGAAATCCTGTACGCCTCTACCAAAGCAATGTGTCCCCTTGTTTTAATGACTAAACTTATCTAGAACTAAATGCATATAATATGAATTGGGGCTATAAACACTTGGAAGTTTTGAGTCATAGGGGCAATACTGTGAAGTAAGAATATACCCATAGAACTATGCTAGAAATGGGGGTAATATTTTAAGGATGTGGCTCCTTTTGGTACCCTTGTTTAACAATTATACTCATCTACAAAATAAATTTTATAGTCTTAAAAACTGAAATAGTTTCCAAATTTTCCCTTGAGGAGTGAATTCAAAATCATATTGCACTTGAATTACATACTATGTTGACATATGATATAATCTCTTCTGGACTCTAAAATTTATTTTCCATTGGACTTAGTCAAAGATTTAAATTTTCAAATTGGTTAAACATTTCTAATGCATGACATTAGGCTTTCCAAAGCATGATTATATCATAGAAAATTGTGTGACACTTTCAAACTATCTGCACTGCCAGAATAAACTGTTAGCACAGACTGGTCATGTAAGCACCAGGCATGAGTCAAAGGTAATTTGGATATTCCTCAATTTCGATCCCCTTCTGATATCAATATTTTTCTACCCAAAATGCAAAAGTGTATCCTTTCTAACATGAAAATAAAGATCAGTTTTTATTCAGTTTTATACAGAAACCTGAAGTCAACTATTTGGTTGAATTTCAGGTGGGTTTTCTGGGATTAGCAGGAGGCAGTGGAGAGAACATGCGACAGAGAGGTTTTATCACAAAGTGCAACACAGAACCTAAGCATGCCAGGGCTGGACAGCTCTGCGAAGCCATGGCTTAGGGTTTTCACCAGCAGAGAAAAGCACAGTGCCAACAACGCGTCCTTTAGCACAGATGCATGTGATTACTCACTCCAGGCCCATCATTCAGCAAGCGTCACATATCTGATTGATTGTAAGTACAACTGCCAAGTTCTATGGCTGCATCTGGCTAACATTCTTTTCAATGAACAAGTGATAAACCTGGACACACAGAGATAAATTCTCGTCTGCTTAAAAGAAAAATCTCCCAGTTTACTTATATCAACTATACCACTAATATATTACCTTCACAAAGCTTTCTCATCCACTCTTTGGTCAACTGTTTATTTAAGCCTCACTTTCTCTCATCAGTGGAGCAAAATGGAAGAGGACACGGTGGGCCTGGATGGGAATCTTGCTTCTGAGAGAGAGAGAGAGAGAGAGAGAGAGAGAGAGAGAGAGAGAGAGAGAGAGAGAGAGAGAGAGACAGAGAGAGACAGAGAGAGGAGAGAGACAGACAGAGACAGACAGAGAGACAGACAGAGACAGACAGACAGAGACAGAGACAGACAGAGACAGAGACAGACAGAGACAGACAGACAGAGACAGACAGAGACAGACAGACAGAGACAGACAGAGAGAGAGAGACAGAGAGAGACAGAGAGAGAGAGAAACAGGAATCCTGCTTTTCTTCTCCATAGCCAGATAGCTCAATAGCCTCAAAAGGGCCCAGTGATGGATGGGAATATGGCTTCCTGTTCTCAGAAGGAAGAGAGTCAATGGGAAACTAAGATATCTGTCCTCTTTGAAGACAAGCAGTTCCCTGAATTTAGAGCTAACGTGAGAGAATCCTATCCCTCCTTTTGGTTACCACTCTCTCTCATTCTTTTGCAGTTAGGGTTGAATTTTCCAGTAATGATAAATAATGTTACTTTGTGTGATGACTTCAATGTACGTATTGTGAAAGAGTTAGCTACAAATGAGAAGACTGGGAAGCTTGCTTCCTCTGTATCTGCATCCAAGCAAGGGCTCGGGAGAGCACGAGTCACGCTGACAGTCTGGCTGAACCAAGGGTGTCCTTGAGGACAACTGCTTCTCTGCGTATGAAGCCATTGTACAAGGTGAACTGGCTTCCAAATGACAAGGGTTTGGACTCCTGACACAGGCTCTTCATTCGCTCATGATTTTGTCCTGTAAGTTTTACATTTAACTACCTCAGCTACTGATGTTTGATTTAGAAACACTGTTCACTCCGCCATTATTAAATTATTTCATTGAAAATATCAAAATGTTATTTGGTGTCAAACAATTTTCAGAAGTTTTGAAAAGATATAAGCAGCTCGACGTCAGTTCTACTGTTTGTGGTTTCTTTCTAAGCATAGTTTGGAATTAAACAAAAATCACTTCCATCCAGCATAAAGAGAGGTTGTATATATTTACTTAATTTGCCTTAAATATGTTGTGGGTTTTTTCCTCTGTCCATTTATTTTTTTCTAAATTTATCTCTGGAAAAAAAAAAAGAAACCAATGCTGGTAGATGGAGAACAACCTGAAGAGAACAGCCACTGGGTTCTCGGCTCCCGACTTCAGCTTACATAGTATTCTGAGCCACAGTCGCCATTTTTTGTGTTTCTCTCTCCATTTCAGAAATAAGGTGTGTGCAGGCAACGTGAAGACACTTCCCCTGGACAGCGCGGTGCCTGGCCTCGGATGCAAACCTGCCAGTCCTGTGCTCTTACTTTGTAAACATTGTACAAATGTATTTGGAATTTTATTTGGAAAACAAAAGAGTTAAATGAGTTATTAAATTCCTTCCTGTAAATATATATAGAGAGATATACATATTCCAACCCCGCATAGCCAGACATTCCTTTAGCATTCGGATTGTACGTGTGTCTTTCTCGGCAGGAGCTGCTGCCCTGGGCAGTGGCCCCAAGTGCTCTAGCTCAAAGCACAGTGCGTGGAGTATTTGATCTACTGCGGTACTATAGTTATTTCGGTCAGTTAAGCAAGTTGCAATTTGTAATGCCACGAAGTGGAAAGTAGTGCTTCATAATGAATAAATCTCCTGGGTTATCTGATTTTTTTCTTGTAAAACTTTAAAAAAAAAAGAAAACTTGAAATTTTATATATTTGGATTTTGTAGATTTTTTTTATTTTATTGCAACACAAGGTACCAAAATCATTAAATAAAGTACACTGTGGTCATTTTAACAGAAGTCTGTTCCTCGTTCTTTCCAAGTCCAGAAGAGCAGAGTACAGTTAGTGTAGGTGATGGTCAGGAGCCTCAGACTTATTTTCAAGACAGTAGGACCCAAAGCCATAAATAAGCAAACCTGAGTTCTGACACATTTGAGACATGTTTAGCATTAAACTATATCACTATTTTTTCTTTTTCCCTTTCTGTTTGGAAATATCGTACTATGTTGTCCATGTTGAAACTTGAGACCATCCTGCCTCAGCCTTCGGAGCAGCAAATCACTGGGCTTCCAGATATATCACACTATGCACAGCTTCGTTTTTTTTAAATGTTTATTTCACTGACTGTATTTGTTAGAAGCTTTAAAGAATATTCTCCTAGAACCAATACAAAAACTAGAAAGAAATGTTTGTAACCACAGAAACTTAAAAAGGAAACTAAATTGCTTGACTTTAAGTGAGAAAAATTTCCCACAGTGTACTTTCCAAACTACAATGTGTCTGTTTCCTTTTCCTACATATTATTAGTCCTACATATCATGTAATTCTTTTTCTTTGGTCTGTTTTTGAAGAATTTTCTCTGTTCTAAAAACAGCATGAGTCCTACAGGTTTACAGAGCACTAAGTTTGAGTGAATTGGTAACATAAGAGGGAATTGCATACATGGAAATATCCATCAATAAAAATTAGAAATGGGCTTGGGTGGTCTTGAAACACACTCAGCACCAGGAGTACTTGCTCTGTTACCATGGGAACCAGAGTTCAGATCAGCACCAGGAGTACTTGCTCTGTTACCATGAGAACCAGAGTTCAGATCAGCACCAGGAGTACTTGCTCTGTTACCATGGGAACCAGAGTTCAGCTCAGCACCAGTAGTACTTGCAGTGTTACCGTGGGAACCAGAGTTCAGATCCCAGTATACACATTAAGCAGCTTGCAACTACTTTAACTCCAGTTCCAGTGGCTCCAGAGCCTTCTGACCTCTACAAGCACCTGAGCACTCATATGCATACACACAGGCATGAGTACACATGGGCACACTCTTAAAACTTTTAAACATATTAGAAGCAGACCAGCCCTTGAGATGGGTCAATGAGTGAAGGTATTTGAGCTCAGGTCTTGGAATTCATGTAAAGGTGGAAGGAAAGAACTCTACAAAGTTATACTCCAACCTCTACATATACCATGGCACATGGGCTCTCATACAGACACATATATTGCACATACACACAGACACATACACACCATGGATACATATATATACATACACACTGATATACACACATACACAAAATGGGTCATTTTAACAGAAGTCTGTCTTTTATGCATCCAAAGTGATGAAGAGAAGACACATACACACATTATGCACATAAACACATAAACACACACATACCACTTCAGTCATTTTAACACAGATAACTCTATCTAGATATAGACATATATATATTATACAGCGAGAGACACACACAGAAACATGCACACACAGAGAAACACACACACACATATATATATATATATACAGAGAGAGACACAGACATATACACACACATCATGCACACACACACTGCAGTCATTTTGACAAAGATAGATAGATGATAGATAGATAGATGATAGATGATAGATAGATATAGAGATAGATAGGTAGATAGATAGATAGATAGATAGATAGATAGATAGATAGATAGATAGATATCCTACACAGAGAAATACATATATACACAAACACACACAGAAATATTATTTTAGGTAGAGATACTAGAAACAGATAAGAAAAAGTTTAGATGTAAGAGAAGCAAGAAAATGTTTTCAAGATTTGCTTGTTTCAACGAGGCATGGTAGCCAGTGCCCAAAAGACAACATTTGAGAGATATAGACAACACCAGAAAATCAAGGTCACCCTTAGCTGACAGTGTCTGGGAGCACTCCTGTCACTGTCACCATCACCAGCATCATCACAAAGAATGTCTGGGAGCACTCCTGTCACAGCTTGGATGAAGGGCAGGTGACAACTTTATGGACTCACTTCTCTCCTGCTTTTGCCTGAGTTCCAAAATCAAATTCAGGTGTGAGGCTTACAGAGGAAGCATCTTTCCCTGCTGGTACCTTGCTTCTGTTTTAGAGTAACTTTTAGATTTTCCTTTTTTCTCAATTATTATAGTAGCATATGCTAAATATAAAATTATTTGAAACCTACAATTTTGATTGATGAGTTCATTCAAACTTTTTGCAAGCACTGATGCCTTTCACTATTGATTCAACAAAGTTTTAAAACAATCACATGTGGTACAGTCTACTAAGGTTACAAGTGTAAATAAAACCACTTTATTCTTAAGGAATGTAGCCTAGAAGGGAAAAGTAAGCAAGATGTCCAGAATATGACTATTGTAAAAGCAGCACAGATGGGCAGAACTTTCTGGCACCATTAAACACCATCTGCAAGAGACCTGGAAAGAGAGCTACAGTACAGAGGAGCCTCAATCCTCACGTCAGAGGAGAGCAGCATCCCTGCCCCCAGTAGGCCCTCATGATGTGCATAGACACAGTCATTCCTGGCTTCTATTGCCCTTGGCCCAACAGTGTGCAAAAAAAGACAGACTAACATGATTACCCCAGTATTCACTGTCTGAGAGCACAGGTGAAGAGAAGTGGATATTTATTAATGCTGTTTCGTGCCTACAGCAAAGGGAAAGAAATGCTATAACAAAAGTAAGGTTTATATTTGAAGGGAGATTTTTTTAGAAGAAAGCACACCACAGTCCTGAATGAGACACTTTCATATGGATAGAACTTCCCGAGTTATCTAAAAACTTAACTCCAACCAAAGCATCAGCGTCGTGTTATAAAACTTGACAAGATAATTAGAAAGTAAGATTAAAGATCAATCCTCCCAGAACAGCCAGCTGTCTTAAGATAAGGACATGATGGGTCCCTACCCTTCCAATCTATTATGGGGTACAATATCCATAAGCAGACACTATAGGCACACACACACAAAAATACAAATCAAACACTGCGGGAAATACAGCTACTAAAATGATGTACTTATGTTGTCTTAAAATGAAAACTATCTCCCAAGTTTTATACTAAACTCAAGAGAGAATATGAACAATGATTTCTTTCTCTTCCCATAAATTTCTTTAAACACAGATGTCCGGGAAACAAGTGGCAGTGCTATTGTACCTGCTTTGATTGAACAGATGTCCTAAGCCAAGCACGCAGATGTCCTTTACAGGGAAAGCTGGGAACAACTGTAAACAACAAGAAACTAAACCTATGGCTGCTCTTACAGGGAGAGGCAAAACAACAGAAGCAACTCCCATCAAGGTAACATGGTTCCAATAAACAGGAATGTTAACTGTTAAAAAATACATTTTGAAAGTAAAGGGTGCGCTGTTCTTGGTTGAACCACAAATAATAACAGTACAAACAAAACACAATACATTAAGTTTATAGTGCATTAAACAAATGCCCACTTAATGAGAAGAAAACAGCTGGCTGGCACTAAGCACACAACTGCCTGGGGTCATGTCGTCTGACACACAGTACCAGTGTAAGGGGCTCACAACCATGTTAGGTGTGAACAGATGCCTCTTGACAGACTTTTTAAGAGAAAGGAACCTTGTAGGATAGTTCGCAGATTTACATAAATGATTTGTATGCAGTACTATTTGATAAAGTCCATGAGAGTAACTAGAGGACACGTCAGAATGTTTTTCAGACTAAATATATACAAGAAAAGGTAAGAGGGGCTGGAGAGATGGATCGAAGGTTAAGAGAGCACTTGCTGCTCTTACAAGTGACCAGGATTCTATTTCCAGCACCCACATGATGGCTCCCAACCATCTCTAACTCCAGCTCCCGAGGATCGGAAACCCTCTTCTTACATTCACAGGCCCTGCATGCCCACAACGCACATGCCCACATTCAGGTTAACACTCATACACTTGAAAGAAAATCAAACTAAAAACAAAAGGAAGTGATAAGAGATGGAAGAGTCATCTTGGACAGGACTCTGGGCCTGCTGGAGAGGTGGGAGAAGTCCCTCCAGGCTGGTTAGTCAGCATGATTCAAGTATGTCAGCACAGAATGCCCACAAGGGGACTCTGATGACCTGTAAGAGAATTTGAAGCTGGGGATAAACGAAACCATCCATGAAACTAGTGCTGATTTTCAAAGCCTCTGCTACTGTTTTTTTTAAACATAGGTTCCCACCTAAGCCCATGCTGAATTGTCACTGTCCTTGTGATAGTACTTAAAGGTCAGACTTTTAGACCATGCAGGTTCCAACCTCATGAGTAGATGCCATTATCAGAGGACAAGATGAATCTCTTGTGTCTTGCTTCTCTCCCTCCCTCTATCTTTCTATTCCTATGATGCCTTCTCCTATGCTGAGTGTCTTCCCAGGATAACCCCAAGAGTCCCTCCTCTTCTCTATCCTGGACCATATCTCCAGTGTAAGCCCCTGATCCATCAGAGACCACAATGGCTACCAGAACTTATAGGCCCCAAATCAGAAGGAAACCTCCTACTCAACCAGAGACCACCTCAGACATCAGAAGGCCAGCCCCCAACTCAGATGGAAACTTTCCACACAACCACAGGACAGTCCAGCCAGAAGAACAAAGAGGAAATGGTGACTGAGGAACAAAACATCTGTCCAATAAAGACAAACTCAGAAATCATCACCTAGACTTATAATCACCCCAAACCCAGGTGCCTAGATGCTACTGTAAGAACACAATCAACAACATCCAGGGTGTGATATGTCATCACCTGAACCCAGGTATTCTACCTGAATATTCCAACACAGCTGATGCACAAGAAAATGACCATAAAACCAAGTTTATAAAGATGATAGAGATCCCTTAAGAGGAAATGAATGAATCCCTTAAAGAAATTGAGAAAAAGACAACAAAAAATTAGAGGAAATGAATAAATTCCTTTAAGAAAGCCAAGAAAAAAACAAACAGTTGAAGGAAAGTAATAAAACTGTTCAATACCTGAAAATGTAAATAGAAGCAATAAAGAAAACACAAACTTGGGGAATTCTGGAATGGAAAATGTAGGTGAGCAAGCAGGAACTACAGACACAAGCATCACCAACAGAATACAAGAGAGGGAAGACAGAATCTCAGGAGCTGAGAATATGATAGAAGAAATAAATTCATATTCAAAGGAAATTTTAAATCTAAAGAAATTCTGACAGAAGACATCCAGTAAATCTGAGACACTATGAAAAAAACAAATCTAAAAATAATAGGATAAAGAAGGAGAAGACTCCCAGCTCAAAAGTTCAGAAAATATTCTTTAACAAAATCATAAAAGAAAATTTTTCTAACCTAAAAAAGGACATGTCTATAAAGGTGCAAGAACCTTACAGAACACCAGGTAAATTGGACTAGAAAAAAGTCGCCTTGCCACATAATAATTAAACACTAAACACACAGAACAAAGAAAGATTTAAAAACAATCTGGGGGAAAAGGCCAAGTAACATATAAAAGTATACTTATTAGAATTGCACACAACCAGAAAAACCTGGAAGAACTCCTGAAGATTCTAAGAGCCAAAATATGCCAGTTCATACTACTGTACCCAGAAAAATTTTCAATCACCAAAGATGGGGAAAACAAGATGTTCCATGATATTGTCAATTTCAAACAGTCTCTGTATACAAATCCAGCCCTACAGACGCTATTAGAAGGAAAATTTAACCCAAGCAGGCTAACTACATTCATGAAAATACAGACAATAAATAATCTCATACCAACAAAACCCAAGGAAAAGAAATGCAGACCCAATACTACTGACTACAAGAAAGTAACAGGAATTAACAATCATTGATCACTGATTTCTTTCAGTATCGATGGGCTCACTTCCCCAATAAAAAGACACAAACTGGTTCCTATATGCCCCCCCCATGGATGGGACCCTGTAATCTACAAGTCCCAATCTGTCCCAAACCCACCCATCCCCTGTGACCTCAGAGGAACTCTAAACCACAGGCTATAATTGCACACAGCAGACCAAGAGGTAAATGAACAGCCAGCCAGGTGGGCACCCTACTCTCTAGGCCATAGGCACTAGTGCAAAACCCCAGGCCTCTCCTCCCACCTGCCTCAGCTTCACTTGCCAGCCAGCAGGCAAGCTTCCTGCAGGTAGGATGCTCCAAAACACCTCCCCCATTAATCAGACCCTGTAAGTTACAAGGTCCACTCTGCCCCCAAACCCACCCACCCTCCACAGCCTCAGAGGAATGATGAAGCACAGGCTGCAACTGCACATAGTAAACCAAGAAAGCAGCCAAGAGAGACCTCAGTGGCTCCCTGAGACACAGACAGCAACTGCACAGAGTAGACTAAGAGCAGCTCCCTAAGACACAGACGGTAACTGCAAGGATTGGACCAAGAGACAAAGATATTGCTGGCATCAATTGGAGGGAAAGATGGGTAGGCACCAATGTAAAAATTCATTCAACAACATAAAAAGCAAAATGGTAACAATAGAACCTAGTAGTCATACAACTGGTAGACCTGATCATCCTAACCCAGAAGAAGCAGAAGAAAACAATCTTAAATATACCTTTATGAAGGTGATAGAGACCCTTAAAGAAGAAATAAAACATTCCCTTAAAGAAAATGAGGAAAAGACAAACAAAAAAATTGTAAGAAATCAATAAATCCCTTAAAGAAACTCAACAAAACCAAGAAAAGGCAATCAAACAGGTGAAGAAAACAGTTCAAGTCTTAAAAACTGAAATATAGGCAATAAAGAAAACACAAACCAAGGACATTCTAGAAATGGATATGCCTATGATGGTACAAGAAGCTTACAGAACACCAAATAGACTGGACCAAAAAAATCCCCTCACCATACAATAATCAAAATACAAAACATACTGAATAAAGAAAGAATACTAAGAGCTGAAAAGGAAAAAGGCCAAGTAACATATAAAAACATACCTATCAGAAATTACACCTGACTTCTCAATGGAAATCATGAAAGTCAGAAAGTCCAGGACACATTGCTACAGATACTAAGAGACCATGGATGCAAGCCCAGACTACTATACCCAGCAAAGCTTTCAATTACCATTGATGGAGAAAACAAGATATTCCATGACAAAATCAAATTTAAACAATACCTATGCACAAACCCAGCCTTACAGAGAATACTAGAAGCAAAACTCCAACCAAGGAAGTCAACTGTGCCCACAAAAATACAGGCAACAGATAACCTCACACCAGCAAACTCCAAAGAAGAGAAATACGCAAACACTACCACTGAAAAGAACAGGAATTGTCAGTCACTATCATTAATATCTCTTAATATCAATGGACGCAATTTATCTACAAAAAGACACAGGCTAACAGAATGGATACAGAAGCAGGATCCATCCTTCTGCTGTATACAAAAAACACACCTCAACCTCAAAGACAGACATTTCATCCAAATAAAGAGATGGAAAAAGATTTTTCCAATCAAATGGACCCAAACAACAAGCAGGTGTAGCTATCCTAATATCAAACAAAATAGATTTCAAACTAAAATCAATCAGAAGAGATAGAGTGCACGTCATACTCATCACAGGAAAAAATCCATCCAGATGAAGTCTCAATCCTGAACATTTATGCCCCAAACACAACAGCACTCACATACATAAAACATTACTAAAGCTTAAATCCCACATCAAACCCCACACACTAATAATAGGAGACTCTCTCCAATGGACAGGTCAACCAGACAGAAACTTAACAGAGAAATAAGAGAACTAACAGATGTCATGACTCAAATGGACTTGACATCTATAGAACATTTCACCCGAACACAAAAGAATATACTTTCTTGTCGGCACCTCATGGAACCTTATCTAAAATTGACCATGTTCTCAATAACAAAGCAAACCTCAACAGATACAAAAAAAATTTTGAATCAATGAAACAGAGTGGGTTTTTTGAGAAAACCAACAAGATAGACAAACCGTTATCCAAACTAATCAAAAGGCAGATGGAGAACATCCAAATTAACAAAATCAGAAATGAAAACAGGGACATAACACCAGACACTGAAGAAATCCAGAGAACCATTAGTTCATACCACAAAATCCTGGACTTCACAAAATTAGAAAATCTAAAAGAAATGGACAATTTTTTGTACCACATGCCAAAATCAAATCAAGGCCAGATGAACAATTTAAACAGACCTATAACCTACAAAGAAATAGAAACAGTCATCTGTTGACTGATGTTTCTGTCCCACCAGGTCCCACAGCCATTTAGTCCCAACTTGACACCTAGAGGTCTACATTAATTATAAACTGATTGGCCTATTAGCTCAGGCTTCTTATTAACTCTTATAACTTATATTAGCCCATAATTCTTGTCTCTGTTAGCCACGTGGCTTGGTACCTATTTTGGCAAGGCAGTCACACCTTGCTGGCTCTGTGTCTGGCTTCCTCTCTGTCTGGGTAACAACTCTTTCCTCTTCCCAGGATTCTCTTCTCCTTTCCCCACCTCTACTTCCTGCCTGGTCACCCCACCTATTCTTCCTGTATAGCTACTGGCCAATCAGCATTTATTTAAAATACAAGTGACAGGGTACAGACTATTGTCCCACCACAGTCATCAAAAGCCTCCCAATCAAAAGAAGCCCTGGGCCCAAAGGTTTTACTGCAGAATGCTACCAGAACTTCAAAGAAGAGCTAATACCTATACTCCTCAACTTGTTCCACATAATAGGAACAGAAGGAAAATTGTCAAACTCTTTTAATGAGGCTACACCCTGATACCAAAAGCACATAAAGACTCAACCAAAAAAGAATTACAGACCAATCTCCTTCATGATCATCGATGCAAAAGTATTCAATAAAATACTGGCAAATTGAATCAAAGAATACATCAAAAAAAATCATCCACCCTAATCATATTGGCTTCATTCTGGAGATGCAAAGACAGTTCAACATATGAAAAACTATCAATGTAATCCACTATATAAATAAACTGAAAGAAAAGCCATATGACCATATGACCCTATCATTAGATACTGAAGAACCATTTGACAAAATTCAACACTCCTTCATGATAAAGGTCTTGGAGAGAGCAGGGATACAAGGAACATATCTAAACGTAATAAAAGCAATACACAGCAAGTCAGCAGCCAACATCAACTTAAATAAATTCAAAGCGATTCCACTAAAATGAGGAACAAGACAAGGCTGTCCACTCTCTACATTTATATTCAACATAATTTTTTGAAGTTCTAGCTAGAGCAATAAGATGACAAAAAAGAGATCAAGGGGATACAAATTAGAAAGAAAGAAGTGAAACTTTTGTTATTCACAGATGACATAATAGTATATATTAGTAACCCCAAGAATTCTACCAGAGAACTCCTACAGCTGATAGACACCTTCAGTAATGAGGCAAGATACAAGATCAACTAAAAATAAAATCAGTAGCCCTCCTTTACACAAATGATAAAGAAGCTGAGAGGGAAATTAGAGAAACATGACCCTTCACAATAGCCACAGATAACATAAAATATCTTGGTACAACACTAACCAAAGAAGTGAAAGACCTATTTGAGAAGAACTTTAAGTCTTCAAAGAAAGAAATTGAAGAAGATACCAAAAATGGAAAGATTTCCCATGCTCTTGGATAGGCAGGATCAACATAATAAAAATGACAATCCTATCAAAAGCAATCTACAGATTCAATCCAATCCCCATCAAAATCCCAACACAGTTCTTCACAGACCTCAAAAGAACAATAATCAACTTCACATGGGAAAATAAAATATCAAGGATAGCCAAACAATCCTGTATAATAAAAGAACTTCTGGAGGCATCACCATCCCTGACATCAAGCTCTATTATATACCTACAATAATAAAAACAGCTTGTTATTGGCATAAAAACAGACATGTTGACCAATGGAATCATATCAAAGACCTGGATATTAATCCACACACCTATGAACACCTGATTTTTTATGAAGAAGCCAAAATTATAGAATGGAAAAAATAAAGCATCTTCAACAAATGGTACTGGCATAATTGAATATCAACATGTAGAAGAATGCAAAGAGATGCATATATTCCCATGCACAAAATTTAAGTTCAAATAAATCAAAGATCTCAATATAAATAGAGTCACACTGACCCTGATAGAAGAGAAAGTGGGAAGCAGCCTTCAATGCATAAGCACAGGAGACTACATCCTCAATACAACACCAGTAGCACAGAAACTGAGAACAACAAAAAAGAAATGTGACCTCCTAAAACTGAGAATCTTCTTAAAGCAAATGGCACAGTCAATAAGACAAAAAGGCAGCCTACTGAAGGGGAAAAGATCTTCACCAACTCCACATCAGAGGACTCATCTCCAAAATATATAAAGAATTTAAGAGATTAGACATCAAAATATCAAATAATCCAATTTAAAAATGGGGTACAGATCTAAACAGAATTCTCAACAGAAGAATTTCAATGGCAGAAAGACAATTAAGGAAATAATCAAAATCCTTATCCATCAAGAAAAGGCAAATTAAAATGACTCTGAGATACCATCTTATACCTGTCAGAATGGTTAAGATCAAAAACACCAATAATAGCTTATGCTGGAGAGGATGTGGAGTAAGAGGAACACTCCTCTATCTGAAAATTGTGCCCTATTTCAACTTAACCCAATTAGAAAGTTGAAAGTTTTTACAGAATCCATCTTGTGATTAACCCTTCCCAAGGAACACTGCCCCGAAGGACAGATGCTAAAATCTGAAGGTCCTTGTTCATTTCAGATAACGAATCCAACTGTTAAGCTTGTCTTTGACAGTAAAATCAGATTTAGGTCACTTAGAAAGGAAGTCTTCCTCATAACCTCAGAGAGAGACACCCATAAAATCTGAACAATATGGTTACCTAAGCAAGAAAGACCTGCTCAGTTGCTCAATGACAACACCAGCTGAAATCCCAATTCAGATGGCGGAAATCTCAAAAGGCCCCTGATGGAGGAGAGTTATCTGTCTATGTTTCTTTCATTGGTTAATTAATAAAGAAAACTGCCTTGGCCCTTTAAGAGAAAATTAGGTAGGTGGAGTAGACAGAACAGAATTGTGGGAACAAGGAAGTAGAGTTGGAGAGATGCTTCAGGCAGTCGCGTGGTGAGTCTCCATGCTGCTGCTCTCCGAGATGGACGCAGGTTAAGATCTCTCCTGGTAAGCCACACCTCGTGGTACTACCCAGACTACTAAATATGGGTTAAAGCAAGATATGAGAATTAACCAATAAGAGGCTGAAACTATGGGCCAGGCAGTGTTATAAAAGAATACAGTTTCCGTGTAATTATTTCGGGTGTAAAGCTAGCCGGCGGCGGGTGGCGGGACGCAGCCCCGCCGCTTCACACTACAGATTGGCGCTCCAACGTGGTCACTAAATCCACTTAAAAACCTTGCCCGCTTGGTATCGGAAAGAAAGTACTCTGAGACCATGCCAATGGCTCACTGCTCCCTGCCTGCACCTGGGCAGATGGCGGAATCAGGCTTAGGCGGGACAGCATTTGCGGATTCCTGCCGCCCTAGAGAGAGAGGTGTTTTCAGACCGCGCGGGTGCTCTGCGCGTCAGATTTGGCTGTAACTTGGATGAAAAGAGTTTCTGTGCTGCACGCTCAGTCTCAGAATTAAACTGCTGAGTGCGGCTCCAATGTGGACTGCTGTGTGCCTGGAACTGTGTGCGGCTCAGGGGCACCAAATGACTGAGGCAGGAGCGGCTTTGGCTCTGCTCCGCCATGCTGAATTGTGCTGAGCTCAGACAGGTCTATCGCAATTACCATAATAACAGCGCAGTTAAGGTTTAGACTTGGCTGTAAACAGGCGGTACATATTACCTGGCGCAACTTAAGATTTTAAGAAGTGGTTAACCTTTTAAGAAGTGCTCCTGGATAGTAAAAAATTACAGATTCACAATAGGAAAGATTCAGACATAGAAGGCCTTTAAATGGCTCACGTAGGCTTAAAAGAGAGAAAAAGAAAATATAGAGAATAAAGTTAATGCCTTAAAAAAAAAAGGTTAAAGTCTTTAAAGAGACAGAGTACAGATAGTTATAGATTAAAAGAAGTAAAGTGATAGAGTAAAAATAAGCCACGTAAAAATGGAAAATTCACAGAGAGTCTGGATTATGTATTTTGTTGTGTTTTCTTTGATTTTTTTGACTGTAAAGGAGCTAAGTACAGAGAGACATTTCATTATATGGGCTGCCAGGCTAGACCAGAATGGACATCTTAACGGTATGACTTCAGGATTTGGATCTAAGAACATGATGCTTTGGAAAAGAGTTTCTTCTTTTGTTTTCACAGAGGACGAGACTCTGTGGATTGCTTCTATCCCAATATGGTATGATAGACCACGCCCTCCTGAAAGGTTGCTGTGAACATCTTCAAAAAATTACTTCACTCAACTGCCAACTGAGAGGAACCACAGGTTACACCATGAAAGACCTAAATAACAGCGCCCCCATTCAGCAGGAAGCAGTTTGGAGAGAAAAAACTGCGCCCATTTTCCCAAATATTGTTTATAAATGTTCTTTTACATTTAAAGGGGGAGATGATATAGATATGAATTTGCATTGGTATAGATTTTAAGGTCAATTTTGTTATATGTATATGTATTTCTGATCTTGATTAAGCTATTGTGATTGTAGTTCATTTTAAAACTGTAATGTATAATTAGGAAATATAGGTTGTTAATGGATAATCATTGATAATAGTTAAGCTTGTAGTCATGTTATTAGATTTTCTAGATATGTAGAGATATATTTCAGTTAGATAGACATTCTTCATATCTTTCAAAGACTGCAGAATATGGCATTTAATGTTTTAATAACTTAGGGTTTTTCATGACAATGAGACACGTCTGCTCCTGGCAGCACCAATCTACTTCAAGAGGAAGATGGGCATCGAAGAGGCTACTTATGGAGTTTGTTAGCCATTTGGGCAGGAAACTGCTCTTGGCTGGACTGTTCCATAAACTGGACACAAAGAACCCGCAGAGAGAGGACTGCTGAACTTGCCTAAAGGTGAGATGGCCTTTCGGGGTTCCTGATTCATGAAAGAGTCTGCGAGACGTTCTACAGGACACAGCAGAAAGTGACTGAACTGTCTTTGGAATTTCCTGCTTCATGGAAATGTCTGCTGGATACTTATGGGCCTGTAGGCTAAAGATGGATGCCCCAACCGTACAGAGGAACTTTGGGTGACTGTCCAGGCAGCGAGTTGTCTCTGTCTTTTCTAGAGTTTAAAAGTTACTTACTTCTTGTTTACTTAGGTAGTCTTATATCCTTCTGGAGTCTTTGATGGAGTTGAAGAATAAATAGATAGTTATAGCTTTCCTTAGTTATGATAAAAGATAAAATAGATTTAAATATTGTAACTGTAATACTTGCTTGATAACTGTTTTGTTATATGTAATTTTGCTATGTTAAAGTTGAAGCCTTTCTTTTTTGTTTAAACAGAAAAAGGGGAAATGATGGAGGAGAGTTATCTGTCTATGTTTCTTTCATTGGTTAATTAATAAAGAAAACTGCCTTGGCCCTTTAAGAGAAAATTAGGTAGGTGGAGTAGACAGAACAGAATTGTGGGAACAAGGAAGTAGAGTTGGAGAGATGCTTCAGGCAGTCGCGTGGTGAGTCTCCATGCTGCTGCTCTCCGAGATGGACGCAGGTTAAGATCTCTCCTGGTAAGCCACACCTCGTGGTACTACCCAGACTACTAAATATGGGTTAAAGCAAGATATGAGAATTAACCAATAAGAGGCTGAAACTATGGGCCAGGCAGTGTTATAAAAGAATACAGTTTCCGTGTAATTATTTCGGGTGTAAAGCTAGCCGGCGGCGGGTGGCGGGACGCAGCCCCGCCGCTTCACACTACAGGCCCCGCCCGCGGTGAAGAGATAAGCATAACAGCCACTGAGAAAGAGAGAACCTGACTTCTCTAAGGACAAAACTCCGGACAGGTTGTCCAGTCTCAAGTGGGAAGTCTAAACATGCTCACAAAGGAGCAGCTCTATATGGGCTCAGCAGGCTGTATTGATTCATACATACATAGCTATATATAATTAAAGAAGAGGTCATGAATTTGAGAGACTATGTGGGGAACACAGGAGGAGTCTGAGGGGGAGGGAAGAGTAGAAATGGTGTAAGTACAGTATTCATGTCTGAAATCTTCAAAACTCGAATAAGACAAGTGATACACGTAAAAGAAGAAGCAGGAAGAGGAAGAAAGCCAACAAATGACAGTTTCTGGAAACAAAAAGGGCGAGTCACTGAGTTACCTGGAAATAAAGCACAGGTGAGGTGTTGTAGGGTAGCCAATCAAAAACATTCTAAACAAGACCAGCGACGATGCTTTTCCATATCGCTGCCCATCCGACCACACACCTGCTTCAGCCTCTGGTCCATTGAATCCAGCCACCCTTGGCAAACACAGCACTTTCGCTCTTCATAAACAGCTCGACCCTTGCTTATACATGGACTCTCACAGTAGTAATGGGAGCAAGTACCTTGATGACCTTTGAGAACATATATTGCAATTGACTTCCAGGTGGATGCTGGGGATGCCATCATCCCAGGAACTAAACTTGGTGGAGAATGAGGTCCAGTGGCATGCATGGTTTGTTACGCCCTCTGCATCCTATGATAAAAACATGCCGCAAGAAGGCTTAGAAGCAGACTTGCACAGGACTTCTTGATATTAAGACGGCGCTCGCCAGTTGCTAGCTCTGCTCCCGCTTTGTGACTACCTCAATCATGAGCTACGGGTTTTGCACAATATGTCCATTCCTTATGCTGTCCTGTTACTGTTAAGTAAAAAATAAGAAGAAAATGGGCAGCTCCGCCGGCATAAGAAATCCAATTAGGTCAAATCACACCGAATCAAAACGCCCATCGTTTTATTAAGAATGATGCTCTTGGGTGGCCAAGCGCATGGCAGGGAGACAGGACAGCAGGGAGCCCATGCAGACCCGAAAACCACGCGTTTCTCCTCTGGGAGCGCACTTAAATAGCCTGTGGGAGTGGTCCTGACCCTCCTCCAGGGAGGGGTCAGGACCTGGCATGCTGGGATTCGGAGTCCAGACCAATACAACTCGCAGGACAGGGGGCTGGGATGGATGCCAGGGGCTGTGAGCTATGCTCCCAACTTAACATTTTCAGTTTCTATCACCTCCTAGTAATGCCACCAAAGTTATCGGAGTGATTCACTGATCAGATCAGAGACCTCACGTCACAACCCAGTCACTTTTCGATGACTGTTCGCCTACAAATTTGAAACAAAGCTTTATTTAACACATGTGATTTTAGGGACACTTCATATCCAAGCCATAAGAAGCAGCCTCCAGGTAGTCTGTTTTCAGCCAGTTCTCATGAACTAACTCCATTACAAATAAAGTACCAGCATATGCAAAGGCACAACAGTGTGGACAGCAACAGGTTTACCAAACTGCAGTGCTGGACCACTCATTAATGCACCCTCATATATGCAAGCGTTTCTAAAGACCCTCAAAAGTCAGTTGTGGGTATCAAACATGGGAGTATGGCTCTGTATTTACACAAGTGAAGTTAAGCTAATGGTATTGTGGTATTTTTACCTGGGTTTTCAGGCACTATTAGAAAGAGTGTATGATCTAAGGCATTTCAAAACAAAATTCATTAAACTGAATATCTGCATTTTTTTACTTTAGAACAAATGCAAACTGTGGAGTGTGCACATGAGGTTCAGTACAAAAGCATTTACTATGACATGCACACTTGCGAATACCCAATTCCAATTTGCAATGATTAATGGATAATTTCAGTGATCAGATGCATGAGGTCCTAACCATAAGTGAGACAGAGAGTAAAGTATCATAAGTAGAATGAAGCTGAGGACTGGGAAGATGGATCAACTGGCCAAGTGCTTGTGGTAGCAAGAATGAAGACCTGAGTTCAGCTGGTACCACCCATTTTTAAAAAAAAGTTTTGTGCACCAGTGTGCACGTATAATTCCCAGTGCTAAAGTAACAGGGACAGAAGGATTTGGGGGACTTACTGGCCAATTACTATAGCCAATCAGTAAACTCAAGATCCAGTAAGAGACCTTGTCTCAGAGAGTAAGGTGAACAAGCAGGAGTAAGGTGAACAGAAGGAACAGCAGTATCTATATACTCACATACACATTCATACTCACACACTCACACACACACGCACTTATGAATATATATACATATATACACACACTCACACATTCACACATATACTTGAGCACTCACACACATTCACATTCATACACACTCAAACACACTCACAAACTTACTCATATACACTCACATACACTCATAGACACACTACTCTCACACACACACAGAAGTAGCTGATTGGTCATGACGTGTGTATACATAGTAAAGAATTATGAGATCAAACAACACAACAGTAAGAAAACAACATTGGGCAAATTACATGAATATATCTCTAACCTTTAAAGAGTTACAAATGGCAGACATCTTCGCTAAAATGTTCCCCATCACTAATCACCAGGGATTAAAGTCAAAACCACTGAAACACCATCTCACACTGTGAATAACTATCAAAAAGACAATGTATATTAAATAGTGGCCAGAATGTGAAGAAAAGGGAACCTTCCACACTGATGGTAGGAATCTGGATTGCTAGAACCTCTAAAAAGAAACCACCACATTATTGCCTGGCAACCATACTGCAGGGTACAAAGCCAAAGGGAATGAAATTAACATGACCAAGAGACACCTTTGCTCCACATTTACTGCAACGCTAGTCACATTAGATAAAACCTGGAACCAGACTTCATGCCCATTATGAATACATACACTGAGAAGCTGATGGAGAGTGGGCAAGATAGTTCCGCAGACAATGGCTGAGTTACCAAGTCTGAGCCGCTAATTTGATCCCTGGGACCACATGGTGGAAGGAAAGAACTGACTACCCCAGTGTGAGCACACACACACACACACACACACACACACACACACACACATGCAAATTTAATAACTCTTACATAGAAGTGCTAAGAAAGTAGCTGAGCACAGATAGAGAAATACTTCATGGTCTCATCTAGAAACAAAGCAGAATGGTGCTTCCCAGGTGCTCGAGTTAGTAGCTGTTCAAAAGGAATACCATCTCCATCACGTGGGATGAAGCCACTCTGGAGACTCAGCATGCATTTGTGGTTACCATGGCTATTAATATTCCACTGCTCGGACAAATCTTAAATATTCTCCCCTTAACAATATTCACTGTGCAATGATGAATATATTAATTACCTGGACTGAGGTAATCATGTCACAGTGTGTGTATGTATATATATGTATCATCACATTGTTCACCTAAAATATATATAGTTTTTATTTATCAATTATACCTGCATGTATCTAGAGAGAAATGAAAAAATAGAAATTGCCCTTTGTAGCAAAAAGTTTACTAATACTAGAAAGGAAGATTAAATATACAATTAACCAACTTCCTTCCTAAATTGTTTTATTCTGTGGACTAAAAAAGGCTACAAAATATTTGAATAGTATAATATATTAAGCCATGTATACATACTTATACATATAAGTATACACACATAGAATACATGCATATATACTATATGCATATAGTGTATATACATATGTGTGTATGTACTATGCTATATTCTTATATAGTATCTATAATGTATGTATATTGTATATATATACTTTTACATAAGCTTATAAATATGGAATTTTGTCTTTTCATTGTTATAAGTCAAGTGCAATGATTACAGCATGAAATCAATAAATGTTTTTCAAATAAAATGAGTCATTTTCCAGGAAACATTACCATAATTATCTTAAGAACTAGAAAAATTGGATATATTAATAATAACTTGAAAACAAAGTCCAGCTTAGCTCCAAGAAGAAAAACTAGAACAAAATGTATTACAGTTAAGCATCTCTCAGATTTTCAGAGGTGCTGGACTGCTAATCATGCGGCTAATTCCACAGGAAAAACGGAAACCATCAGCATTTCTCTGAGGAAGAGAGTAGACACAAACACTGCTTATATAAAGCACCACACACAACAGCATCTGTCTCTTTCTATGAATAGTAGGTGGAAAAATCAATAAATTAGGGCCTGGAAAGATGGCTCGGCTGCTAAGCGCCTGTGCTGCTCTCGCGCAGGAGTGGAGCTTGGTTCCCAGCACCTGTACCAGGCAGCTCACAACACCTGTAACTCCAGGTGCTTCTGGTGCCTCTGGCTTTTGCAAGCAGCAGCACCTACAAGCTCAGATCCATGTGTACTAATTAGAAATAGAATATATAATATATATATTAAATATATATATAATCATAAAATATTTATGTACAGTTTACATAATTTTAAAAGTGTTTATTCAGGAAATGTAAGAGTTTCTCAACTTCAAATTACATATAATTATACTGTACTCACTGACAGACTAAAGGAGAAAAATTATTTTTCCAATAGGTATTTTAAAATAAGTCAGTAATTGTGCCATAGCCTTGAAAGAACTTTTAGTAACCTCAAAATAGACAAAAGCACATTTAATCACATATAGAGCAGGCTGCAAATACAGGCATTTAGCCATTTTTTTACTATTCTAACAAAGTGCTGGGAATTGGCAAGTCGAAGGGTTTACCAGGGCCTTTAGAGCTGGCACATGCCCTCACTCAGCCAAGTAGAGGAATCTGTAAGAAATGCTCAAAATTCAGCAACATGACCCAGGGACGTTTAGGAAGAAGTCAACTTTTATAGGGAATGTAGTGTTGGAGGCACAGGACTCTCCTGAGGAAGCTGCTCGAGTGTGTATGTTTGTTTGTTGTTTGTTTTTGTCTTGTTTTGTTTTGCATTGCTTGGAATAGAATCCAGGACCTCACAAGGCCGAGCATTCTCATCACTGACCTACATCCTAAGCCTAAAGAAGAGCCCTGAGTGTGCTGTCTGACGCCACGGTTCCAAATGAACCATGTGTGCTTTGCATTTAAAAGTCTTCTGAAGAGATTGCGGCTTTCTCCTGATCCCCAGACTAAACTACTTTTGTCTATGGAGTTTGTCTATACTATTTTGTCTATAGAGTCTATAGAAGCCCATAAAGAAATATCATGAGCAGCCAGAAATCCTCCCAGACTAGTTAAAGTGAAAACCAAGACAAGTTATATGAATTATTTTTCAGAAAGACACAATACACATATTATAAAACATTTGCCTCTTTTCCACTAATTGATGAGTACATCTAGAAAAGCCCATTTCCCATGGAAACTCTCACAGCAGCGTTGGAGATTCTAGACAATGCAATAAAAAAAAATCAAAATTTACAAATATAAAACTATAAATATCTACACTCTTGGAACAATGTACAACATAAGTATAGTGACTCCGAATATACAAAAAATAAGAGGTCATAGGTTTTCAAAAACAGTGGTTTTTAAAGGCCTAAATAAATATGATAATGGTGTCTATGGTGATTTAGTTTCTTTTTCTTGATGCAAACTAGGTTCATCTGAAAAGAGGAGCCTAAATTGAGGAATTGTCTCTATCAGATTGGCCTGTGGGCATCCCTGGGTGTTTTCTTGATTATGATTGATGTGGAATGCTGCAAACCACTGTGGGCAGTGCTTGGTCCCCTCCCCAAGAACAGTCGTCCCAGGTTGAATAAGAAAACACATCAGTAACAAATATTCCTCTGTAACCTCTGCTTCAGTTCCTAACTCCGGGTTCCTGCCTGAGCTCCTGCCTAGACTTCCCTTGAGATGGACTATAGCTGTGAGATTCTTCCCTCCCTAAACTGGTCTTGGTCAATTGTTTTATCATAGCAGCAGAAAACAGAAGGAAGAAGTGCCAGTTCTCTTTAAACTAATCAATGCCTTTAATACAATCATGGTTTTTGTTTTTGTTTTTGTTTTTTAAGCCTAGAATTTCCTTATGGACAATTGTCTTAATGATCACGAATCTGCAATGTAGGCTGCTGGGAATCTAACCTAGGGGCTTAAGAGTCCAAGGCTCTACCAACAAGCTGTCCTTCTTTCTCTTGAGAGGAAGGAGTTTATGTTCCCTGTACTTGAGTCAAAGAGATGGTGCACAGCTAAACAGAAAAAAATTTAGGAATGCTCCCATCCGGTATTATGGATATTCACTTGGGAAATGGCAGACGCCACATCACAAATTGTGTTATCTTAAAATGTCAACCCGCCTGTGCAAATGTTCGAGGAGCCCTACGTGAGATCTGGGCCACTATGTCTTCAAAATTATTAACAAACCAAGGGAGCTCACTGTTACTTTACATCACTAAGTTTTAAGGTAGCTCATAGTGTTAACTACTTTCCCCACTGCTGTGATAAAATACCATGAGAAAAGCAGTTCAAAGGCCAAACAGGTTTATTTAGCCTTACCACCGTTCCAGGAGGAGACATCAGGCCAAGAAGGCAGAGACAAGAGCCTGAGGCCAGCTCATGCTCCAGGGGCCCAGCCTAGGGAATGGTGCCACCTACTATGGGCAAATCCTCTCACCTCAATGAGCTTTGTCAAGATAATGCCTCACAGGCATGTCCACCCTCCAGTCTGGATCTCATCATTTAACATGCTTGTTTTGACATGCATTTGACATCATTTGACAGCAATTGTAACTAGAACAACCTGTTATGCCCTATAGGAACTGACAGTGATTTTGAATTCATGTGGAAGAGTGCAAGAATGGTTGTGAACATTTTAAAAACAAAAGTAAAATGAAAATTACCCTAAAGTTATTCATGTATGGTTTTGTCTTGTATTAGGATAAAAGAGGCAAATAAATTGATATGCAGGAAAATTGTGATTGGGAATGCATTTATATGTATGTAGAAACTCAGGAAAAATAAGCAGGGATCTCAAATTAGAGAAATGATAATTACTTATTTAGATAATTGGTTTATTTAGAAAAAAATAAGTAAAATTGGGTCCCTATCTCACATCCTACTTCAGAATAATTTCTAGGTGAATTGATGCGTTAGGTATCAAAAGAGAATACTAAATCAATGATCTAAATATTAGAGCTAAAATGGAAAAAAATCACTAAATTGTAAATTTTAAACTTAGTACATTAATTATAAATTAAATATCAAATTGTAAAATATTAAAAACATTAAACTGTAATTATAAATTTATACTTGGTAATAATTTCCTAGCCATGACATCAAAAGCAAGAGCACCAGATGAAAATGTTTTAAATGCTTTGGGAAACTCTTCCAGTAAGGGAAATAACATGAACTTACCGGTAACTTTAATTTCTTCCAAAAGGTCCTGCAAATCTCTTCCTTACCTAAGCTTTTCCTATGTACATTCTCCTATCTGATGCTATTTAAGATAGCCATGTCTGCTTTCAAATAAAACTATCCACTTTGTAGTAATAGAACAACCTTACAAGAAGAAAAAAAAGTCTAATTCCCCACTCTTATTACTTATATCATTGCTATCATTTTTCTTATAAAAAGTATACATATCCCATAAATATACTGTATATACATATATATGTTTGCATATATGTGTATATGTACAGTGTATAGACTTACATGTATGTGTGTATGTATACGGAGATGTTATTTCCTCCTTTTATATTTGGGTTCCTCAGACCTTCTTGAGTGGATTCAGGTTCACAACAAAAGAGAGGAAAAGAATTCCCCACTATCCCCTCCCCACACACATGACTTTCTCATTATCTGTGTTGTGGTTGCACATTTGCTACAACAGATGAGCCAACACTACCACACCAGCACAGCATAAAGCTCATAGTCCCCATTAGGGGTAGTGGAGAGAAAGAAGCAGAGCTGGAAAGCCCAAATGTTGCCTCTTGGCCGCCAATGGTTAACAGAAGTCAACTCAGACACAGCAGTGCTACCTCATGAGGTTACAAGTTAAAGCTTAACATAATCCCAGGAATCTGGAGTACTCTTTTACTGTCTGTCCCACAGGTGGTAACTGGTTAATGTCCTGTCTCTCCTTTCCTCTGTCCTGCAGCCCTAATAAGACATGTAGGACAACTCAGTGTGTTCCTTTGATAGGACTTACGGTGAGAACTAGAAAATGGTTTTCACCAGATGCCAAAATTGCTTTGACTTTGAATTCTCAGCTTCAGACCTATGAGAAATAGCATACGGTTTATAATGCTGGTAGGTCTGTAGGTAGCATTGTGTTAGAGCCTCCTGGATGGACTAAGACAGGTGATTCCCTTCCTCCACATGGAAAGTTAGACCCCAGTATGACTGGACATCGGGCTTGGCTAAATAGTCTCTCCCAAGGGCAAGCCTTGCTAAGATGGCTGCCGTGCACTGACTTCTCAATGTGGTTCATTTCTTTTCCCTCTTCTGGAAAGTGGGGAGCTTTTTCTTCGGTATTTTAGGAATCTGACCTTCAGCGACTGGGCCCCACGGAGAGTTTAGTCATCATCCTTCCTCTTGTTGAGCCTCCAAGGTTTGGTTTTCTGCTGTAGGACTGTCCTCCTTTGGTTCTGGCTCTGGGAAGCTGTGGTTTTCCGCAGGTGCCCATCTACCTCTCTGATCTGACTGGCGGCTGTTTTGCCTGTAACCTGATTTCTCTTATGAATCTAAGAAATAATCTTTATATTTTAATTTGTTCACATTATTATCTGTTCTTAGACAATTTGTGCTGCTACACGAAAGTGTGTGAGTCTGAATTGATTCTGAAGAATGGCAGTTTATCTCAGAACGTTCAGGACACTAAAAAGTCCACAATCAATGCTCCAGGATTTGGTGAGGCCGAATCTGCCTTGAAGATGGTGTCTGATGGTCCCTCTGAGAGGAGCAGCACTCGGTCCTCACATGACAGAAGAGCGGAATGAATGGTCCCTCATTATTATAAACATTACTATAAGCCCTCTGCTTTAACCCGTTCCTGACACTTCCCAGAAGGCCCTACCTCTAAGCATGGCTGTATCGGAGTTAAGTTCGCCATACATTATTTTGAGAGAAACGGGGAGAGAAATAGAACACACTGGAATGAAGTACTATGCTGATTCTATATATTAGTATGTTCTCTCCTGCAGGATGCTGTAGCCAGCTCTGACCTGGCTGTGAAATAAAATTAAGGAATCTCTAGCCATGTTACAAAGTTGCTGTTGAATGGTTGATATTGTGAAACCGACTCCAGAGGGAGCCCTTGCAGCAGGAAGAGCAGCAGATGCTACAATCTGGACCCTCTCCAGTCTTTTTTGACATAGGCAAACACACTAGTTCCCTAGGCCCTTACAGGCAACACAGCCCAGGTAGCAAATGGAGATCCATTATCAGAGTCTACTAGGCTTTCTTATACTTCAAAATATCATTCATCTGCCACTGTTAGAATTTCAACCCTAATATCTAATATTTCCCTCCATTTTTTGATACTTCCTTTCTTTTCTATAAGCACATTATTTTCTGCCTCGTGGGTTTTTTTTACTTTAATACAGGTACCTTCTAAAGAGGAAAAAACAGGAAAAAAAACTACATTCTATCACCCTAAAAAGCAAAATGAAAATGACTGACTATTGTGATATATAGATAGTGCTTTAATATATTATTGCTTTGTTACCAAAAGAAAACACTAATGACGGATAAAGGAATATAACATTTCAAATTATCTTTAAAGATGGTTTGTGGACAAAATTGGGAGCATGGGGGTTGGGGGAAAGGGATGGTGTAAGGTAAAGAGGGGGGAAGAAGGGGAGCGGTGAGGAGAACTGGAGGGAACAGGATAGTCGAGGAGGAGGAAGGACAGAGATGAGAGCAAGGAGAGAGATATCTTGATTAAGAGAGTCATTATAGGGTTACCAAGAAACCTGGCTCTAAAGAAATTCCCAGGAATCCACAAAGATGACCCCAGCTAAGACCCTAAGCAATAGAGGAGAGGGGGCCCAATCTTGTCTTGTATTCAGACTGATGTATCTCTTAAATATAACCTTAAAAAGAACCTTCTTCATCCAGCAACTGATGGAAACAGAGGCAGAGACCCACATCGAAGCACTGGACTGAGCTCCCAAAGTCCAGTTGAAGAGTGGGAGGAATGAGGATATGAGCAAAGAGGTCAAGACCATGATGGGCTCACCCACTGAAACAGTCTACCTGAGCTAATGAGAGCTCACCAACTCCAGCCAGACTGGGAAGGAACAACCACAGGACCAAGCTAGTCCCTCTGAATGTGGCTGACAGTTGCATGGCTGGGGCAGACTGGGGGGCCACTGGCAGTGGCACCAGGATTTATCCCTACTGCTTGTACTGACTTTTTGGGAACCTATTCTTTTTGCATAGATACATTGCTCAGCTTAGATATAGTAGGGAGAATCTTGGACCTTCCCCAAAGCAATGTTCCTTACCCTCTCTGAGGATTGGATGGGGGGGGGGTGAGGTGGGAAGATATGTGGAAGGAATGGAAGGAGGAGAGGGAATTTAGATTGGTATGTATAATGGGAAAAGATAGCTTGTTTTCTTTTTAAAAAATAAATAGATAAAGTAAAAAAAGTGTTGTAGGGAAATATTAAGAAACCAGCATATAAGGAGGGTCTCAAAGAGACACCTGCACACCCGCATTTACTACAGCATATTCACAGCAGTCAGAAGACAGAAATGACCCACATGCTCACTGGCAGGTGAATGAAGGAATAGACAAAATGTATGTCCCGTCAGATATCATTTAACCTTAAAAACGGAAGGGAATTCTGACACACGGCATGATGTGAGTGAGACTCAAAGACATGGTGCCAAGTGAAAGAAGCCAGTCACACGGATATATACCATCCCATTCTGCTTATGGACGTCTCCTGCGTTCATCAGATCCACAGAGCCAAGAATCAGAATGACAGTTGCCAGGGGCGGAGGGAAAATTGGATTGTTTAACGGTCACAGGGTTCCAAGTTTACAAGTTTCCAGTGATGGTCTACAATATTCTGGAACAGTTCTAGAGATGGATACCATGATAGTTGTTTAATAGAAATGCATTTCACGCCTATAAATCTACACTTTAAAATGCTTAGGATGCTAGCTACTACGTTCTGTAATTTTTACTTCAGTCTTCAGAAATAATTCACGGAAACTGAGACCCATGAGATGGCACCGCAGGTTAGGGCACTTGATGCCAAGACTGACGATCTGAGTTTGGTATCTGGGATCCATATGGGAGCCACATGGTAGAAGGAAAGAACTGACTCCCACCGCTTGTCCTCTGACCTGAACACATGTGCAGTGCCAAAGAGAAAAGGGAACCTGTGTATACTGACCATGGCAGCATGAATTACCCCCGGCGTTATTAAAATCAGTGTAGAAGTCTCTCATATAACTCACAATTAGAATTATCACATGACCCAGTGATACCATTCTTGAGTATTTATCTTACTGACTCTAAATCAACATGACCCCAGTCCACTTGCATATCTATGATGATTGCAGTACTATCTACAACACAAGATGTTCAACCAAGATGTTCAGCAGCAAGGGAATGGATAAAGAGAATGAGGAGGGTATAGTCAATGGAGTTCTGTTTTGCCATAAAGAATGAAATTATTACTTTTGCAAGAAAATGGGCACAAGTAAAGGTCATCATTATTAAGAAAAATCTGTCAGAATCATAAAGGCGGTGCCATCTAGTCTATCATCTATGGTTCCTGTGCTTTATACAGACAGATAAAATCACATGTGCACAGAAACACGAAAGCGGAAGCAAGGCTGGGGAAGCAAGCAGGAATGGCAAGGGGAGGAAGAGAGAGAAAGGAGAGTGAGAGGATTAGTATGATCAAAGTGTATGATGCAGAAAACATGTTTATGAAATCCATTACTATACACAGTAAATATTTACCAATAAAATCATTACAAGATTACCTTAGTTTATGTCAACCAATCACCGTTAAATGAAGTACTCAATTCCTCTTTGCAAAGGGGAAGCAGAAATAATGAACCACCAGATAAGTGCATAAAGAACATGTGAGGAGTCCCTTCCTAGACTCTGAAAAAAAAAATACTTGGGATTCTCTCTGAAGGGAAAGAGCTGACTTTGCAAATAGTTCCTGTGACCCTGGTTTATGTTTAAGCAGCTCCAGGCTTTCTGTAACAGAAGCAACACAGAGCAGCTAACGCTACCCTACAGAGGCAAAAACAGATCCTCGAAGCTCTTCCCTTTTCAGCAGACACCTGTTTTTAAAGACACTTCAGTAGGAACCACACACTAGGACATGGAACTTGGATTATTCAAGATGGATCTAACCTGAAAGTCTTCTCTCTGCAGTCTGGCTTCCGCTATACCAGAACATTGATGCAAGCTGCCAAGGGAAGTGTTACTTACCAATAGTATTAATCACTATTATAAATTAATAGTCCTACCCAGCTACAACACCTAGAAACCACATAAATGACTGGCTTGACAAGACATCCATAAAGGTGCAGAAAACTGCACTCGTGCTGGTGGTAACCAACTGCTCTCTGATTGGACTTAAGACCCACACACATATAATAATAATTATAATAATGATGATAATAATAATAAACAACAATAATAGTAATAAATAGCAAGGATAGAATTGAAAGTTTTTTAAGCTCTTCAGTCAGTTGGTAACAGTCAGGCTGAGCACATATTTTACACTTGTTAATCTATTACTCTCAGGTCAAAGTCATTTTTTAAAAATGAATGAAAAGAAGAAAGGAGAGGAAGAATAAAAGGAGGAAAGAGAAAAAACTAGCATCCTTTCTGGTCCACTGTTGTGTAATTATAAGACAGCTGTCAGTTTTAACAGGATTTATAGGTCCCAGGCTAAGCTTCAGCCCCTAAGAGTTACTGGCTTGTCCTCATATACCTTCCCTTCAGCAAACAAATACAGAAGTTGGGAAATGAATACAAATGTGCCCATTGAACATCCCCAAACATGATTTTGAAGAAAATAAACTAGAATTATGATATTATCTCACAAAAGGCTGTTTGAATTCTTTAAACGGAATTCGATTAGCTGCTGTATTGCAAAGGATAGTCGTATTCTGTTAAGTTCTGTGGAACAAGGACCCTGCCTTATACTTTGGAGTTTCGAGAAATTAGTTTTGAGCCAGGCTGTGATGATGCACACCTTTCATCCCAGCACTCGGGAGGCAGAAGCAGGCAGATCTCTGTGAGTTCGAGACCAGCCTGGTCTACAAGAGCTAGTTCCAGGACAGGCACCAAAGCTACAGAGAAACCTTGCTTGAAAAAAATCAAAAAAAGAAATAGTTTTGAAGCAGTCTTGTTTTTTAAGTCCTAGGAGAGTCATACTAACTAAACACAGGGGAATCCAATTACTGTAGAAAAGGGAATCAACCCCTCATTAACATCAGGTGGCTTCCAACCCTTAGCGCTCACTCTCATAGTCAGGATACAGTTTACAGTTCTGTACAGTCCTTCATTACAGCATGTGACTGGCCAAAGAGAGTCACACTACCCAACATAGAGCATTCACACTGTGTCCTAACCCATTCACACTGGCCGTTTCCCCTTAGGTGTCTCTTGGGGTCCTGGAACTTGGGAGAAGGTCAGAGTTCATGTAGAATCAGAGAAAAGGCTGAAGATCTCTGTCACTGTTGAGTTTCTGCTTCTCAAAAACCCTAAGCACACCACAGACATTTCTTAAATGACATCAAGACCAGTCATATACCTTCTTTATATAACAGCTTACCTGGACAAGAGCCCAGCTCAGCTGACCTACAGCTCTGGTCTTGAGCCCAACAATCCTCAGTCCCACATAGGGCCACTGTGCTCCCAAAGCTGTCCTCCAGGAGTGAGAGAGACACAGAGAAGAGGTGGGTGATGGGTTGGTTACCACGCAACTCTAACTACTCCAGTCTTGGACCCATCAAGGCCAAGTCCTCTCAGTCTAGATCTTTCCTGTTCTTGATGCAGACTGCCCTGTGTCTTGATAAAATATGGATTCTTCCCTAAGTTTGAGCTTCAGATAAATATATTTGAGACATTCTTATTCTTCATAAGTACTGCTTATCTGACTTGTTATTAGTTGTCTACCGAAAGTAAACTATTTTTCCTTAGGGAAGAGCCCCTAGATGTTTACCCAATACCAAGCGGTCCACACAGCATTAAACAGACACTGAAGGTTGTATTTATATACTTATTTATATACACTCATATATATTATTATTGTTACACACACACACACAGAGAGAGAGAGAGAGAGAGAGAGAGCCATGAATTTGAGAGGGGGTTTGAAGGGAAGAGAGGGAACAGGGAAATCGTGTGGCTGTATTTAAATTAAAATTTTTAAATGCTGGTAGGAATGCCTCTTCGTTATTTGTTTTTGTTTTGATGGATGTGCCAGAGGCAAAGAAATGGACATGCAGAAAGACCAGCAATACAGAAAGGACTGAACAAGCAGCTTGCAGCCCTTAGCCTAGCTCTGATGTCCTTTCGGACTTTGTGTACAACACACAAATTCAAAGATAAAACTACTATGGTTGAAAACACAGGGATTACGGAGCCGATAGCACAGGCTCTGGCCCTTGTAAACTGTCCCTCCGCAGCCACCACATGAAACTTGCCCTGCTCCCCAGACAGCCCCTCGGAGCTCTCCCCCTAAGCTGCTCTCTGTTGATTTTGGCTACTTGTTCACAGGGAAGCCCTATCATACACCAAGATTTCAGTTTCCAAACCAAAAGGCAGTGCTACCAGGAAGATCTACTGCTTCGTGATCAATTTTTATTCCCGGATGAGAGAAAATATTTCTTCCGAAAGCACTGAAACTCTGCTAAATTCAAGAAATACTGAACAATTCTTATTTGTCATTCTTTTTTTCTAATCTCCATATGCCATACCACACTCCTATCTTGATAATAATAAATGTCATCATTAATTAGACCAAGAATACTCATATTACCTCCTTGAGAATTGTTCACACGATTTCAAAGACTTTCTTCCCAGTGTATCAGTAACAAATTATGTCTAAAGGTAATTTTCCTACTTTCATTTCCCCATCCAGCCCAGAGGGCTTGCTCTGTGGTTGGCATGCATCATTTTTGCACAACTAGAGATTTTGTTAAAATTTTATCTACAGGAATTTTGCAACTGGAAAGCCTGCCTTTCCCATAGATCATCTCTTCAGGGACAAGTGTTTAAATCAGAAAGGAAAATACTGGTTGGAACTCATTTATCAACACAAACCAATAACATTAAGTGGCAAACCCTGCAACAATCCAAAGGGGACCGTAGCCAGGTCACTCTCTGGGAGACCAGAATTACTGACTATTTAATAATTGTCTTTGATTGCCTGTCTTCATTCTTAAGATGGATTTTGGGACTATTGAAATCAATACATCTGCCTCAAATGTACACAGTAGCTCAACACAGCTGACCCCAAACTTTGTGAGTCAAAAGACAGACAGGGTGAACGAGGAGTTTATATAGACTTAAGTTCTCCAGACCCTAAAGAATGGCACTGAAGTAACAAGAAAATAATGCTATAAGTTCATAAAATTAATGTTTAATAAAATGTGTGACTAACAAAACAGATGTTCTCATATGGAAGCTTATTTATGTAATAAGTATGATAACTTAAGTTTACATAATAAAATTATGGCATTAATTAATATCATATAAATAATCCATCATATAAATATATGAGACAGCCATGACTATAATACCAGTATAGTCACATAACTCATTTCAAGAAAACTGCCATGGCTTTTGATATGCTATTTCTAGAACCTGCTCCTGTTTTTATCAAAAATATTTACAATGTTTACCTCTTTACTCCTCTGTGGATGGTCCTCACCTGCCTGCAGGACGACAGCCTAACATTTCCCCTCACACTCCGTGTATCAGGAGGTCTAATAAACTCCTCAAAACCATAAGACAAAACCTGCTGTCACAAAATGCCATCGGCTGAGTAATTTAAATGGCTGACTCTGACTTCTCAGAGCTTGAGAGGCTGTCAAGTCTGAGATCAAGAGCCCTTTCCTTTATTTACAGACACTACCTTTTAGTTGCTGCCTTCCCTGGAGAAGAAAAAGAACCTTGGTCCTCTTCCCTTCTTATAATCCCACTGAGGGGAAAGAGGTCTACCCTCATGACCTCAGATAAAAATCTATTTATATCCCACAGGTCCACCTTCAAATACTATTACAGCAGGATGTATGGCTTTGTCATATGAATTTTAAGAATATAGAAATATTCAGTTCATAAAAACCTGGATGTTAGCCGGGCGGTGGTGGCGCACGCCTTTAATCCCAGCACTCGGGAGGCAGAGGCAGACGGATCTCTGTGAGTTCGAGGCCAGCCTGGTCTACAAGAGCTAGTTCCAGGACAGGCTCCAAAGCCACAGAGAAACTCTGTCTCGAAAAACCAAAAAAATAAATAAATAAATAACCTGGATGTTACTGGGATAATAAAATGTAGAGACATAAACATGCACAGAAAATAAATAATTTTTAAAGAAA
Organism: Arvicola amphibius; assembly: GCF_903992535.2. Classification (NCBI taxonomy): domain Eukaryota; kingdom Metazoa; phylum Chordata; class Mammalia; order Rodentia; family Cricetidae; genus Arvicola; species Arvicola amphibius. Next base: position 112,756,349 of record NC_052057.2, read on the forward strand.
AGCATTTGAAAGTTGGTCGAACTGTGAACTTATTTAGATGAACACATTATATTAGACAATACCATGGGTTATGAAGAATGAGGCGGATGTCTACGAGAAAAGTGGTAAAAAGAAGCTAAGATCTAAACTCTAGGCAGGCGTGGTGCTTTGAATAAAAATGCCCCCCATAGGCCATAGGGAGGGGCGCTATTAGGAGGTGTGGCCTTGGAGGAGGTGTGTCACTGGGCGTGAGCTTTGAGGTCTCAGAAGCTCAAGCCAGGCCTAGTGTGGTATGCCAGTCTCTTCCTGGCGCCTGTTGATCAAGATGTAGAACTCTCAGCTCCTTCTCTAGCACCGTATCTGCCTGCCTGCCACCATGCTTCCCACCAGGACAACAGCGGACTAAACTTCTAACAATTAAGCCACCCTAATTAAATGTTTTCCTTTATAAGTGTTATTGGCATGGTGTCTCTTCACAGCAATAGAAACTCTAATGACGATAACATGTCACTAAATCCTTCCTTTCAAATCCCATCTAAAATGTTTTCAGCTATTTTGTTTTATGTTGAGTTTCTGTGACCTGTGTTGTTATTGTAGTGTTTTCCTAGAAACTGGTGCCCTGTTTATTTCGGTGTGTGTGCTCATCCTGTATTGACACACTCTCAAATGCCTTTCTAGAACTTTTTATTTTCATAAATTCCTTCTGATACTATGCATTTTCCCAAATTAAAAAATTAAACACTACTATAGCTATACAGGACTGTGTTGCCAAGGCCTCAGCTTTAAAGAACCAGAACAAAGTTCTCCAAACTCAATAATTTCAACCACACTAACCCACATCTATTTTGCCATTTAGATATGGATTATTTTGTTTATTAACTTGATAAAGCTACTGTTTCTCCAACTGTCAGCCCTAAAAGAGACAAGACGTGGAATCTTCCTATCTCATACTTCAGACAAAACTGAAAGAAATGCTGAAGCAATGATAAAACCCGGGTCTTTTCTCGCAGATAATTAGTTTTTGGTTTCTTGTAAACTTTTCCTGCATTTTCCAATACTTGGATGTAAGATTCAGATTCCTAATCATCTCAGTTCAGTCATTATGAGCTCATAAAATATTCTTCCTCTATTCTGTTTGGCATTTGGACATGCAATGGTTAATTCTGTCCTTGGCTTAGATACTTCATTGAGAGTCTAAAAATAAGTAGGTTTTTTTTTTTTACGTTCTTTTCTTTCCTAAGAATATGCCCTACTCTTAGTCCATACAAGAAAATAAATAGTAAGTACAAGGTTTAGAAGCCATCGCCAATCTCAACCATTCACTGGGGAGCCACAGGAATTACCCTCCAGGGAAAACAGAGAAGACTTCCATAGTGGGACACTGGGCTGCCATCTTGGACTATACAAGAACATGGGAAGGATTCAGATTTAGGTTTCAGATCCACGGCTCTCACGACAAAGTCAGTGCCCAGCCTGCCCTTTCACCATCCCGCAGAGATTTCCCGATGGAGATCAATCAATCCATAGAATACTGACTGAATGAGGTGGAGGGGAGACAATGAAATGAGTGAGATCTCTTTTATGTGGATTGTGGCCAGCAGAACACCAGTTTGAATCAAGGAGAAGCAATTGTGCACAGTGCAGCTTGTACCCTTAGAACACACCTAATGTCATAGAACCCTGTGGAAGGGGAAGGGGAGGCCCCAAACATGACAAATTATCAACAACTCAGCAACTCCACACAGTGGGGGCCAGATGTATTTCACTTACAAAAAAAAATAGATATTTATTTAGGTTTTTTTCCCCAATACTACGAATCAAAATTATGTCTGTGTTTACAAACATCTTTCATTTACAATAAAACTTTAATTCTATGAAGTAACTTTGATTGAATCTATGTGGTTTGCAACCAAAATAGCTGAAGAAAACACAATTGGTTTGGAGATCCAAACTGCCCCCTCTGGTTAATTACATCAGCAATCACTCCAAGTAGCTCCTGGCGATTTCAGGAGCGAAACTTGTAATCAAGCATCACGTTCCCAGCGGCAGCAGGAGTGTGTGCATCACAGATGGAGAAACTGCTGCCAGGCTGAAAGCAGACCTGGGCCAGAGAAAGAATTCTTTCCCACTCCTCCTGGGCGTGTCCCACTTCCATGTTACACTAGCCTTTAAAGCAAAGCCCAAGCTCACTTATTTGTGCATGATTATTTTCCTATGCTTTACCCCCACGAATTTCACTCAATGGAAAGTAACACAAAATATCAGAGAGATGTGAGAAATTATATGGCAGCTTTAGTAGATCACCAGATGTGCTGGAGATAGATGCTGTTGTAAGCAGTTTCCATAATCATTTCCTGTGGCTTCTAGACCAAATTACCATATTCCTGATGACTTCAAACACTTTAAATTTATTTTCTGAAGTTCTACAGATCCAAAGACAGAATAAGTATCAGCACTGGATCATTCTGGAGGCTGCAGGAGAGAAACTGGTCCCCTCCCTCTGCCAGCATCTGGAAGCTGACTGTCCTCCTTAACCCAAAGTCTCCCGTACATCACCCCACCTCTTAACCCCATCAGTACACCTTTTCACGGACTCTGGTTTCCTGCAGACTTCTTATAGAGACCCTTATGATTGCATCCTCCTGGAAAAACCCCAAAATCCTTAACCAGACCGGCAACATCCTCTTTGCAAAATAAGGCAACATATTCACGGGTTCCAGGGTAACCACAGATGTGCTTGATTGGGAACAGGTGCCAGCACACCTCAGTTTCCAAGAGGGTTCTCTTTGCCAAACTAGTTTAGACACGATGAATTAGATCATTTTCCTCTAGTTTTATGAGAATAAGGATGTAAAGTCAAGGCCATATTTTCCAACATTGATAGGTCACCTGTGTTTTTAGAATGATTAAATCTACATAAGTAACAACTAACACCCTCCTCCCAAGCCCCAATTTCAGTCTTTCCTTAGGGAAAAATGCAGAAGGCCCAGGAGGCAGCTGCTGCCGGCTTATATTCAGGAGTATGACCTGGGCAATGACTCATGACGAGGACATTTCCGAGCCACTGCGCCCCCATGTATGTGATGTTTAGCTAACTGTACAGACCCTTGTAATCCTTTCTCAAATGGTATTTCTGCAGATTACAGCTTTGTCCTCAGTTACTGATGACACCATCCCCATGATCCTGCGGACAGCTTAGCGCATTCCTAGATACTGTAGGTTATTGGAGGCAACTGCCCCATTCTCCCTTTGACCTCTGGGAATTTAGGCAACACCATTTACGTGGGAATTCCTCTATACAAGCCTCCATTTCGAGACAAGTATCATGGAGATATGCAGATACAAACATTCAGAATCTTGCAAGATAAACCAGGCGATCTAATGTGAGCATGCCAGAATGTGGTGCTGTAAAGACACTGACAAACAGAACAGAGAAGAGAACCCAGGATGACAGAGGGCTGGGACAGACTGACAGAAAGGTGTATTGATTGGATACAGGGCCTCTAGTAGAAGAAATATCTTTAAAAGGGGAATACAACTTTGGCACTTTGAAAAGATAACCCATAAGGTTATTGGATATATTAAGGTCGGATGTTTGAAAATCTTAGGCCGTTCTTCTCTATTCTTATAATACAATAATGAAATGGGTTCTCCATTAAATTCCTCTGTCTGGTTTTGAATATCTCTGTGATCTGTTTTATTAAGTTTTTCTAAGAACTGTATTTTAGCACTCAGATTAACCAATTTCTTTAGTGATAAGACAAAAATGGTAAAGTTAATAATGTTTACAATTGACATTTCATAAATCCCATATAAATTAGATATCTTTTCACTTAATCATTCCATTTTCAAACTGTCTAGCATATTATCATACAAAGACCCAAATCTTTCCATTGCAATGGTTTTTTTCCATTTTTAAATGTGGTGAAAATTCTTCCTTTTAACTTTAAGACTTTCCGATTGTCGGGGGCTGGAGAGATGACTCAGAGGTTAAGAGCATTGTCTGCTCTTCCAAAGGTCCTGAGTTCAACTCCCAGCAACCACATGGTGGCTCACAACCATCTGTAATGGGGTCTGGTGCCCTCTTCTGGCCTGCAGGCATACACACAGAATATTGTACACATAATAAATAAATATTTTTTAAAAAAAGAATTTCCAATTGTCTTACCAAATCTGGCGGCAATGTTGATAAAGATGTGAGGCTTATTGCTGCTGCATAGAAGAGTGGAATTCTTACTGAATTTCCAAGCACCTACCTAGGTTGGTAACAGCCCAAGAACGGAGTTCAGGGAGAGCCTGCCAGGAGAGAGAAAAAAACCCTGCTTTTTCATAAATGTTTACCGCAAACGTAGGGTGCCAATTGTAGCACAAATAATAAAAACTGAAAGATAGATATTGGGGTTCAACTTATAGATCCAAAAAGTAAAGCAGCTCAGTCACTAGAGTTCTTACCTCTATGAACTCTTTAGACTGAAAAGAGAGTGAGTTCCTGTCTCATCCTTCCTTATATTCCTCTCCAGTCCTGAGATTAAAGCCATGCACCACCACCACCTGGCTTCTATGGAGGACTAGTGTGGCTTCTGGGATTAAAGGTGAGTGCCACCACTTCCTGACCTGCATGGCGGACTAGTGTGGCTGTTTTGCTTTGCGGTCTTCAGGCAAGCTTTGACAACTGAGGAACGCAAACTTTGTTATGAGCTACATTCTAGGTTTCTTGCGTCCCTCAGTTGTCAAATATTGGTTGTCTGCTCTCCTCTTCTGGCTCTAGGAAAATTAAGGAAGGGTCTCAGCCCTCCAAAATGAGCTAATGTTTCCTTAGCTCTGAGTGGATCACATGCTCTAAAGCAAATCCCAGGGCTAAGGGGCTAAGGAGAAATCAAAGAGGGTGTCTGGCTTCTCGGCTCTGTCCTGACCATGCCTAGACTCTTCTTGGCTCTTCTCCACTCCTCTTTCATTCATCCAATGCTCTTAAAAAATTGTTCTTTAAATATAATTTTGTAAGTAATTCTTTGAAAATTGTATACATGTGTACAATTTGTTTAATCATATTCACCCTCCACTCCACTTCATAACTGCTCCAGATCCAACCACTACCTTCCTCCCCAAGTTTCTTTCCTATTTTATGACACACTGAATCCAACATGTGCTGCTCATACACAAACACACACACAGGGGGGGAGAGACGGGGAGTTCTTTTTGTGTAATTATTCCACTAGACTAATTTAAAGAAAGCGTGTTCCTTTCTCCTTAATTTGGCATTTGTACCTTTTGGCATTTGTACCTGATATGAAATACTCCCTAGAGGGTCTTCAAGAAGTAAAATTCTAAGTAAAGAAAAAAATGGGTACAGGGTTCACTCTGGTCAACTCGGAGCTGCTGTTCTAGTCACGGCCATGGGATAAAAATTTCAGACTCCCCAGAGCACCAGTGGATTACATAAGCATCTAAAGGGTGTCAGAGCTTAGGGTGTGAGCTGTCCATGTTGCTGCATAAACTAACTTGACTAGTAAAATCATAATTATTGGAGGACAATCTACAGCCACTAATTTACCAAATGAACATAATCTCTAAGAACAACCTGACATTTGCCTTCATCCAGATAAGTGTAGTTTTTACCCTCTCTAATAGCAATGAAGACCACGATGGAAAACCACAGTCAATCCATCTGCTGAGTTGCGGAACCTACAGATGTATCTACAGAGCGCTCCTATAGCTACAGCTCAGGAAACATTGCAGAAACGGCTGTGGACAGACTGTAAGAGCCAGAGGAGCAGGGACTTTGCTATGAGGTTATGTCTCCTAGTGATATCAGAAGCTATGCCATTAAATTCTCATCAACGTGACTGCCCAAATGTGAGCTGAGCAAGGACACAACCAACATTCAAACCTGCGTGGGAAAAACATATACAACCCTATACAAAGAACCACAGCTATAAGCAACTGAGTAAAGCTGGGAGTAGGAGTGGTCCTCCCTAGGGAAGAACACACCAGTTGATTGTCCAGTGTCATGTGGTCAGCCCTGAAAACATACATAAAATTAATACATGAACTCAACAGGTTATATTTAGGAATATATATGTGTATACATATATGCATCCCATAACAATTGATGAAAAATGCATTAATTTGAAAAAGCAGGGAGAGACATATGAGACAGTTTGAAGGGAAGAAAGGAAAGGGAGAAATGTAATTAAATCACAAGTATCTTACTCTCTCTTCTTTTTGGTTTTTCAAAACAAGGTTTCTCTATATAACAGCTCTGGCTTTCCTAGAACTCGCTCCATAGAACAGGCTGGCCTCAAGCTCACAGAGATTCACCTGTGTCTGCCTCCCGAGTTCTGTGATTAAAGGTGTGTGCCATCTCTACTTGGCTGAAATACAATCTCAACCCAAAGAAGCTAAGTAACAAGGAGAACCCTAAGAGAGACGTACATGGATCCAATCGGAAAGGGGAATTAGACAAGATCTCCTGAGAAAATTGGGAATGGTGGGGGAAGAGAAGGGAGGGCAGAAGGGGGGAGGGAGAAGGGGAGGAAGGAAAACAACAAGAGGGAACGAGATGGGGTGGATGGGGGAAGGGCAGAGATGACAGCAAGGAAAGAGATATCTTGATTGAGGGAGTCATTACAAGGGTAGCGAGAAATCTGGCACTAGGGAAATTCCCAGGCATCCACAAGGATGACCCCAGTTAAGACCTTAGGCAATAGTGGAGAGGGTGCCTGAACTGCCCTTCCCCTAGAATTAGATTGATGACTACCTTAATTGTCATAGAACCTTCATTCAGCAGCTGATAGAAGCAGACGCAGAGATCCATAGCAAAGCACTGGGCCGAGCTTCTGGAAATCTGTCCGAGAGAGAGAGGAGCGAAGGGTTCATGGCCATAATGGGGAATCCTGAAGAAACAGCTGGCCTGAGTTAGAACTCACTGACTCTGGACTGATAGTGGGGGAACCTGCATAGGACCAAACTATGCCCGCTGAATCTGTCACTGGGTGATAGTTGTGTGGTTTGTGCAGTCTGTGGGACCACTAGCAGTGGGGCCAGGACTTATCCCTAGTGCTTGAACTGGTATTTTGAAGCCCATTCTTTTTGAAGGGATACCTTGCTCAACCTAAATAGAGGGGGAGGGCCTCAGTCCTGCCTCAAAGTGATGCAAAAGACTTTGCTGACTCCAGTTGGGAAGTCTCATCTTCTCTGAGGAGTGGATAGCAGGCTGGGGTAGGGGGAAAGTGGGGGGGAAGCGGGAGGAGGGGAGGAAGTAGGAACTGGAAAGGCATGTAAAATGAGATAAGATTGTTTTCAAAAAATAAATTTAATAATAAAAAGAAAAAAGAACGATACTTGAAAACTCCTCCTACACATGGCCTCCCCAGTGCTTTCATGTAGAGGCATTAATTTTCCTAGGAATTCTAGGCAGTTTGTGCAAGAGAGGATCATCACACATAAGTATTAATGATTCAGTTCCACAGGATGGACATGCTTGTTGATAACTGGAAATACTTGGGCAACAAAACAAGACAATCATTCCTCCCAAAAACCGCACCCTTCATAAATGTTGAGGTTATGGTTGCAGGTTCCAAGGGCTGGTTCTAATCTCTGCAGGCCAACTCGTGCTGGCAGTCTAGCACCAAACATCACATCCACTGAGACCAGGAGTATACTGAGTATACCGTCTACTGTGCACACTCTTCACCTTTATAAAAACATCCCATTTGTGCAGTAATCACAGCTTCCTGTGGATATTTCATCACCAGGACACCATGTTAGTAAAGCAATAAGTGTATGCTACTGAGGCATAAGTTTCTGTGCAAGCAGCTCTCTCTCGCTCTTTCTCTTTCTCTCTCTGTCAGTCTGTCTGTCCTCTCTCTCTCTCTCTCTTTCTCTCTCTCCTTTTTAGAAAGACCTGCGCTAGCAATTCTCATTAATCAGCCGCCATTGTTTGGGGCATTCAGTCAGTGTATTGACAAGTTCACAGCTGCAGGAAAACCTGCGTGCTGTGGAATTTTTCATCTTGCTTTCCATACTGAACTATTGTACAGCATATAAAAGCTGCACCTGGGTTCAGAACTGTGACTGTCTTACTGAGTGTGGTCTGGGGAACAAGGAGGAACATATTCGAGATTAGTGGTAAAATTCAGATGATGTCATTACCTTAGAAGACACTGCTTCTGTGCAAAAACCATAGGTCTAACCTTCTGTTCTCTTGTGCAGTTCTAGGTACTGGACCCAGGGCCTCACATACGACAGGAAAGTACTGTACAGTATTACTACATTCTCAGCCCTTTTGGCAGATGTTATTTTGAGGAAGGATCTCAATAAGTTGCCCAGTCATTGAACTAGCTGTATATTCCTGACTGATCTTGATACTTGTAATCCTCTTGCCTCAACTCCCCAAGTACTGAGATTACAGGAATGCGCTACCATGTCTAGTCAATGCTGTCTTAAAGAGACAGTTGTGCACAAGATGGATCTGGAAGGCTAGCGACAGGAAGGCTTAGGCCCTGGTATCCCATGTAACAAGAATGAGGTAGACAGACCAAACTCTGCACCTGTGCCCAGAATTCCACAAAAGTGAATCAGGATCCTGGCTCCATTTTTAAGGTTATATGAAAGAGTCTCTGAGGTGGTACCAATTTGCTGTACACGGGGCTGGAGCTAAGAAAGACAAAGACTATTCTGGAACTTTGTAAGTGTAGAGAGGACATTTCAGACACAGGCTTAAAGAAGGATTCTCTGAATGGGACTCTGCCATCAGAAAACAGAAGCAATAATCAAGAGTTGGAGCATCGTGGAGCTAAAAATCTTCTCTACTGCGCAAAGGAAACTGTTGACAGAAGAGGCAACCTACAGAGTAGGCAAAAAAAAAAACTTTTCTAGCAGTACATCTGACAGAGGATTAGTGTCTAGGATGCAAAGAACTCCCAAAAAAACTAAACATCTAGAGTAAAAATTGGGCTATGTAATAAAACAAAGTTCTCAGAAGAAGAAATAAAAAATAAATAAGAAATATCCTTAAAAGTATTCACCAACCTTAGCCATCAGAGAAATGCAATGAGATTTCATACCACCATGGCTAACATTAAGAATACAACTGAAGCTGGGTGGTGGTAGTGGTGGTACACACCTTTAATCCCAGCACTTGGGAGGCAGAGGCAGGCAGATTTCTCAGAGTTTGAGGCCAGCCTCGTCTACACAGTAAATTACAGGACAACTAGGGCTGTATAGAGAAACTCTGTCTAAAAAAAAAGAAAGAAAAGGGAAGAAAGAAAGAGAGACAGAGAGAGAGAGAGAGAGAGAGAGAGAGAGAGAGAGAGAGAGCGAGCCAGGAGGTGGTGGCGCACGCCTTTAATCCCAGCACTTGGGAGGCAGAGGCAGGTGGATCTCTGTGAGTTCGAGACCAGCCTGGTCTACAAGAGCTAGCTCCAGGACAGGCTCTAAAGCTGCAGAGAAACCCTGTCTCGAAAAACCAAAAAAAAAAAAAAAAGAAGGAAGGAAGGAAGAGGAAGAAAGGAAGAAAGAGAGAGAGAGAGAGAGAGAGAGAGAGAGAGAGAGAGAGAGAGAAAGGGAAAGGAAAGATGGAAGAAAGGAAGGAAGAAAGGAAAGAGGGAGGGAGGGAGGGAGGGAGGGAGGGAGGGAGGGAGGGAGGAAGGAAGGAAGGAGAAAGAACTGATAAAAACTAAAATACTGACAAAGGTCAAAGGTTCTGGAAAAGGGAACGCCTTCATGCAAAGATGGTAAGTGCAAACTAGGGCCACAACTATGGAAATCAGTGTGGGGCGGGGGTCCCTGCAAACTCTAGAATAGCTCTACCATATACACTGTGTGTTGGTAACACATTCATTATCTGTTCATTAGGATCATGTTTTCATGTCCTAGGCATTGTGACTCAAGCTGTAAACTTAGATGAGCTAGTGTCTCTGAGGACATAGGCTAAAGGACTCTATTCCCTCCTCAGAGGAATTCTCCTAAAAAGGACTCTGAAGAAAACCAAAATCATGGGATTTGCAAGAAAATTGATGAAGCTGGAACACATTGTACTGAGAGTGATAACCCAGACTTAGAAAAGCAATGATTGTGTGTTTTTTCTCATGGGTGGATCCTAGCTTGAGATTTGTGTTTGGTTTGAAGTACCTGTATAGCCAGGAAACCAGAGCTGGATCATTTATGGGAAGAGAGAAGAACAGTCATCAAGGAAGGAGTATAAAAGAACACAGGCAATATGAAAATGGAAAGGAAAAAATAATGGGAGGATATTTCGGTGGAAAGAATGAAGGTAGAGCCGAGGACATTGCAATCGGGTACAAAATACTCAAAGAATTAGCACAATTTTTTTAAAGATAGAAAGGCTGTTTTTCCAGACTCTAGTCATTAAATGCAGCACATATGGTATTCCCCTGCTTTACTTTGGAGAATAATGCATATCCATCTTGCTGTCATTGACAGCTCTAGCATAGAATGAGTTTACATTTTATTTTGTGACTTGTTAATCATTCAAGGTAAGGGAGTAAGGGTTTAAAACATTGATGCGTTTTCTTACTCACTGAATGACTGGAAAATTACGAGAGAAAATAAATTTGCTGTTATTTTTATATTATAAAATTTTGTGGAGTTGGGAAAATGACTCAGTGGATAAGGACAATTGTTGCTCTTACAGAGGACCCAGGTTTGATCCCCAGCACTATCTGGCAGCTCACAACCCTTGTAACTCCAATTTCAAGGAATCATACATCCTCTTCTGGCCTCTATGAGCCCCATTCACACGTATATACATACATATGTGCTGGCTAAACATTCGTACACAAAAAGTAAAACTGAGCAAATCTTTTTTTTAAACACTTGCTATCACTGTAAATTTGAGGCATTTTTTTCACCTTGCATCCGTTTATAATGTGCCCAAGTTGAAACCCCCAGAGAGACCACCGGAATCCAGTCAAGCCCAGAATGCAAAAGCAAGGTTTATTTCTTTCTAGCTAGCTAGGAGCTGCCCATTATATACGAAGCAGCACAGTAGGGAGAGCTCCCCTTCCTCATTTGGGGTTGACATATATAGGCAAAAACCACAAGTCAGGTTTACTCAGGGTCAAGGGGTTTTGCTAGATACAGGGGGTGGACTACTTCTGCATACCCCTAAGCTGCTACTTCTGCTTCTGCCCCCTGTCCTCCCCATAAGCAGTTATTTCTGCTCTTGTCTAGACCACAAAGCTGGGAGTGGGAGTGACAGGGGTCTAGCTGCTAGGGACAGTTGGTCTACACTTTTGCAAAGATTCCTGTTTCCAGCTAACTCTTGATGCTGCAAAGTTTCTTGAACCCAGTGCCTTAAGTAGCTCCTGATCAAGCAACATTTCTTAAGGCAGGCGGATCTCTGAGTTCGAGGCCAGCCTGGTCTACAAGAGCTAGCTCCAGGACAGGCTCTAGAAACTACAGGGAAACCCTGTCTCGAAAAACCAAAAAAAAAAAAAAAATGTTCCATGTCCTTACAATAACTATCCAGCAGACATAAAAATTTCACTTCCCTACCCTGTGGAAAGGGCCCTTCTTAGACTTTTTCTTCTACAGTTTCACTGACATTGTCTTACAGTAGCAATCCAGCTGATGGTGACTGTAAGCCAGGGTGAGCCTTACGGCTCTGGAGCTGCAACCGTAGCCTGTCTTATCAGGAAGCCAGGCTATACCTAGAGCCGCAATAGGACAGCTCTGGAGGCTGGAGCCTCAATAGGACAGCTTAGCCCTGGATGGAGAGGTATCCTGACTTGGTAAGCCAGGTGACACCTGAAGCAGGAGTGCGGTGGAAGATGGTCTCTCCATAGAATATAGCAAATCCTGCTCCTCTTCTAGAGAGAGCCATTACAGCTGCGCTCTCCTCTAAGGCTCCCACTAAGGGACCCTCCTTAGCAGAGCTGTTCACTTCTTCTGCCCCTTCAGAAATGTAGCAATCGCCTCTGGTTCCAGTGAAAAGTTGTTACGTTTTTCTGCTCAGTCTTGCTGAAGGATAGAATTGAGGCATTGGAAGAATTAGCCCCCTTTGGCTTGTAAGTGGCCACACCCTGTGCCCTTATATAGCTTTCTCTTTGTGTGAGTATCCTTGGTGTCTGTGCACCGTTTTCTTTTACCAGGACCTCAGCTGCATTAGAATAAGGCCACCCTGATGATCCTGGTTTTACCGAATCCTATCTCTCACAGCCCTGTCATTACGTATTCTGTGGCACCCTGGCGTAGGACTTGCTTCCCTGACTCTCTACACAGCATGGTCCATGACATCTGTGTTCTGGATTTTGGATGAATTTAGTAAGGAGAGAGCAATCAAAGGTAAAAGAACACAATAGCAAAGAGGAGATAAATGATAGAAGTATGAGATCAGGCCCTTAAATCATTCAGCAAGAAGGATGGAGAAGTCTCCTGGAGACCATCAGCTGGAGCCCTGGATTGATAAAGAGATTCTGGGCAAAATGCCCTCTCCTCATATGAGGCTTCCAATTAGCTGCTCTTATCCCAGGTCTTTATATATCATGGGATAAATGATATCTGAGCATTGTGTTTTGAGATGCCATCAGACAGTCCTAATTTCAAGAGCAAGCTTTTGTTTTTCTCAAAAGTTTTACTTTCCTTTTGTTCACAAAATTTTTTTTTAATCCTTGAACCATTTTGCTGTTTTGTGATGTGGGCTATGGTTCTCTAACATATAGCTTTTATTATGTTGATGGAATCTCTTTAGTCCTACTTTCTCTGGGACTTTTACTAAAAAGGCATGTTGGCTTTTTCTGTGTCTATTGAGATGAACATGTGATCTTTGTCTTTTAGTCCACTTCTGTGGTTAATTACATTTAATGACTTGTGTGTGTTGAATCAACCCTGTATTTCAGGAGCAAAGCCAACTTGGTGATGGTAGATAAGTTTTTTGATATATGTCTGTAATTCAGTTTGTAAGAATTTTATTAAGCACTTTTAATCTATGTTCACCAGGGATATTTGCCTATAGACTTTTGTTTGTTTGTTTATCCTTTCCTCATATTGTAGTGATACTGTCTTCATATAAGGAGTTTGGGGTTCTTCTGCTTTTATTTCTTTTTAATAATGTAAGAGGATTGGGTGTAGATCTTTCTTGGATATCTGGTTTTCTGCTGAAAATTCATCTGACCTCAAACTTTTTTTTAGTTGGTAAGCACTTTATTATTGTTTCAAACTCATTTATTATGGGTCTATTTAGGTTATTGGTTTCTTGGTTTATTTTTTGTGTTTTAGCTGAATCGAGAAATTCATTTATTTCTTTAGGTTTTCCAAATTAAGCACAGGTTTTTATAAGAACTCCTTTCAAATTCTGAATTTCTTAGGTATCTATTTTTTTTTCTTTTTTCTTTTTCTGGTTTTTCGAGACAGGGTTTCTCTGCAGCTTTTTTAGAGCCTGTCCTGGAACTAGCTCTTTTAGACCAGGCTGGCCTCGAACTCACAGAGATCCGCCTGCCTCTGCCTCCCGAGTGCTGGGATTAAAGGCGTGCGCCACCACCGCCCGGCTTTAGGTATCTATTATAATGATCCCTTGTTACTTTCTGATTATGCTAACTTGGGTCCTCTCTTTTTTGGTCTGTCAATCTTATCTTCTCAAAGAACCATTTCTTAAATTCATTGATTCTTGTATTGTTTTCCCTATTTCTACTTCATTCATCTCTGCTCTAATTTTTATTATTTCTTGCTATTGATGGGGATTGCATTTTGTTTGTGATTGTTTTTCCAAATTTTTAGTTGTATCATTAAATCATCTGTTTGTGCTCTTTTTGGCTTTTTAATAGAGGCCCCTAGAGCTATAAATTTCCCTCATAGGACTACTTCACTGTGTCCCAGACATTTTGTTGAGTTGTGTTTTTTTCATTAATTTCCAAGAAATTTTTGTCCTATCCAGCTATGACACCTGAAAGCCAGCATGACATGATAACCTTAAGACTGTAGCAGCATGCAAAACTTGATACCTAACAACTCTATAACTGAACTTACAACCTCATCAATGAAAGGGAAATTATGCCTGGTGTTGGAAACCTAGTCAAGTACCCATGGCTAGATAAATCATGGAACATGGAAAAGAACCTACCACCACAATGCTACTACACTGTCTTACTCCCTAACTACATTATAAATATTTGTCATTATACAAACAGGTGAGTGTACTTCTCACCCCACACCAAGGAAACTTCTCTTTGCAACATTGAGAGAGAAATACAGAATATTTGCAGAAAAGTACAACTAATCAAGATGCAGTGTTGTGGAACCTAATACCAATTAATACATCTACAAAACAATTCCCTAATGTAAGGCACAGAATTCATTGGGGAAGAGGGAGTGGAATATTTGTTAAGGGTCAGAGGAACAAGGAGTTTGCTTTGAGATTCTGCCCCCCAGAAATATCAGAAACTATACTCATAAAGTCTCACCAATATGGCTTTCTAAACATGACCTGAATAAAGATAGGAGCAATAGACATGGCTAACATGGGCAAGGGAAAGCTACAGAGGCCTCAATCTAAGACACAGAGCTACAGGCAACCAAGGAATGATAAGAGTGGAATCTTCCCCAAGGAAGAGAACACCAAATGCTTGTCCAATACCAAAAGTTCAGCCCTAAAAACATATACATGCAAGGAACATTATACAGACTGAGGAGGTTGTATTTGTGTACTTAAGAGTATATATATATCTATATATATATATATATATATATATATACATAAAATAGGCCATGGATATGCAAGAAAACAAACAAAGGAGGGTACATGAGAGGGTTTGGATGGAAGAAATAAGAGGGGGATTAATATAGTTATGTTATAATCTCAAAATAATAAAAACACATTAAAAAAGAAATTTTAGGACTTGTTATTAAGTGTTTTTTGTGTATCTGATTTATTTTGCTTTCCTTTTTATTTGCAAGTGTGTGTTTCTGTGTATCTGTGTGTGACTGCGTATGTATGTGTGGTGTATGTGTGCAGTCACATGTGTATGAATACATGTACCTGTGGACACATGAAAACCAGAATATCCCTCTCTGCCTTATTCCTTTGAGGCAGGTTCTCTCATTCAGCCTGGAACTTGGCTGGCACTCAGCAAGCCCCACCAGTTGTTCTAGTGCTGCATTCCTGATGACTCTCAGCCTTTCCCAGGAGTTCTGGAGATTCAGACTCATTCACTTATATGCCAATAGCAAGAGCTCCAACCTACCGTGCCATCTCCTCGGTCTCCTTGTTCTGTGAATGGATTTTTGCTATTTTACCCAAGCTCGCCTTAAATTTGTAGACTTAAATTTCTTCTTGCCTCTGCATCTCCAGTCCTTACATTTAAAGAATTCTATTGCTTAAGTATACCTGTCTATAGTATCTTGTTATGACAGTCAGGGAAAATTACTACACAATTATCATGGGACTAGTAGAGTCGACTATTTAAAAAGTATTATTGCTTTTGCAGGTTTTTTTAAGCCTTTTTAATAGCCTTTTTTCTTCCCTCTTTCTTGTCCTAAATTCATCACCAAACTGGGTAATAATCTATTAGCTAACTGTATTCTATTAGTACTCATGTACCTTTATAAAAACGATTTACCATGAATATTACTTTCTACATTCAAATAAAGTGAGGCAATTGCTTTCTGTAATGACAACAAAAAAGGTCATGTTGATCCAATATTCAGTGGTTTAAAATGGATTCATAGTTGATTAAACAAAGTTCTGGAGGGAGCAGAGATGAGCCCGGCAATAGGCAACAAGAACTACATTGACAGAAGGTGTTGGAGGAGCACCCCAGTGGTACCCCAGCTCAAGCGGAGGCCTGTGGCAGCCATTAGAAATGTTGGGCCAGAGGGGAAGAAAGAAAAAAGTTTGCAGATATATGTTGCGGAGCCAATGGAAAGGCAAAAAGTAACAAATAGGAAGTCAAGGATAAAGTTAGTAACTGGATAGGGTGCCCACAGCTTCATTAGACAGTTTTTGTATGATCTCAGATAGCCTAAAGGGATCTAAGCTTAAACAGGGAAAAAAGAAAAGGAAGAAAGACTTGCAATTCCCTCCTGAGCCACAACCAGAATTTTAGGGAAAGAAGGACATGGAAGGGATGCGTGTGGAGCGCAGATGGCAGACGCACCGCACTTTATAAATAGGCCCACGGCTCAGACTCTCGGCATCTCTGGCCGCATAGGTTGACTTCTTCCTGGAAGAAATGTATTTTTGGAAAATAGGACATAAAATTTTGGCACAAACGAAGGAAAGCTACATGCACTCGTTTCACATTTTAGCGCATTTCAAGCTATCTTTCACATAAATGGAAAGTAATTAACACAGATACATATCACAAGTAATAAACATGGCATGGCAGAGATGTTTTTATGCAAATTTAACCCTTGGAAAATAAAGCTGGGCTCTGCATTTTACCCACGGTTAATCTTCACCCATTTTAATTTAGAAAATATCTGTCTCCTCTTACTTGTCTGAAAATATTATTCAAATTTTTGGCAGTAAGTAAGTGTGCATTTGGAATCCATAACGCTTAAGGTTTGTTATCCAAGCAAACCCTCGGGGGATTCTCTTCAGACTTCTGCTCCATCACTGTAGAGACAAACAGTTATCTCTAGAACTGGCAGCCAGTGGCTAAGGAACAAATTTCCCCCGGGACATCTCATTCCCCTCCCTTCTTCTCCAAGAGTGTTATTGCTGCAAAAGGACACGAAGCCAAGCTCAAGCTCTCTCTCCAGATGGGAAGAGATATTTTATCAATGGAAAAGAAATGAAAAGCCAAAAAAAGAGATGTAGAGTGTACCTATGACTATGGAACTGCTCTTCCTAGATGCGTTCTTAGCTGGACATGGTAAAAACCATCTGTAGCCCCAAGTCACTGCAAGTCCAAGGCTTGTCTGGGTTACTTGTGAGTTTAAGCCCAGCCAGAGCTACAGAGCAAGATCCTGATTCAAAGACAAACAACAGACAGAGAGACATACACAGAGAGACAGTGACATTATTAAGCCCATTGCTTTTGCGCAACCCTTGCTAACTTCACTTGTAGGTTTTAGATGAAAATAGGGTATGACAGAATCCTCAGGCCCATATACTTTCCTCTCCTTTAGCGTGGACCTTTAGGGAAAAGTTTGACAGAAAGGGATCAGAAAGAACTGATTTCAAAGCAAAAAAAAAAAAAATGTGCTGCTAAGGACTCTATAAATTGTAATGTATCATGTGGCAGAAAAAAAAATAAAAACTTCAACTGTGAAAGAGAGGCAGGTCTTCACTCATGGTCCACTCTCTAACTGCCCAGTTGTAGCCAAGTCCTTAAATCATTCCAACGCTGTTTCCTCATCTCTAAAGCCACAAGTTAATCTTGAAACTCCAACTCAATGTTTTTAGCATCAGGAGGAAGGGCCTTGTGCATGTTAATCATGTGGTTTATCACTGAGCCACTTGCACAGCTCCTAGCTTTCATGATTGACTGTCCAGATATCAGATCTCATGCCCCAGTGTTATATAGCTTTTTCCACCCCAAGGAAGTGGAAGCTCCTAAGACTCAGGAAACTCAAAAAACTAATGCAGTTCACAATGCCTCCTCCCCAAGATTATAGACGCAATAAACAATGTTGGAGAGATGAGAATTCTTAAATGGAGCTTCTTGAAAATTGAGCAGAGAGCTTCAGGGATGCAGCTAATGTGAGTTGTCACTCATCCTAGAGTGGGCTTCTCAGCTCATCTTCCCCTTTGGTGAACCCCCGATCCTGTAAGCTCTTATAAAATTCTCCAATAATTCATTAGTTCACCAAGCTAGACTTGAGTGGAATCATAACATAGGTGCCATCTGTGGGATGACCAGACACTGTTCACATTTCCATGGGGAAAGTCAAACAGTACTAGCATACATCCCTGTGATCTTTGCTCAGATTGCTGAAGCAAAATTCTGTGGTTTAGGAATCTCTAAATTTATTTGCATAATTTAAGTTGATGGGTATGAGTGCTTGCCTTCACATATGTATGTGCACGTACAAGTCTGGTGCCCATGGACATAGAGGAAGGCTTCGGATCCTCTGGCACCAGAGTTATAAATGGTTGTGAGCCACCATAGGGGCTTTGGAAACCAAATCCAGGTCTTTTGAAAGAACAGCAAGTGCTCTTAATGGCTGAGCTGTCCCTTCAGCCCCAGGCTAGGTCTTTTAAGCAACAAATGTTTCTTTTTCACAATTCTAGAATCTGGGACGTTCAAGGTCAGTGAACAGGCAGATATGATAGCTAGTTCAGAGTCCTGAATGGGCATCTTCCTATATCCTCTCATAGCAGAGGGAGCAAGAGACACAGGTCTTTTTTATAAAGACACTAATTCCATCCAAGAAAGCTCAACCTTCACAGCCTAATCCTATCCCTCACACAAAAGTCCCCACCTAACACTGCGTTATTAAGGGTTCGCATTTCGGTGCCTCTGAGAGGACATAGATCTCACCCTCATTTCTTTTTTTCTTTTTTTTTTTTCCTTTTTCTTTTTTTTTTTTTTTTTTTTGGTTTTTCGAGACAGGGTTTCCCTGTAGTTTCTAGAGTCTGTCCTGGAACTAGCTCTTGTAGACCAGGCTGGCCTCGAACTCAGAGATCCGCCTGCCTCTGCCTCCTGAGTGCTGGGATTAAAGGCGTGTGCTGCCACCGCCCGGCTCTCCCTCATTTCTTTCACATTTCTCCTTCCCTGCCAGCTTTACCCGGCTCTGGGCCAGATAATGGAATGCAAGGTGTGTTTTCCACTTTTCAGCAGCATGTAAATTCCTTTATCCAAAAACTCCAAAGGAATGGTTTGTGTGTACAGCAATCACTTATCGAGGCCATTCTATAAAGTCAAGTTTTAGAAAAACTGTGGAAGAGATGTATGAAAACAGCAAGGACAAGGGTTCGAAGACCAAGATAAGTGAAGGGAACAGATTTAAATCCATCCTGAGGGAGGGAATGGGCATGGCTTGTCTCTTAAAGGGACAGGGACCAAAACCATAACACTGAGGAGTTACATTCATTACAAAATTTAGGTAACAAAGAGTATTGATGGAGGAATAGATGTGGGAATGGGCCTGGGAATCTTCCTGCACCCTGACATGCCCAGCCAGTGCAGGGGAACAGTGGCTTTGTACTGCACTGGGTCACAGAATGAACTAGAAGGAAAAGGGGAATTGTTCGCTAGCTTTCATTTTGCATGAAAATAAACTCTGCTTGTCTGGGATGTCTCTGTCGGTATCTTTTGTGAAAAGAAGGAAGGTAATAAAATATACCTTGATAAAAGGACTCAAGGAAATCTGGAGAGAACGAAACAATGCTGTAAAGTTGAAGGAGCTCAAATCTGGATGCCTCTTCCTGTATGAGGAGTAGGGGTTTGATTGGATTTTCAAATGTTCACATAAAGAAAAAAGCACAACGAAGCCATAAAGGAAATTACAGTTTTCAGTCCACGCCTCCTGAGCAGAACAAAATCACAGTACTGTGGTAGGGTTCAAGTAGACATAGGGCCTTCCTACTTCTCAGCCCCCGAGACTCAAGTTCTCTCTCTCTACAATTCAGAGGTCAGCAGCTCCTCCTACAAGGCAGCCGTTGGGGTTTCAGGTGACACTACTTGATGGAGGATGCTCACGGCTGTGCAGGGGCTACACGGCCGTGCAGGGGCTGCAAGGGCTTTATCCCCACAGTCTTCAATTAATTGCAGTTCTACCCTGTGGCAGGTACTTCTGAGAGCAGGGAAAGCCAATGTTACACCTTGCTGAGAAGATAAAGGCTCCAGAGATAAACGGTTGACAACTGGAAAATAAGCCACTGTCAGCTTTTCAGTTGACCTATGCAGATCTTGTCTGCTGGACCTGGGATCTGAGGACCTGAAAGAATGGGGCAGACTATAGTCTAATGCTGCAGACAGCCTGACTTCAGTTCCAGTGTACTTTATACATGGACAAAGCAAAGAGAGCAATGGTCCAAAGAAGGTTGTTTGAATTCAGAAAAACATGATCAGAAAAACATGTAAATAAATGTCAGTAAGCACATACTAAACGTTGACGGAACAGCCCTTTCCCAGAAGTTTCTCAAGACAAACCAATTTAAATACAATTGCCTGGTGTGTACTCTAGATAGTACATACCTGGGAAAGCACAAAGGCAAGACCTAGATTCAGGGTACACTGACCAGACTGGGTTCTGCATTTGGACATCCATCAAGAAGAAACATGGCTTATAAATTAAAAGTTAATGTTTGTCACAGGAGGAAGAAAATCATGTTTAAGAACAACCAAGGGAACTGACAATAACCTTTATTTTTAGGAGGATTCGGAGACTGCCTGGAAGATGTCTTACAAGGCATTAAATTTTTCTTTATAATCAGAAATAAGTTCTTGCAGGCCACTTTGTGGAAGACATGTTGTCTTTTATACATATTGTGTGCAGATACTTGGAAAAGCCCTTATAGAGACATCCCTGAGATACTAGCTTTTGGTTCCTGGAACTCTACCTCACTCTTCCCCTGCTGTTGATCACTTTCGTGAGAGTCTCCTGCTTTGCTGTCCTTTGGGTATTTTGGAAGCATCCGATACATTCACAAAGTTGATCCTGGCCAGATGGCTTCCTACAGCTCTATCACACTGCCATTATAAACACTGGTAGTCTCTTTCTATAGTTAACGTTTCTCTAACTCATTTCACGGGTAGACAGACACCGTTTCACTTTGTCACTAGAAATGATGACTGAACTAGACGAAAATGATATTTCCTAGCAAAAATAGCTTGTACTTTCTTTCTGACATCATTTGGGAAGTCCATGAGCCATGTCTGTGAGGCAATATGAGAGAAACTGGGTTAAAATCGTATCACTATTTTGGACAATTTTTTTATCTTCATGATCCTCGCCCTCCTTTACTGATTTAAAAATAACTTTTTCTCCTGGCTCAAGACAGTCATTTCTGCTTATCTGCTGACAAGAGAGCAAGCTTTCAGATAACCCAAGCTAGGTTCCCAGCACCCATGTCAGGTGACTGACTCCTGCTCCTTCAGAAGATCAGACACCTTCTTCTGGCTTCCACCAGCACCGACATTCATGTGCACATACCCCCACACGGACACACATACAAACAAAATTAAAAATAAAACCACAAAAGCAAGAATAATTTCTTGGATTAGGCCAGATATTTTCTATATGATTTCTTACCTTTCTTTGAAATTCTTTCTGAGAGGGGCAGTGACAACTGAACCTGTCGTATTAGATGTTTTCGTCATTCTATCGTTGTGTCAAACATCTGAGGCAAGAAACAAAGCAGGAAAGATTCACTGTAGATCCCAGCTCCCAAGGTTTTTCAGTCCGTGGCTTGTTGGCTCAGTTGCATTGTTACGGGCACGAGGCAGAACATGTGGAATCAGGACATGGCAGAAGCAAGCTGTTTACCGCCACCTCATGTCAGCCAGGGAAAAGAGGGAGAGAGGACGTAGGTGAAGAAGGGGTGGTGAGCCCTGGCATGGCCGTAAGCCAGTGGGCTGCTTTCTGCTTTGCCTCCATGCAAGCCCAGCTTACAGGATGGTGGTGCCCATCTTCAAGGTCAATCCACGCCTTTCCAGTTGGGTACCACATGCCAGTCATCTCTGGGAAACCCCCAGAGACATGCTCAAAAGTGTGCTTCACTAATCCCAGAATCTCTCAAACCAATCAAGTTGAACATTCAGTTGAAACATGCCCTGCATTCATTGTGCAGTTGATGTCCAGGTCTCTTCTGCCACCTGGGTGCTGTGGAAGAATCAAATGTCGTAGGACTAACATGTGTACAGTCTTTATTACCTGGCTGGAAGCAAACAGCTTGTCTGAGAGACTATCCTGAGGGCAGCAAACTTTTCAAACGTGATCCGAGATTTCCTGGGATTAAAAAAAAAAAAAAGAAAAAAAAGACTAAAAAAGAAAGTTTGGGACAAAGGTAAAGTGCTAGGCACTAAGTTGAGATTGGGAATCCTCACCCACTTAAGTATCTACAGTCTGAGAACTCAAAGTACAGTATGCTACTTCACTTTGAAGATGCCTACAGTAGTTAAAATGAGTAAACTGGATTGCCCCAAGCACCCGGGAGCCTGACAGATACCTTAGAGTATGGTCTCACCTTGTGGAAAGCTCAGACGCTGAAGAACAGAAGAAGTAGCATTAGGTGATGCTGTAGAAGGTTACTTCAACTGTGTAAAGGTGTGTTACTTTTATTTATGCTGTGGAATATTACTTCAACTGTGTAAAGGTGTGTTACTTTTGTTTATGCTGTGGAATATTACTTCAACTGTGTAAAGCTGTGTTACTTTTGTTTATGCTGTGGAATATTACTTCAACTGTGTAAAGGTGTGTTACTTTACTTTATGCTCTGGAATATTACTTTAACTGTGTAAAGGTGTGTTACTTTTGTTTATGCTGTGGATTATTACTTCAACTGTGTAAATGTGTGTTACTTTGTTTATGCTATGGAATATTGTAATGTATAAGTTGTGTTACTTTTAATTATGCTTGGAATATTACATTAACTGTGTAAATGTGTATTAATTTTGTTTATGATGTGAAATATTACATTAACTGTATAAAGATATGTTTCTTTTGTTTATGCTGTGGAATATTCAATTGTGTAAAGGTGTGTTACTTTTGTTTATGCTATGGAATATTCAACTGTGTAAAGGTGTGTTACTTTTGTTTATACTGTGGAATATTACTTCAACTGTGTAAAGGTGTGTTACTTTTGTTTATGCTGTGGAATATTACTTTAACTTTGTAAAGGTGTGTTACTTTTGTTTATGCTGTGGAATATTGTAATGTATAAGTTGTGTTACTATAAATTATGCTTGGAATATTACATTAACTTTGTATATGTGTATTATTTTTGTTTATGATGTGAAATATTACATTAACTGTATAAAGGTATGTTTCTTTTGTTTATGCTGTGGAATATTACTTCAACTGTGTAAAGGTGTGTTACTTTTGTTTATGCTGTGGAATATTACTTTAACTTTGTAAAGGTGTGTTACTTTTGTTTATGCTGTGGAATATTACTTCAACTGTGTAAAGGTGTGTTACATTTGTTTATGCTGTGGAATATTGTAATGTATAAGTTGTGTTACTTTTAATTATGCTTGGAATATTACATTAACTGTGTAAATGTGTGTTAATTTTGTTTATGATGTGAAATACTACATTAACTGTATAAACGTATGTTTCTTTTGTTTATGCTGTGGAATATTACTTCAAATGTGTAAAGGTGTGTTACTTTTGTTTATGCTGTGGAATATTGAACTGTGCAAAGGTGTGTTACTTTTGTTTATGCTGTGGAATATTACTTCAACTGTGTAAAGGTGTGTTACTTTGTTTATGGTATGGAATATTGTAATGTATAAGTTGAGTTACTTTTAATTATGCTTGGAATATTACATTAACTGTGTAAATGTGTATTAATTTTGTTTATGATGTGAAATATTACATTAACTGTATAAAGGTATGTTTCTATTGTTTATGCTGTGGAATATTCAAATGTGTAAAGGTGTGTTACTTTTGTTTATGCTGTGCAATATTACTTCAACTGTGTAAAGGTGTGTTACTTTTATTTATGCTATGGAATATTCAACTGTGTAAAGGTGTGTTATTTTGTTTATGCTGTGGAATATTACTTCAACTGTGTAACGGTGTGGTACTTTTGTTTATGCTGTGGAATATTCAACTGTGTAAAGGTGTGTTACTTTTCTTTCAGCTCTGGAATATTACTTTAACTGTGTAAAGGTGTGTTACTTTTGTTTATGCTGTGGATTATTACTTCAACTGTGTAAATGTGTGTTACTTTGTTTATGCCATGGAATATTGTAATGTATAAGTTGTGTTACTTTTATTTATGCTTGGAATATTGCAATAACTGTGTAAATGTGGATTAATTTTGTTTATGATGTGAAATATTACATTAACTGTATAAAATATGTTTCTTTTGTTTATGCTGTGGAATATTACTTCAAATGTGTAAAGGTGTGTTACTTTTGTTTATGCTGTGGAATATTACTTCAACTGTGTAAAGGTGTGTTACTTTTGTTTATGCTGTGGAATATTACTTCAACTGTGTAAAGGTGTGTTACTTTTGTTTATGCTGTGGAATATTACTTCAACTGTGTAAAGGTGTGTTACTTTTGTTTATGCTGTGGAATATTACTTCAACTGTGTAAAGCTGTGTTACTTTTGTTTATGCTCTGGAATATTCAACTGCGTAAAGGTGTGTTACTTTTGTTTATGCTGTGGAATATTGTAATATATAAGTTGTGTTAGTTTTAATTATGCTTGGAATTTTACATTAACTGTGTAAATGTGTATTAATTTTGTTTATGATGTGAAATATTACATTAACGGTATAAAGATATGTTTCTTTTGTTTATGCTGTGGAATATTCAATTTTGTAAAGGTGTGTTACTTTTGTTTATGCTATGGAATATTCAACTGTGTAAAGGTGTGTTACTTTTGTTTATGCTGTGGAATATTACTTTAACTTTGTAAAGGTGTGTTACTTTGTTTATGCTGTGGAATATTGTAATATATAAGTTGTGTTACTATTAATTATGCTTGGAATATTACATTAACTTTGTATATGTGTATTATTTTTGTTTATGATGTGAAATATTACATTAACTGTATAAAGGTATGGTTCTTTTGTTTATGCTGTGGAATATTACTTCAACTGTGTAAAGGTGTGTTACTTTTGTTTATGCTGAGGAATATTACTTCAACTGTGTAAAGGTGTGTTACTTTTGTTTATGCTGTGGAATATTACTTCAACTGTGTAAAGGTGTGTTACTTTTCTTTATGCTGTGGAATATTCAACTGTGTAAAGGTGTGTTACTTTTGTTTATGCTATGGAATATTATTTTAACTGTGTAAAGGTGTGTTACTTTTGTTTATGCTGTGGAATATTACTTTGACTGTGTAAAGGTGCGTTACTTTTGTTTATGCTGTGGAATATTACTTTAACTGTGTAAAGGTGTGTTACTTTTGTTTATGCTGTGGAATATTCAACTGTGTAAAGGTGTGTTACTTTTGTTTATGGTGTGGAATATTACTTGTAATGTTAAGTTTTGTTACTTTTATTTATGCTTGGAATATTATATTAACTGTGTAAACATGTATTACTTTGTTAATGCTGTGGAATATTAACTATGTAGAGTTGTGTTACTTTTGTTTAGGCTTTGGAATATTACGTTAACTGTGTAAAATGTGTTACATTTGTTTATGCTGTGGAATATTATAATGTATAAGTTGTGTTTATTTATGCTTGGAATATTACATTAACTATGTAAACGTGTATTAATTATGTTTATGCTGTGGAATAATATAACTGTAAAGTTATATTACTTTTGTTTAGGCTTTGAATATTAAGTTAACTGTGTAAAGGTGTGTTACTTTTGTTTATGCTGTGGAATATTACTTCAACTGTGTAAAGGTGTGTTACTTTTGTTTATGCTGTGGAATATTACTTCAACTCTGTAAAGGTGTGTTACTTTTGTTTATGCTCTGGAATATTCAACTGCGTAAAGGTGTGTTACTTTTGTTTATGCTGTGGAATATTACCTCAACTGTATAAAGGTGTGTTACTTTTGTTTATGCTGTGGAATATTGTAATGTATAAGTTGTGTTACTTTTAATTATGCTTGGAATATTACATTAACTGTGTAAATGTGTATTAATTTTGTTGATGATGTGAAATATTACATTAACTGTATAAAGATATGTTTCTTTTGTTTATGCTGTGGAATATTCAATTTTGTAAAGGTGTGTTACTTTTGTTTATACTGTGGAATATTACTTCAACTGTGTAAAGGTGTGTTACTTTTTTTTATGCTGTGGGATATTACTTTAACTTTGTAAAGGTGTGTTACTTTTGTTTAAGCTGTTGAATATTTAATCTGTAAAGGTGTGTTACTTTGTTTATGCTGTGGAATATTGTAATATATAAGTTGTGTTACTATTAATTATGCTTGGAATATTACATTAACTTTTATATGTGTATTTTTGTTTATGATGTGAAATATTACATTAACTGTATAAAGGTATGTTTCTTTTGTTTATGCTGTGGAATATTACTTCAACTGTGTAAAGGTGTGTTACTTTTGTTTATGCTGTTGAATATTCAACTGTGTAAAGGTGTGTTACTTTTGTTTATGCTATGGAATATTATTTTAACTGTGTAAAGGTGTGTTACTTTTGTTTATGCTGTGGAATATTACTTTGACTGTGTAAAGGTGCGTTACTTTTTTTTTTCTTTTTTTTTCTTTTTTTTTTTTTAGAAACCCAGGATAGCCAAAAAAATCTTATACAATAAAGGTTCTTCTGGAGGCATTACCATCCCTGACTTCAAACTCTATTACAAAGCTACAGTATTGAAAGCGTTACTTTTGTTTATGCTGTGGAATATTACTTTAACTGTGTAAAGGTGTGTTACTTTTATTTAGGCTGTGGAATATTGTAATGTATAAGTTGTGTTACTTTTAATTATGCTTGGAATATTACATTAACTGTGTAAATGTGTATGAATTTTGTTTATGATGTAAAATATTACATTAACTGTATAAAGGTATGTTTCTTTTGTTTATGCTGTGGAATATTTCTTCAACTGTGTAAAGGTGTGTTACTTTTGTTTATGCTGTGGAATATTACTTTAACTTTGTAAAGGTGTGTAACTTTTGTTTATGCTGTGGAATATTACTTTAACTGTGTAAAGGTGTGTTACTTTTGTTTATGCTGTGGAATATTCAACTGTGTAAAGGTGTGTTACTTTTCTTTATGGTGTGGAATATTACATTAACTGTGTAAAAGTGTGTTATTTTTGTTTATGCTGTGCAATATTACTTGTAATGTTAAGTTTTGTTACTTTTATTTATGCTTGGAATATTATATTAACTGTGTAAACATGTATTACTTTGTTAATGCTGTGGAATACTAACTATGTAGCGTTGTGTTACTTTTAGGCTTTGGAATATTACGTTAACTGTGTAAAGATGTGTTACATTTGTTTATGGTGTGGAATATTATAATGTATAAGTTGTGTTTATTTTTGCTTGGAATATTACATTAACTATGTAAACGTGTATTAATTTTGTTTATGGTGTAAAATAATATAACTGTAAAGTTATATTACTTTTGTTTAGGCTTTGGAATATTAAGTTAACTGTGTAAAGGTGTGTTACTTTTGTTTATGCTGTGGAATATTACTTCAACTGTGTAAAGGTGTGTTACTTTTGTTTATGCTGTGGAATATTACTTCAACTGTTTAAAGGTGTGTTACTTTTGTTTATGCTGTGGAATATTGTAATGTATAAGTTGTGTTACTTTTAATTATGCTTGGAATATTACATTAACTGTGTAAATGTGTATTAATTTTGTTTATGATGTGAACTACTACATTAACTGTATAAAGGTATGTTTCTTTTGTTTATGCTGTGGAATATTACTTCAACTGTGTAAAGGTGTGTTACTTTTGTTTATGCTGTGGAATATTACTTCAACTGTGTAAGGTGTGTTACTTTTGTTTATGCTCTGGAATATTGTAATGTATAAGTTGTGTTACTTTTAATTATGCTTGGAATATTACATTAACTGTGTAAATGTGTATAAATTTTGGTTATGATGTGAAATATTACATTAACTGTATAAACGTATGTTTCTTTTGTTTATGCTGTGGAATATTACTTCAAATGTGTAAAGGTGTGTTACTTTTGTTTATGCTGTGGAATATTACTTCAAATGTGTAAAGGTGTGTTACTTTTGTTTATGCTCTGGAATATTACTTCAACTGTGTAAAGGTGTGTTACTTTTGTTTATGCTGTGGAATATTACTTCAACTGTGTAAAGGTGTGTTACTTTTGTTTATGCTGTGGAATATTACTTCAACTGTGTAAACGTGTGATACTTTTGTTTATGCTGTGGAATATTATTTCAAGTGTGTAAAGGTGTGTTACTTTTGTTTATGCTGTGGAATATTGTAATGTATAAGTTGTGTTACTTTTAATTATGCTTGGAATATTACATTAACTGTGTAAATGTGTATTAATTTTGTTTATGATGTGAAATATTACATTAACTGTATAAACGTATGTTTCTTTTGTTTATGCTGTGGAATATTACTTCAAATGTGTAAAGGTGTGTTACTTTTGTTTATGCTGTGGAATATTACTTCAAATGTGTAAAGGTGTGTTACTTTTGTTTATGCTGTGGAATATTACTTCAACTGTGTAAAGGTGTGTTACTTTTGTTTATGCTGTGGAATATTACTTCAACTGTGTAAAGGTGTGGTACTTTTGTTTATGCTCTGGAATAGTCAACTGCGTAAAGGTGTGTTACATTTGTTTATGCTGTGGAATATTGTAATATATAAGTTGTGTTACTTTTAATTATGCTTGGAATTTTACATTAACTGTGTAAATGTGTATTAATTTTGTTTATGATGTGAAATATTACATTAACTGTATAAAGATATGTTTCTTTTGTTTATGCTGTGGAATATTCAATTGTGTAAAGGTGTGTTACTTTTGTTTATGCTATGGAATATTCAACTGTGTAAAGGTGTGTTACTTTTGTTTATGCTGTGGAATATTACTTCAACTGTGTAAAGGTGTGTTACTTTTGTTTATGCTCTGGAATATTACTTCAACTGCGTAAAGGTGTGTTACTTTTGTTTATGCTGTGGAATATTACTTCAACTGTGTAAACGTGTGATACTTTTGTTTATGCTGTGGAATATTATTTCAAGTGTGTAAAGGTGTGTTACTTTTGTTTATGCTGTGGAATATTGTAATGTATAAGTTGTGTTACTTTTAATTATGCTTGGAATATTACATTAACTGTGTAAATGTGTATTAATTTTGTTTATGATGTGAAATATTACATTAACTGTATAAACGTATGTTTCTTTTGTTTATGCTGTGGAATATTACTTCAACTGTGTAAAGGTGTGGTACTTTTGTTTATGCTCTGGAATAGTCAACTGCGTAAAGGTGTGTTACATTTGTTTATGCTGTGGTATATTGTAATATATAAGTTGTGTTACTTTTAATTATGCTTGGAATTTTACATTAACTGTGTAAATGTGTATTAATTTTGTTTATGATGTGAAATATTACATTAACTGTATAAAGATATGTTTCTTTTGTTTATGCTGTGGAATATTACTTCAACTGTGTAAAGGTGTGTTACTTTTGTTTATGCTATGGAATATTCAACTGTGTAAAGGTGTGTTACTTTTGTTTATACTGTGGAATATTACTTCAACTGTCTAAAGGTGTGTTACTTTTGTTTATGCTGTGCAATATTACTTTAACTTTGTAAAGGTGTGTTACTTTTGTTTATGCTGTGGAATAATACTTCAACTGTGTAAAGGTGTGTTACTTTTGTTTATGCTGTGGAATATTGTAATGTATAAGTTGTGTTACTTTTAATTATGCTTGGAATATTACATTAACTGTGTAAATGTGTATTAATTTTGTTTATGATGTGAAATACTACATTAACTGTATAAACGTATGTTTCTTTTGTTTATGCTGTGGAATATTACTTCAACTGTGTAAAGGTGTGTTACTTTTGTTTATGCTGTGGAATATTACTTCAACTGTGTAAAGGTGTGTTACTTTTGTTTATGCTGTGGAATATTTAACTGTGTAAAGGTGTGTTACTTTTGTTTATGCTGTGGAATATTACTTCAAATGTGTAAAGGTGCGTTACTTTTGTTTATGCTGTGGAATATTAGTTTAACTGTGTAAAGGTGTGTTACTTTTGTTTAGGCTGTGGAATATTGTAATGTATAAGTTGTGTTACTTTTAATTATGCTTGGAATATTACATTAACTGTGTAAATGTGTATGAATTTTGTTTATGATGTAAAATATTACATTAACTGTATAAAGGTATGTTTCTTTTGTTTATGCTGTGGAATATTTCTTCAACTGTGTAAAGGTGTGTTACTTTTCTTTATGCTGGGGAATATTACATTAAATTTGTAAAGGTATGTTACTTTGGTTTTTGCTGTGAAATATTACATTAACTCTGTAAACATGTTTTAATTTTGTTTATGCTGTGGAATATTACTTTAATGATGTAAAGATGTGTTATATAATTATGCTAATATTACCTTAACTGTGAAAAGGTGTGTTACTTTGGTTTAAGCTATGGAATATTAACTGGGTAAAGATGTATTACTTTTGTTTATACCGTGGAATATTAAAATGTGTAAAGGTGTGTTACTTTTGTTATGCTGTGGAATATTACTTCAACTGTGTAAAGGCATGCTACGTTTGTTTTGTTGTGGAATATTTAACTATGTAAAGGTGTGTTTGTTTTGTTTATGCTGTGGAATATTAACTGTATAAAGGTGTGTAACATTTGTTTATGCTGTGGAATATTACATTAACTCTGTAAATGTATATGACTTTTGTTTATGCTGTGGAATATTACTTTAACTGTGTAAAGATGTGTGACTTTTGTTAATGCTGTAGAATATTAAACTTTTTAAAAATGTGTTACTTTTGTTTATGCTGTGGAATATTACATTGCCTTTGTTAGATATGTTACCTTTATGATGTGGAATATTTAACTGAGTAGAGATGTGTTACTTTTGTTTATGCTGTGTTACTTTTGATTATTCTGTATAATATCAACTGTGTAAAGATATGCTACTTTTGTTTATGCTGTGGAATATTACATTAACTCTGTAAAAGTGTGTTACTTTTGTTTATGGTGTGGAATATTACTTTAACTGAATAAAGATGAGTTAATTTTGTTCATGCTGTGTAATAGTAACTGTGTAAAGGTGTGTTAGTTATGTTTATGCTGTGGAATATTAATTGTGTAAAGGTGTGTTACTTTTGTTTATGCTGTGGAATATTAACTGTGTAAAGGTGTGTTACTTTTGTTCATGCTGTGGAATATTTAACTTTGTAAAAATGTGTTACTTTTGTTTATGCTGTGGAATATTTAAGTGTGTTAAGATGTGTTACTTTTGTTTACAATGTGAAATATTACATTAACTCTGTAAATGTATGTTACTTTTGTTTATGCTGTAGAATATTAATTCAAATGTGTAAACGTGTGTTACTTTTGTTTATTCTGTGTAATATTAGCTGTGTAAAGATGTGCTACTTTTGTACATGCTGTGGAATATTACTTTAACTTTGTAAAAAATGTTACTTTTGTTTATGCTGTGGAATATTAATTCAAATATGTAAACGTGTGTTACTTTTGTTTATTCTGTGTAATATTAACTGTGTATAGGTGTGTTACTTTTGTTTATGTTGTGGAATATTACATTACCTGTGTAAAGATATGTTTCTTTTGTTTATGGTTTGGAATATTAAATAACTGTGTAAAGGTGTGTTACTTTTGTTTATGCTGTGCAATATTTAACTATGTAAAGGTGTGTTAGTTTTGTTTATGCTGTGGAATATTACTTCAACTGTGTAAAGGTGTGTTTCATGTGTTTATGCTGTGGAATATTACATTAAATGTGTAAAGGTGTGTTGCTCTTGTTAATGCTGTGGAATATTACTTTAACTGTGTAAAAAAAACTTTGAGACTGGGAACCTAAAGAATAGCTAAGTTGGGACAGAGCAGGGGGAATAAGGCTAATAGCAAGGCTCCAGGTGCCACGTGGAAACCTCCCGGTCAATATTAACAAAAAGAGCATCTGGAGTGCTGGGGTGAAATGCTTAGCAAGAGAAGGGACCTAACAAGGCAACTTGAGGAAGAGCAATGTTGTTTTAGGAAATGAAGCAGAACACAGAATGGCCGATGCAAAGCAAAAGGGGAAATTCTGAGAAATAAAGAGAAGATGAGAAGATGCTATCACAAGGAAAAAGAGGTAAATCAAGATAGAGAGCATGACTAAGAACGAAAGATGCTACCCAGGGGGAAACATACTGCAGTGCCCATTCAGAGTTTTACTCAGATCATCCATATCGCATGAAATTTTCCTGTTTAAACTTCATCTGCACTATGGTCGCAGGGTTGTGTACCTAGTGTAGTACAATATCATTCCAGAATATTTTATCGTCTAGAAAAAAAAAAAACCACAGACTCTTGAGTAGCGGCTTCGCACTCCCCACTGCCCGGCTATCCACTCCTAGCAGCTACCACAGCACCTCGTATTTCTATGGAATCGCCTATTCTGAGCATTTCGTGTAAATAAAATCAACCCGTTGTGTTTGGCTTCACTCACCTGAACTATTTCCAAGGATCTGTGTTGTAATTTCTGTCAGCACTGCATTCCTATTTATAATAATCTATTGCCTATCAATTGCTTTTTATCAGCTGTGGGGAGCTGAGAGGCCCCTCGAGAGTAAGGGAGACATAAGGAAGTTTCTCTTTCTTTCTCGTGTTCTGTGGCCTGTCTGATAGAATCTCCACTAAGGCCTCTGGGAGCCAGGAAGAGGTAGACTTCACCAATCACACCTCCGAAGAAGCAGTGATCGAAGGCCCTGCAGTGACTCAGAGGTATTCCGGAACATGTGTCGTATGGACTCTACCGTCGCTTATATATTGGATATATTGTTTCGATATTATTTTAGCAATAGATATTTTTAGATTGTCTCAAGGTTGGTATTATCACGAATTAAGCTAATGTTGTGAAATTTGGGATAGAAGTCTTTTCGTAGACACAGCTTTCATTCCCTTCAAGTGAATGCCTAACCGTGGAATGGCTGGGTCATCGAATGTGTTACATTCAAATGCGTGCTATGATCTTCATAAGTGGCTGCATGGTTTTATGACTCTATCCTTCCTAGCGGTAACTGGAAATCCAGGTCATTCCACACACCTGACAACATTTGGGACTGTCATTGTTGAAAAGTTGAGTGAAGTGCTTGTCTTGCTGTGGTTCCGCTTGTACTTTGCTGGTAGTAAGGGCTGTTTATTGTGTTTTCTATGCTTGGTGAACTTTTATAGTCTTGGTTTCTTATGTATCTGTTCAAACATTTCATCCTTTTCAAAACAGAATGCTTTATCTGATTATTTTTGCTGTACGTAAAGGAAGGTTGTCACCGATGCACTGGGAACCTTTTCTTCCAGCATGTGGTTTGTCATTTCCTAGACTTAATAGTATATTTTCAAGAGTAGTTTTTCTAAATTTGGGTGGAATCCAACATGTAATTTTTCTTTTATTGCTAGTGTTTTATACCTAAAAGAAACATTTGACCGTTCCAAGATCATTAACATTTTTTCTATTTTTTTCTTTAATTTCTACATTTGGAGCAATGATACACTTCAAATTAATTTCATACATAGTGTGAGGTAAGTGTTATCACTTTTTAAAAATTCAATTAGGCTATTTCTAACTGTTGAAGAATATCCTTTTCCACACTTAGTTGTCTCAGCTCCATTGCTGAAGATCAGTTGACTGTATGTGTGTGAATCTGCTTCTGGATTTCACTTCACGCATAGTTTTGCACTTAGTTCTTAAAGCCTAGCAGCTTGGGCCTTTTAGTTTTCTTTTTCAAAAATGATTTTGTTTCTTGTTTCATTATTAGGATCAGAGCATGATTCCTTTTCTACCTTCTTGCCCAAAGAAAATATGTTTAGATGTTTTAAATTGGAATTAAAAGGAATCTATCAATCAATACTGAGTCCATCAATTTTTAGTTGTGCTGTATGTATTTTTACATCAGTCGCTACTAAATTCCCCAAACAGGCCTGCCTTTCACCCCACCCTATACTAACATTACAGATGTGCCCCACCACTCCTTGTGTTCCTGGCTGATAGGGATCCAAAGTGGGATCTTCACACACTTGCATAACAAGCGCTTTACCAACGGAGCCATCTACCCAACTCCTTCGGTTTCTTTCTGATGACTATTGATAGCTTGTATCTTTCAAGAAACTTTTACATTGCATCTGTGAAAGTTTATTTAACATTTTCTCACTGTTTGATATCTTTGCATTTCTACAACAAAATGCCTGAGATTGGATCATTCATAAATAATAAATATAAATAAATAAGTTATATATAATTATTAATATGTAATATATTGTATTATAATATAATATTATTATAATATAATTGATTTCTCAAAATGATGGAGGTGAAGAAATTCAAGCTCAAGGCACCGACAGTATCAGTTGTTGGTGGGAATCTGCTCTCTCCGCTTTCAAGATGCCAGGCAGCTGGGCGCTGTGTCATCCACAGAGGAAAAGCACTGCCTTCATATGTGATAAGACACAGAAGAGCCACATTTGCTCACTCGAAGCTTTATATAAGACACCAATCTATTCGTGATAGCAGAGTCTTCATGGCTTGGTGGCCACTTGAAAGCTCATTGTTTAATAACGTCACCTTGATGATGAACTTGAATTTTTAACGGGACACCAATGTCCGGGCGACAGCATCTACTGAATGTCTTTAATGGGACACAAATGTCCGGACGACAGCATCTACTGAATGTCTTTGGCCTCTGCACTGTTCTCTCCCTTTCATTCTCGGCATTCGCCTGATTGGCATCTCTGCTGTCTCTTCCTCGTGTGTCCTTTGGGATTTTGACACATTCTCATGGTGGAGACTTGCGGGCCTTATGTTTGCCATACAGCCCTATGGTTGACCTTAATCTCACAATCCCGCCTCATCCTCTCATGCGCTGGGAGTTCGGGCATGTGCCACCTCCCCTGGCTCATCTTAATATCAACTATGTTGATCAATTTCATTCATCTCTTCAGAGAATTTACTGATTTATCATTTTTATTCTTTTGCTGTAATTGGTTTTTTTTTGTCATTCTGCTTTGTTTTCTGGAAATTTAATACCTGGGATTATGGAAAGGCAATCATTTTACTATCCTTTAACTGAGACTATTATCTAATTTTGTTATGATTTATTCTCTACCCATGAATTGTTTTGACATGCAGTGTTAAATTTCCAAACGTGGAGATAATTTTAAGATATGCTATTTAAATTAGCTTCTAATTTAGCTTGTTGTAGTGAAAGAGCATATTGTATAGATTCAGTCCTATACCACAATCCATAGACACTTGAGAAGAATGAGTTTCTACTGTTGTTGGTTATCATGCTCTGTTAAATTGCTGTTGCTTTTGGATGTTTTCAATTGTTGTTGATTCCTTTTTTTCTACTTACAGAGGACATATTAAAGTACCCTGCTGTGGTTGTGGCATCCTTCTTAATTTTGCTATTTTTTCTTCATATATTTTGTATTTATTAAGCCATATATTTTTCTTTGTTACCCTCCCATTCTCTCCCCACACTCTCAACCCTCTCCCATGCCCCCCATGCTTCCAATTTACTCAGGAGATCTTGTCTTTTTCTACTTCCCATGTATGTCTCTCGTAAGGTCCTCTTTGCTATCTAGGTTCTCTGTGATTGGGAATTGTAAGCTGGTTTTTCCTTGCTTTACGTCTAAAAGCTACATGAGTTAGTACATATGATATCTGTCTTTCTGGATCTGGGTTACCTCACTCAATATGATGTTTTCTAGCTCCATCCATTTAACAGCAAATTTCATGACGTCATTATGTTTTCTGCTGTGTAGCACCCCGTTGTGCATATGTACCACATTTTCCTTATCCATTCTTTAGTTAAGGGGCATTTAGGTTGTTTCCGGGTTCTGGTTATGACAAACAATGCAATAGATATGGATCTGTTTTCATTCTTCTACATGTTGATATCCAGATATACCAGCACCATTTGTTGAATATGCTTTCTTTTTCTATTTTATATTTTTTGCTCCTTTGTCAAAAATCAGGTGTTCATAGGCATGTGGAATGATATCCAGATCTTCGACTCAGTTCTATCTGTGGCTCTTGCTGTGGACACAGTAATGTGTCCCTAGGAGTGCTCTGTTATGATTAAGATTGTGGATGGGCAAAGGAGATGCCTCTGGTGTTGTTTCATCTTTGGTTTTGACCATTTTTGATCATCCTGGCGCTTTAGTAATAGAGGATATGATCTAGAGAGCAGCTGCTGCACAGCACCCCACCCCAAGAACATGAAGTATAATTAAGAAAATAGCCAGTTTTCATCAGCATTCAATGTCCGTTTATCATCGGGACACATTCTAGAGAGCCAGGGATTGTATGCTGTGCTCTCTCCCCATGCATTTTCCCAGGGACCTGTGGCACACACTGACCGCAGACAGAAAAGGAGGTGATGGGACCACCGTGTGGAAGGGCACGCCGTGTCTAACTAACAGGATTCAGCTGCCAGGTCCCCCAGCGGCAGTGAGGAATGAATGACAATGTGGGGATCATGAGCTGACTCCCCAGAACGAGTACATCTGTCACCAGGTAACGAATTTAAGTGCCCTGATGCTTGTAATTCTCTAAACAAAGAAGGATCACTGGGTGTCGCTTGGCACTAAATTTAAAGCAGACCGTAGACCTTGATTAACCAGACGCACAGCCAAAAGCTTTCAGAATTGTTTATGGCTTATGACTTTTGGGGAGAAAGTTCAGGTTATGAGGAAACCAAATTATTTTAAGATTTTATTCAAAGAACGGCTATTTTGGTCCTGCCCTTAGGTTGGAGCAGAGTCTGCAGTAGCCTCCTGCATCTTCCAGAATACAAAACAGATTGGGGTCTGGACATCATCACGGCCTTGAGTCGTTTACAGCAGTTTTAACCTCCAGAGAAAATTCTCTATTTTGTTAGAATATCGTGCAAAATTATGAAGGCAGAGTTGTTGAAACACATTTCAGATGGACGCTACAGCAAATCAAACAAACAAAAAACTGTGAAGGCCAACCGCTATAAAATGAAACCGTTTCATGAAAAGGTTTCAGGCACGCTGTCCTCCACCTGCTATGTCCTAAAGCAGAGGAAAATAAAATGCCTATGCAACTGGGACCAGAAGCCCTCAATGAGTGGTGTGCTTTTCTTGTTTCGTTTTGTTCTTTTTTGTTTCTCCAGACAAGGTTTCTCTGTGTAGCCTTGGCTGTCCCAGAACTGTCTAGATGAGGCTGGCCTCGAGCTCAAAGGGACCCACCTGCCTCTACCTCCCAAGTGCTAGGATTAAAGGCAAGCATCACTACTGCCCAGCTGGTCCTTAGTTCTTTGTGCTAGAACTTTCACTTAAGAACGCACCCCTCTTTTCCCAGCATCCTTCAGTTAGGATATCAATTATTTGCTACTGATGTTTGTTTGCAGTCAATATTTTGTGTTGCTTTGGTAGAGCTGTATTTACGACACAACCTTCATTTGTTTACTCATCGATAACAAACACATTTTGGACAGGTGCGCTACAAAGGCGAAATGAGAAAAACAGACAATCTCACACTGCAAAGAAGAACACAGGTATATGTCAGAGGGGTCAGATACCCTCCAGTCACGGGAGTGGACAAGGACACAGCAACATGGTGCACAACATGTGCCACCCACGGGGCGAGCAATCAAGTGTGATCAGGCAAAACATCATAGACAATTATTTGTGCTGTGCCTTTAACAATAGCAATCCAGCAGACTCGTAAGGAGTACATTACCTGGGCAGCACTGCCACCCCATTCCTCTCAAGCAAATCCCTCCTGAGACTGTGTCTCTGTTTCCCACCGGACAGAAGGTGGCAGACCATCCATAGGCATCCCCCTCCCCCTGGCTACTATTTACCTTCTTTCGGTGGCTGTATCCTCCTGGAGTAGGAAGAATGTACAACATGATGAACCTACCAGGATGCAATACAAACCGCAGCTAAGAATACAGAGATGAAAGTTGTGTCTGCCTTTTGTTGGGAAGCAAACCTAGAAATAATCCAAAAGAATGGCCACATGGCAGAAAACTCTCTGACGAGGACATGAGATACGGAACTCGAATGCTTCAATTGAGGTGCTCTCTTCCCAGGTGGCTCAAGTTTGGGTCAACTTGACCAACACAAACCAGTCCAGGAGAACAAAACATGCCTTAGAGGCCTGAAGTTCTTCAGGGTTCGTAGATGAAACACAAGTCCTATCCCCTGGAGTCACCTCTAGGAAAGGCCACAGTTTTCCTTCTCACAGACCAAGCCCCTGCCTCACGCACCAGTCTCCTTTCCCCACATCCAGGATCTACCCCTCACCAACACCTAGTCTTGCGCACGCCATCATTGCTGGGGGAGCTCCATGTTTACTGCTTATGTAGCTCCAGGCTGTATAAACTGCCTCAGGGCGGGCATACTGTCCGTCTCAGTCACTGTTAAAATGCTAGCTAGTACATGGTCTTGTCTATACCAGGATGTGGTGGCTTGAAAGAAAATAACCCCCAGAGAGTCACATAGGACGTGTGGCCTAATTGGAGGAAGTGTGTCACTGTGGGGATGGGCCGTCTCTTTTTTTCAGGTTTCCCTCTGTGTGATAGCCTGCATCAAGATGTAGTGCTCTCAGACCCAGCTACAGCTGGGCCTGCATGCTGCCACGGTCCCTGCTGTGATGGTAATGGACTGAACCTCTGAAAAAAGTAAGCCACCCCCTCAATTAAATGTTTTTATTTATAAAAGTTTCCATGGTCATGGTGTCTCTTCATAGTAATAGTAAACCTTACCTAAGACACAGGGCTCCAGAAAATGGTTGGTGAATGGACGTTCCTCCTTTTGATACCGAGGCCGGCGCTCTGGGAGGGCCTCACTGAAGAAACCCCCTTTAACTTGAAGCTGAAAACGAAAACGTTCCAGTCTTGATGGGACCCAGAAGAGTACTTCAGGTAAAAGGACAGTAAGTGTAAAACCCTGCTTTCATAAAGTAAAACAGCTCCCTCCCTGCCGCTTGCCCCAGCCCTGGCTCCCCACCACTTCCCTATGCTTCCTGCCCCCTCATCCTTTGCATATACGGTGAACCAAGTTCATTTTTTAGTCCCTGCTAACCCAAGCAGAACTAGTTTAGCTCGTGAAGACATTTACCAGAACTGATCGTTTAGCCTAAAAGGTAATTCAGTAACTTGGAGTTCCACGTGCTCTGCCATTGACGTGTTAACCAACAGAAGCACTGTGAGTCACTCTATCTGAATTGGGAGAGGAAAATCAAACCCTTTCTTCATAACATCGCGATCCAGAGTACATGCTACAGATGGGCTGATAGGTAGACCCGTCCACAGAGTACATGCAGGTAGACAGATATGTGGATTTGTCCACAGAGTGCTCACTGCAAGGGGGTGGGGGGGGACATGTGGATCCATCCACAGCGTGCGTGCTCCAGGTGGGCTGATATGCAGAACATTGAAAGATGCCCTTAGTTTACCAAGCATAACACAGTTATGAAATTGTTCCATTGTTTACAGTGAGTCTAAATGACAGTAGTATTAATGTGGTTTTAGAACTATAATCAAACAAAATGAACATAGCATTAAAGTATTGTGACAAGTTACTTGAGAGAGCAAACCACTGAGACTAATGAAGGTTCAACTTGAATTCTGCTGGAATCACAACTCTGGAGCCCATGAAGCCCTCATCTATTAGAGCACACATTGTCAAGAGGATTTAGGACTCTTCCTCTAAGAAAATACCAGGTTTGCACTCTGCAAATACAAAGCTTTTTGTCTGTCTTCTCTTCGGCGTCCACTCCCCGCTCCTATTCGGATAAGTGGGAGTAATCCACACCTCCAGAGCTACAAGCATCCCCACGCTTCTCCATTCCGGACAACCTGCAGTCACTGTTGCCTCTTTGGAATGTTCTCGTGGAGATGAAATGCAGCTGGGTGGAGGGAGAGGACGCATTCTGCCAGTTCAGCTGATTCTTCAGCTTCAACATGATTGAGTGAGCTGAAGTTATTCAGGGCTCTACTTTACATTTTTGGCAAAGGAGCAAATATGCAGATTGGTACCAAACAGATGTGCCCGCTCGTTACCACAGGAGCAATCCCAAAGCCGAGTTCGCTGAACCGCGCTCTAATTAGTGAGAGCATCGTAGCAAGCGCACAATTATCCTCCAACCTGTTGCGCTTTCATCTGTTCTCCATTCCCTTCATTAAGCACATTCAGGTTGAACTCACGGTGAACTGAACAGTTTAAAGGTGGCAATCTCGGAGTAGAGAAACTTTTGTGCCCGTCATGGATGCTGGGAAATGCTCGGGAAATCGCCTCTGAAGAAGCCAGAACTTGTCCACATCTGTTCTCTCTTGTTGGCTCCAACGTTGTGTCAATGCTACCACTGTGATTGTTTGCAGTACTGTCCAGAACTCCACAGTAACTGTTTCCTAACGGTAAGGGGGCAGGAAGCTAGCAGACTTCTTGAACTGTCATGCACTTCATTCTCTCGGTTTCCCTGTCAGTCACACTGTGCCCGGCCCCTTGCTGGGGACGCAGCGGGGCTAAAAGATGGTTTCTGTGGCTGTAGAATGTATAAAGAGGACTGGGCTAGATGAATAGAGATAAATTATAGTATGGTCTGCTGAGCACAGGCTGGAATAATCAACCAGATGTCGTGAGCTTGCAGATAACTCAGCAGCCGCCCAGGGATACCAAAGGACTGTGTGTGTGTGTGTGTGTGTGTGTGTGTGTGTGTGTGTGTGTGTGTGTGTGTGTGTTTGTGTGTGTGTGTGTGTGAGAGAGAGGGGGGGGGAGCTAGGAAGTTGAAGCATGGGAGATGAGGGAACAAAGAGTCAGCTCGGTCTTCCACCATGATTCAAGGACTGAATTTACATTGCTAGGCTTGAGCAACAAGTACTCTTACGCTCTGAACCACCTCACTGCTGCTGTTTATTTTCAGCTCATTGTGTCCCTTCCTGCTTTCATGTTGCGGTAATGCTGGTCTTCTTAGATGAGCCTAGAGCAGCCATTCTCAACCCTTTCACAGGGGTCGCCTAAGACCATTGGAAAAGACAGATATTGATATGATTCCTGACAGTAGCAAAATTACAGTTATGAGGTGCCAACAAAACTAATTTTGTGGCTGGGGGGGGTCACCACAACATGAGGGCTGTGTTAAAGGGTCACAGTATAAGGAAGGTTGAGAGCCACTGCCCAAGGAGGGCCAAAGAGGCTTCTGGGAAGAGGGCAGAAAGAGAGAACTGCAAGTTAAAGTGGGGGCAGGGGTAAAAAAATGCACATAGGTCAAAAGAGTAGAGGAGGCCGTTGGTGGGAATAGGAAGGCCACTGAGGAGAGAGAGAGGGAAGCCAGGAGAGGATAATGGGGGATGGGTGTGGCCAAAGTACATGATATATTTAAATAAGAAAGGTATTCTGAAGCCATCGCTGTGTGAATTATGCAGTAATAACTAAAATATCCTGTCTATTATGCATGAATAAAGATAAAGTATCCCTTTGCCTGTCTCATTCACATATTTTTAAACCATCCTCAGAAATTTGGTTCAAATGTACTTCCAGCTGCTTCTGCCTTTACTATCTCCAGCATCTCACAACTGTACCTCTGAAACGTCCCCTGATGCATTAACACTGAACTACTCACCGGCTTGTTATTCCTACATTGAAGGCTGAGGTGCCTTTGGCATGGTCAGAAAGCAACCAAGATGGACAAGGTATTTTACATTTTCCAGTTACTAAAAGTTAGCTACTACCCCTGTTGAGACTAGAGAGAGACCACCTGCTGAAGTGATTCCATCATGAAGCTGGGCTTTGGCCACAGAGGTTTAAAGTTTCCACTGTAGAGGTCCTTCTCTTCTTGGATAGGCTTATCCCTAGGAATCCCGCCTCTGAGGATATTTTCAATGAAAGCATGTCAATCATCTTTTTCTCTGTGCATTTGGTGTTGCTGTATAGGAAAACTATGTGTTTTGTAATTTGATTCTATGTCCTGCTACTTTGCTAAAACCATTTATTATAGTTTTTCGTAGAATTTTTGGGATACCTTATGTACAATATCATATCAGCTGCAAATAAGGATAGTTTTACTTTTTCTTTTCCTATTTGTATCCCTTTAATTTTTTTCTCTTGCCTTCAAGCACAATACAAAGTGTGTGGATGGCAAACAACCATGTCTCATGATGTCTCTGTATGTCCATGGTAATTGTAGGGTTTTATTTATTTATTTGTTTGCTTGTCTTATGTGTGTTTAACCTGGTTTGGGTATTGAGTAACACTAGCTTGATGGAAGATATTAGGAGTACTCCTTTTGTTTCTAGTTCTTTGACTAATTTAAGAAAGATTGGCTGTTGATCTTAGAAAGTCTAGTTGAATTCTGCTGAGAGTTTATCTGGATCATTTTTTAATCAGAAGGCTTCGTATTAAGGTCTCAATCTTCTCATTTGCCATGGCATGTTTATTTAGGCTATTAATCTTTTCTTGGTTTAAGTTTGGTGGTTTGTCTGCTGGCTTAGGTGAGTGTAGAATTTAGTTCATCTCTTTCCAATTTTCCATTTTCATGAAGTACACATTTTTAAAATTTCCCTAACAATATTCTTAGTTTCTTTGGTGTCTATTCATTTCAGATTGTGTTAATTTGGGTCCTCTCTGTCTTTATTTTCATTAGGTGGGTCAAGGGTCTGCCAGTCTTGTTTATCTTCTCTTTAGCTAGATCATAGATTCATTGATCCTTTGTATTGTTTCCTTTGTCTATATTTCATTAATTTCTGCTCTAATTTTTATTATTTCTTCCTGCCTCTTGGTTTTGTGGTGAGTTTAATCTTGTTTTTTCAAATTTTTGAGTTGCAACAT
Source organism: Arvicola amphibius (assembly GCF_903992535.2). Lineage (NCBI taxonomy): Eukaryota > Metazoa > Chordata > Mammalia > Rodentia > Cricetidae > Arvicola > Arvicola amphibius. Next base: position 112,798,873 of record NC_052057.2, read on the forward strand.
TAAATCATTTATTTGTTCTTTTATTGATATTTTAATGTAGGCACTTAAAACTCTAAGTCCCCCATAGGACTGCTATGTGTTCTGAAGTTTTGTGTTATATTTTCATTTACATTTAGCCCTGAGAATATTTTTATTTTCTTACTTGATTTCTTTTTTGGCCCATCCATCATTCAGTAGTGAGTCATTTAGTCTCCATTAGTTTATGCACTTTTTAGAGATCTATTTGCTGTCCTGTCCATTTTAAGCTTTATTGGATTATGATCAGGTAGGACACATAGAGTTCAATTATTTCATAATTGGTTAAGATTTGTTTTTTATTACAGAATTTGGTCTATTTTAGAAAAATTTCAATGTGTTGCTGATGAGAATGTGTGTTCTTTGGTATTTAAGTGAAATATTCTGTAAATATATATTAAGTTCATTAGATGTATGGTATCATTTAATTCTGATATCTCTCTGTTATTTTTGTCCAGATGATCTGTCTATTAGAGAAATTTGGATATTGACATTACCTACTATTATTAGGTTACTGTTCATCCATTTTTTAAATTTTGACAGATGAAATTGGGTGCACTAGAATTTTGTGTATATATTTTCTTTTTAACTGTCACCTTGATTAGAATGAACTGACTTTTATCTCTTCTGATTAGTTGTAATTTTAAATACATTTGTCAGATATTAAGATTTCAGCCCTTGCTTTCCTCCTGGTCACATTTGATTGTAGTCCAAATTTTCCATCTTTTCTCTTTAAGGTGTTGCCCATCTTTAAAGCTTAGGTGAGTTTCTTGTAGACAATAAAGAGATAGAGTTCTGTTTCTTGATCCATTCTGCTAGCCTGCATCTTTTTACTCAAGAATTGAGGTGGTTAATACACAAAGTTATTTTTGAAAGGTATGTGTTGGCTTTAGTCCATGGATTGGTTCTCATGTTTGCATTCGTGGTCTGGCTTTGTGTCTCAGCAGCTACAGCTTTATTTGTTTTCTTTGCATAATCTCTTGGCTGTGCTCATTTCACTCTTCCGTTCAAAGTATGGCTTCCTGCATTCTGTTCAGGTTGGTTGTTGTAAATTATTCCTTTTTGAATCGTGGAGAGTTTTTCTTTTTCCTGAGTCTGTAGCATTTTTGCTGTATGTGGTAGTTAGGTCCACAGTTGTAGTCTTTTGGAACTTAGAGTGCATTGCTGCAGGCTCTTCCAGCTTTCTAACTTTCTGTTGAAAAATCAGCTGTTGTTCTGATGGGTTTTCCATTATATATGACTTGTGTTTTTTTTCTCTTATAGCCTTCAATACACTTTCTTTGTTATATATATTTATATGAATGCATCTTTCCTCAGTTTGGGGACGTTTTCTTCTACATCTGGGGGGGGATCGCTTCTTCATATTCCTCTCCCTCCTTCAGACCTGTAATTTTAAGACTGTGTGTTCTCACAGTGCCCTATATTTCCTGTATGTTCATTTCCTGTGTGTCTTTTTTTTTCATATCTTCGCTTCTTAGGTCTAGATCTTGCACTTCATCTTCAGGTCCTAATATGCTTTCTTCTACTTGTTCTCTTCTAACTATAATGCTTTCCCTTTTTGTAGTTGTTATTGAATTTTTCATTTCTACTTATTCCAACTTGCATTCTCTTCAGTATTTCTTTCTTTATTGAATTTAGTGGAAAATCCTGGATCATCTTCATAAGTTCATTCATCCTTTTTGTTTATGTTTTCTTCTGCATCATTCAGGAGTTTTGTTCTCTTTAAGTAAACCCACTCAGCTGTTTCTTGGTGTCTTCTTTAAACTCCTTGAATTCTATTGGCACCCACAACAGAAAACAACCGTGAAAGAAAACTTTTGCTTCCTCCCTCCTGAGAATATATCCAGATGTCTGACCTATTCCCATCCCTACGTGTCGGTTCTAATACCCAGAAACACATCTTACCTGGAGTCCCCAGCAGCCACACCTATCGGCTCCACAGAAAATTTCCTACCAGGAAGCACACAGTCATCCCACTCTCCTAAAATCCACAGAGAAAAGAGAAACCAAGGAACAAAACATCCACCCAATAAAGACAAAGCTAGAAATCAGCACCTAGAACTATAACCATTACTATATAACTATAGCCAGACACCCAGACACCGGCATAGGAGCACAGTCAATAACAGCCAGTGCATATGTCTCCTCTAGAGTCCAGCTATCCTACCACAGCGGGCCCCAAATATTCCAGCATGGCTGAAACACAAGAAAAAGACCTTAAAACTGTCGGTAAAAAGATGATTGAGGCTTTTAAGAGTAAATTAATAAATACCTTAAAGAAGTGAGGACTGAAATCACTAAAATAGAAACAAAGAAACAATACAAAGAATCAATGAAACAAAAAGTTGGTTGTTTGAGAAAAATCGACAAGCTCTATAAACCCCTATCTGAATTAACTAAAAGGCAGAGAGAGAATATCCAAACTAATAAAATGAGAAATGAAAAGGGGGCATAACAACAGATACAGGAGAAATCCAGAGAATCAGAAGGACATACTTTAAACTCAGGGCAGTACGATGGGCCTGAATGAATGGGTTGAGCATAGGATGAACTTGTTGGTTTAGAGGACAAAGGGACAAAGGTGGTTCTAGCCACGCTATGTGCTATTTGTAAGGTTAGATGGCCCCAAAAAGGAAGGTCACCCCCCCATCATTTAAGGCTGATGTGTCAGTTTTGTCTCTCCTTATCGTGGGGGACATGACCCATGAATGTCATGGATGCTCAAGACAGCAAACACTACAAATTCACACTTACCGATGATGAACTCTAGTCAAGATTGACCACAATAGTTCACTATAAACTAGAACAATGACAGCAATACACTGTAATAGATGGTGTGTTAGTCCACAGCCTACTATCTGCCATGGGGCATTAGTTTTCATAGAGTACTAGACGCAGGGTGATTCATGCCCACAGCAGATTTGGTGGGATAGGGAAAAATTTCAGGATGCACCTTAGAATGATGCACAATTCCAAACTTGTGGACTGTTTATTTCTCGAAATTTTTGCTTAATATTTGTGGATTACAGCTGATTTCGGCTACCTGAAATATGAAACTACACTAACTAGGAGTTGGGGCTCCTATAACAAGAATGTAAAAAAAAGAAGAAAATACAGCTAATTTGAGTTCATCACTGAAGATGCTGTCTTGCCAGGACTTAACAATGCCTTAGCTTGTGACCTCCACCTATTCTTCAATCTGAGCTTTGTCACCACAGGTAAAAAAGGCAGGTTTCTAAGACAGAGTCTAAACCTTGTGCGAGTAAGAATCTGCAAGATCACAGAGAATGGTTGTTTGTGTGTGTGCGTGTGTGTGTGTGTGTGTGTGTGTGTGTTAGTGCACGCACGCGCGCACTAGTACAAGGGGCAAATCTGTGAGTAATACCAGGGACTTTGACCTCACACAAACCTCCTTGGGGACTATAAATCTTGTGCAAGCCTCCATGCCTGGGGCAGTTTTGTGGAAAGCCTCCTTTCTGGAACAGATTTCTTGTTTTGTGAGGAAAGGAATGTGACATTCAATTGTCTGATGTGTCTTTCTAAACATTCCCTGGGGGCAAGCCTGGGGACTATGACAAATTCCCGGGTTTCGAAGCAGGGGTATAAATAAAAAGAACTGTCAGCACAGAGGGTATTCGTCTGTGCTCTCTGCACAGAAATGCTGACGGAGGCTGAGGACTGGGATCATCTCTCCTGCAAGAACATGACTGGGAAAGCCCCGAAGTGACGGATCTGTCTGCAACTCTCTGTGACTCTCAAACTTTTCTACTCACCCACACTTTTGAAAGAAATGTCTGCCAAGATGCAACCACAGGCAGTAAAGGATGAACCTAAGTGTCACCAGTGCCTTCTCTTCTAAGTCACTACCTTAAAACCTGGAAAAGCAAAAAGCAATCGCCAGAATAAAAACAATGATCGCCCTTGCTTGTTCCCACTGCAGACAGGCTCCTTAACTGGCTGGCCACCGTCAGAAAGGGGTAGGCAGATGACGAAGCAGCTTCTCCTGTGTGCACATTAACCACCAACTCAGACTTTGCTGGGGTTGTAGTTTGGTGGTAGGACATATTCCTAACAAACACAGTTGTGTTTTGAGCATAAAGACAACTTTTTAACTAAAAGAAAAATCAGTTTTCTCCAACGTTCTTTCAGTAAGTTCTAAATAATATACAAAAAAAAAAATTTAAAATTTAACGGGCTTGGGTTGGGGATGTGAATCCATTGGCAGACTGCTTACCCAGCATTCACAAAGCCTTGGCTTCAAGTTCCAGAATCACATAAACCAAGTATAACAGTGCACACCTGTAATCTCAGTAACGAGGAGGTGGAGGCAAGAGGATCAGGAGTTCAAGGATATCCTAGGCTGCCTAGTGATTCTGAGGTCAGCCTCAGATATATGAGACCTTGTTTCAAAAAATAAATGAATGAATAAAAGTTAGAATTAAAAAACAAATAAATATACAATGAGAATACAGACTTTTGGGGAGTAATATTAGTGTTTCACAGAACCCCACTAATAGGGGCCTCTGGGTTCCAGCCTCAACACCCCCTCGGTGTTCAGAACAAGACACTTACAGCAAACGAACACTGGCTTAAAGGGTCTGAGGATGAACAAATAAAGCTCAAACACGTTTCCTTCTTGTGTCTGTTTATTCTTCAAAAAGGTTCCCACTCCCCACAAGGCTGCCAGTGTACACATACACACACAATTAGCAATTCTTTAGGCAATAGCAATGATATCAACAAACATTTCACAGGGTCACAAAGACAGATAAGTCTGACCAAGCCGGCACCTGTTATCTTTCTAAGTCTCAGAGGGTGCCGGACTGTGAAGCTCCTTGGCTGGAGGATTAATTAAGGATGGGGCTTTAAATAAGTACAGAATTCTAAGAAGAGGAAAAAGGGGGTTTCTGTGTACTAACTACATTTCTTAAGTGTGACTAGTTAAGCTAGAAGTTTGTAATAAATATAGAAAAAAGGAAGAAAAACGCAACACTCTCTGAGCACTTCTGTTTCCTTCCACTAGGGCTGGGAATACAGCATTGTGGTAACCACAGCAACCAGCATAAGCCTCAGGAGGAAAGCAGAAGGCACCTGATTTGTATTAGCATTTTCGCTAGTTGAATTAAAGGGAATTTCTTTGTACTGGGTCTAACTGAAAAGTTGCAGCTACATAAAACCCTGAGACTGCCACTTCCTGTCCGGGGCTAAGCAATGGGGTGCTGTACCTGCTGCTACCCAGGTGAGAAGGAATTCCTTTCTCTGGAGCTGGTTCAGCCATCTAAACTTCTTTTCTATCTCTCTGGGGGTAAAGGCACAAACAGTTAATTTCCCATTGTAAGATCTTGAAATGAAACCGAGGTGAACATAAGTAAGGAATAGTAATAGTTTATTAGGGTAGAGCAGGGGTCCATAGGCTGCACTCTTTTGAGTTGGCTGTTAGAGAATTCAGGGCCATCGGGTCCTGATTATCAGTATGTGCAGATATGCCAGATGTGCCGTCTCTCCTACTCAGCGCCTGTCTTTTGAGGTTCTATGTGTTCTGCTTGAAAGGCTTCCCTCCTTATCAGATGTCCTGGCACAAAAGATGACTTTGGGATCTACCTTTATGTAGATTTGACTGAGAACAAAGGCTTCTTTGACTGAGTGAATACTTCCACACCAGGGCCCTACAGTGTGGAAAAGGATCATCCAGTTACCAGTAAAGAAAGGGGTTATGCTCAATAGATGATTAATACACCGCTGAGGATATTTTGGGATAAATCCCTCTGTGGAAAAGGAGGGAACACTATGGCTTCACAAGGGTTTTACAGAAATGACAGCGACTACTCAAAAGACTGTTATTCCCGAAGCTTTGCAAATCGGGTCTCCTCTTGTGGAATACTTAGTAGTTATAGAGTTAGTCTAGAGATTTGTCGGCTGTACTTTCACGGTACAGTCCTGTGGGCTTGTAGCATCCCACAAGCTTATTACAACAATTGTATGTGACTCTCACGGCAACACTGACTCAACAAAATGCATGTGACTCTCAGTAGAGGTATTCACTCCCGCTGAAGAGGATTTTGTACATAATGCTATGAAACTCACTGAGCCAGTGAAAGCTCCCTTCTGAGCCTGATGGCCCGATTTCAGCTCCCAGGACCCACTTAGAAAAAGGAGAGAATCAAGTTCTGTGAGCTGTCCTCTATGTGTGCACACCATGTACACGCCCACACATGCATGTGCACACATACATGCATGCACACAAACAAAATGGTGATGGAACAGTGTTGGACATGGTGGGGCCTTGATTCCAGAACTGCAGAAACTAAGAAAAGAGAATCTCAAGTTTGAAGGCAATTGGCGCTACAGAGGAAGAGGAGGAGGAGGAGGAGGAGGAGGAGGAGGAGGAGGAGGAGGAGGAGGAGGTGGAATTAATTAATAAATGGATGGTAACAGGCTCAATTGAGAAAGAAATAGAATAAAACTGAGACCCAGTTAGCATGGAACCTAGACAGCAAAGGCTTTTGAGTAGGAGGGTTTTTTTTTTTTTATCCAGGACCATTAAATACACAGAAATTGTTTTTGTAACACAGATACTATATTTGTGAACATAAGTATCCCTACCACCAGAGACCCTGCTTTTATCGGGAAGGAAGGAACAGTTCATCTCATCTCACGACATACTGGAAAAGTGTTTCCATTCCCCGCCCCACCCCAGGAATCATTAACAAAGTTTTAAAGCCTAAAGTCAAGTGTGATAGTGAGATTGTAATCCTAGTATTTGGGAGATGGAGGAAGAATGGTCAGGAGATAAAAGTCATCAACTATATAAGGAGTTCAAGTCCAGTGTGAGTTTCATGGGAAACTCTGACTCAAGCCCTGACTAGAAAACAGAAAGGGTATTTACGGAGTCTACATTTCAGCTACATTAACTCCAAAATAGGAATGGTATTATATTCTTTGCAAGTTTGCTGCCAAAAATAAGTTTAAATGAAAAGTGCCATACTCAGAAAAGAGCAAATATAGGCCGGGCAGTAGTGGCACATACCTTTAATCCCAGCACTCGGGAGGCAGAGGCAGGTGGATCTCTGTGAGTTCGAGGCCAGCCTGGTCTACAAGAGCTAGTTCCAGGGCAGGCCCCAAAGCTACAGAGAAACTTTGTCTCAAAAAGCCAAAAAGAAAAAAGAAAGGAAACAGAAAAGAGCAAATATTGCTGTTATTATCGTAACAATTATCTTCATTTTCCTCCTTTCTAACTCAGGAAAGTACTTGTAGATTAATGGAGTTTACAGACCTATTGACATCATGACTTACAGGCACGGAGCACCTTACTCACAAGCCCCATTCCAGTCCCGCCAACCCTGCAGATCAACACATTAGTTTCCAGGTGCAAACAGTAGAACCCGTGTGTTTCCTTTGCAACATTAGTAAAACTCCACTTAAAGCTAAATGGAAGTTTGAGGAACATAACTCTAGAAACAACATCCGTTTTTGTTTTAGTCTGTTGTCTGTTGCTAAAGGAAATACCTGAGGTCTGGGGAGATAAGCCAGCCATTAAAGGCTGGACTCACAACCAAAAATAGAGGAGACAATCTGAGACTAGGTAATTACAGAGGTTTCTTTTGGCTATTTATTCTAGAGGCTACAAGACGTAAAAAGGAGACATACGTGTGAGGAGGCACCATGTGTGTGCATGCCCTGCTCTCTTCATAACAGCCCAGCTCCAGAACCATCCCTTTTTTGTGGGACTACGTTAACCTTGATTTCAAGGCCTCTTACAAAGTTTATGTCTCAACTGCCTCTGTTTGGGGAACCAACGCTTCACACATTTTTAGTCAAACAACCCAGATTTGTGTCATAATAGGCTGCCACCTGGTGAAGTCAAAAGTGCCTTGCCCTTCTGATGACAGCCTCTGAAAACAGGAGAGCAAGAGCTTGAGGAATATTGACAGTATTTCCACCAGCCCTCGTGACACTGAACATTTGATGAAGTCATGTAATAGTGTCCCAGACTTTAGTAGACCCCGAGACCTTAGCACTACTGATTCCATGATAGAAGTGTCGTTCAGGCTGTAGAACTTAGCACATAGACAGCATCACCTGCTAAAACTTAAACAAAGGCCAACCCGTCAAAGTCTGATGTGGGATTCTGCTCTATATGCTATGAATATATTTATTGCCATTGGTTAATAAAGAAGCTGCTCTCAGTCAATGGCTTAACAGAATATAGCCAGGCTGGAAGAGATATATAGAGAGAGAGTAGGTGGAGTCAGAGAGAAGCCATGTAGCCACCACAGGAGACAGAAGCCGGACACCAGATGGAATTTTACCATCTGGTAAAAGACTACAACCACGTGAAGATACACAGATTAATAGAAATGGGTTGATTTAAGATATGAGTTAGCCAGGAGTATGCCTAAGCTAATAGGCCAAGCAGTGTTTTAATTAATACAATTTCTGTGTGGTAATTTCGGATCTGGGTGGCTGGGAACCAACAAGTAGTCTCCAACAAGAAAAGTCCATAGCTCTGGGTATCTCTAAATGTACTAGCCTTGCTTTTTGGCTTCTGTAGTTCTGCTTCTGGCTGACTATTCTTGTTAACTGAGATATATCAACCCAGGACTTCTTGCAAAATAATATAGGAGCACATCTATACACGACTTAGCCATCTGCATTATTAGTGACTTATTTTTAGAGAAACTGTTTCTCTTGCAATGACTTCTGATATTAGAGCGAAGTATTAATAAATAATAAAACTTCAAAATGTAAAATTAGAGAAACACATATCATGCTGAATCAGGGAGGTTAGGCTGAACTCTTGAACCTACAAAGATGAGCTAGCAGCAACAATGGTTCCTATGGGACTAATCTTCATGCAGGCAACACCTATTAAATTCTGAATAAACTGTAAGGGCAACCATCTGAAAACACAATAAAAGAATAACATCCTTGAGACACTGAGTTTTCTGTTCCTATGGGTACAGCCTTGAGGGAAGGCTCTAATGCACACTGACCTGAAGAATAACAGAACTAAGATTAAGAAGTATCTGGAAGGTAGAGGGATACGACTCAGAAAGGAGAGCACCAGAGAAAGTAATTCCACCTGTAAACATTCACACACACACACACACACACACACACACACACACACACCCTGCCAACCTCCAAGTCACATTTGCCCACCACAAGCCCAGGCTAACACAGAGCAGTCAGTCACCACTACACACTGCACAGGCTGCTGACCCAGACAGCACATAAGTACTTTAAGAATAAGACCAGAATCCAGAAAACACGTAAAAGACCATTCGTAATATTCAAGACACACTCCAGAATTGTTTGACAAGCAAATGAGACCTGTGATACATATTTAAAAGAAAATGACCACACACTAATTCTGAGATGATGCAGAGGCTGAGGTTGGTAAATGAGGATTCCAAAGCAGATTTACAAAGACTGTCCTCAGCACACAGGAAAATGCATTCATCATTTGTGCAAAGAGAAAATCCCAGCAGAGACAGGGGAAAATGTCAAAATTTTTAAAGAAGAGGGAGAGGGAGAGGGAGGGGAGGGGGAGGGTAGGGAGAGGGAGGAGAGGGAGAGGGAGGAGAGGGAGAGGGGGAGGGAGATGAGGAGGGGGAGGGAGAGGGGGAGGGGGAGGGAGAGGGAGAAGGAGAAGGAGAAGAAGGAGAAGAAGAAGAAGAAGAAGAAGAAGAAGAAGAAGAAGAAGAAGAAGAAGAAGAAGAAGAAGAAGAAGAAGAAGAAGAAGAAGAAGAAGGAAGAAAAGGAAGAAACAAACAACAAACAAACTTGGGGTCTGAGAGTTTAATACTGGACATTTGGAATTCATTACATAAACTTGAGAGGATTCAAAATGTCAAAATAAACAAGGAAGTAAAAATAGAAATCTTCAATCTGAAAAAAAGGAGGGAGGACGCTTTTACAAAGAACCTCAGAGAACTGTGAGCCCTCCCATGTAAATAAAAAATGCAATTTCTCAGGACTTACACTCACATAAAATTTCTTACACGGTGACGACCTAAATCTCAAAGAGGAGAAGAACTCTTCAATCACTTGAAAATAAAAACTTTGGGTGGCCTTGTCAGATATAGGGCAAGACACTCACAATTCCCAATAACAGTAATAGACAAGATAAGCTTTGAGATGGATCGTCTCAGAAATACACAAAACTTTAATAACGAAAAAGCCTCCTGAAAGAGATGGAGTTAAAAGCCATTAAAAAGAGAAACTGAATTACTAGAAAAGAGTCAGGCTTCTACATCTCCAGCCCATTCCTTATAAAAAAAAAAAAAAAAAGTCTGCAAATGACTGCTGAAAGATATTCTAAATAAACTATTCATCCTGGTATCAGTGGGTATAATCAGTTATATAATTATTCATTACACTTCTATGTCCTCTCTTTTTTAAAGATAGGTGAAACATTAGCTATAATTCTTGGGAGCTGTGAACCCCCAGATCCTGAATTTCTTGTAAACAACTTGCTTGCCCCTGATCTGAGTGCCTACAGCTGCTCTGAGCACGAGACCCTCGTGAGTTCCTGATGGCAGGAGAGTGGTTTCTGGTGCGTTTGGCTGGGGCGCAGCTATCCCTATATAAGTTGCCCCTGAACACAATAAAGGGGGCATTCTTGGGGCATTCCTGTTTCAAGGATGACCCGTGTCTCTGTCTGTGTGTCTTTGTGTGTTTCAATCTCCAGCCCCTTGCCCGGTTCACGAACTGTATGGTGGCGCATAGAGCACAGATGGGCGCGGTGCACCGCAATAATAATTTGTGGTTTTATTTAACAGGAGTTGGATTAAGTAAGACTGCAATCAGTACTGGATTATTGGGTGATTTAACTTCTAAAATGTATAAATTTTGATTTACTTATTTCACAAAACATGCAAGTACTTAAAGGGCTTGTGATAGACAGCTTGTTATGGACAGCTGGAGTATGTATGAAATGATATAAATAAAACTGATGTGAAAATCAATTTTGAAGTGGTTCACAGTGTTCTTTGCTGTTTGGGGTGATTTTGCCCGTGGAGAAGAATGCAGTCAACATTTTGACAATAAAGTTTTACAGAAAGTGTAGGCAAAACCTTAGAATAAATGGGAAATTTATGCATATTTGGATAAGACTACTTATATTCCAACTTAACATGCTTCTAACTTTAGAGTTCCAAATTTCATTTTCAGAAAATCAGACAAGAAAAATAATATGATACTGCCTCGGCAGCTAGAACCTCCCATCAAGGGAAAGGGCTGTTTAGTATTCCTGGCTGACATTCTTATTCCACAGCAAATATATTTGATGTTTTACTGTTATCCTTTTCAATGACCACATCTAATCTCATCTGAGAATCAAGGAAACGTCCCCCACCCAATAATAACCAGTTCCATGAAAATAAATACCATAACAAAAAGAACAGAAAGACAGATCCTTCAAGCTAGCGAAAACGATGTTTTCTCTTACACAATTTTTTTTATTATAAGATTTCAAAGTGATGAGCTAGTCCTATCCCCACCCAACAGTGCTTTTTTTTTTCTTCTTTTTTTTTTTTTTTTTTTTTTTGGTTTTTCGAGACAGGGTTTCTCTGCAGCTTTTTTAGAGCCTGTCCTGGAACTAGCTCTTGTAGACCAGGCTGGCCTCGAACTCACAGAGATCCGTCTGCCTCTGCCTCCCGAGTGCTGAACAGTGCTTTTTTTTAAGGGGGGATTTTTGGTATCATAACCTTATAAGTCTTAAGACAGCTTGATATATATGTAAATTTACTGCAATCATTTTCTTTTGATGATCAATTTGTCCTTTACCAATGTTCCCTGTACCATTCACTAACAACACTAGTAACTTTTAGATTTTAGTACCTTGTACATACCATGAATGTATACAATTCAGTGCTCTAGGTACATTTTTACCATTGCTGAACACATCACCACTACCTATCCCCAGAACACTTTCATTTTCTCATTCTGAAACTCTCTCTACCCACTAAACACTAACTTCCCACTCCTTCTTGCCTTCGCCCCCTGGTAACCACCTCTCTGCTTTCTATTGCTATAACTGGATTACTCTAGGTACCATTGACTTATTTCATTTAGCATCATAGTATCAGGGTTGTATAGCGTCATAGCATCATGTAGCGGGTGTCAAAATCACTGCCACTTTCAGACTGGCTATTATCTCACTGTGTGTAGGAACCATGTGGTATTTACATGTTTATCTACTGATAAATGCTTGAAATTTCACATATATGGACGATGATCTTTTGCATATGGTTGGAAATATCTCTTGGAGATCCTGCTTATTAAGCATAGATCCAAAAGTAACGTTTAGTAATTCTACATGTAAGTGTTTGAAGAACTACTAGAGATGTTTCCATAACAACTGCATCATTTTATATAGTACATCCTTGCCAAATGGGTACAAATGCTTCTATGTCTTCATATCTTCACCAAAAGTTATTATTTGGAGGTCAAGAGAGACAAAGGGAGAGACAGGGTGATTTACATATTTTTTTATTTATGTGCTTGTGTACAGCACACAAGCACACAGACATTTATCACAGAACGCCTGGGAGCCAGAAGACAACTTTTGAGAGTCAGTGCTTTCCTTTGTTTTAGCTTTGAACTTGGATTGTCAACTTTCTGAGCCACCTCACCAGCCCTTCAATGGTTATTTAATAACCATCTTCAATGGTTGTTTTCATAGTTCTGGCTAAGGTTCATACTCTACAAGAAACCCGTAAGTTGCCTGCTCATTTCTTTTAAATGTCCATACCTAGGGTCACCTAGTAAGCTGAGAGGTGCTCACACATAGACTAATGGCAGTAACTGCTGAATGGGAGAAAAGAGAGTAATTGAGAGTTCACTGAGAAACAGATCGTGGACACGCTCTATAACTAGGAATAATGATCCTAAAGCCTAACCAAAGAAGTGAAGGCCTGACAGGAGACACTAAGATGCTTATATGTTAGTAGAAATAATATTGTGAAAATGATCAAAAGCAATTTACAGATTTGGGATAATATTAGTTAAAAATCTTATGATATTGACATTGTTCACAAAAATGAAAGAAAGAAAGAAAGAAAGAAAGAAAGAAAGAAAGAAAGGAAGAAAGAAGGAGAAAGAAGACAGGAAGGAAGGAAGGAAGGAAGGAGGAGGGAAGGAAGGAAGACAGGAAGGAAGGAAGACAGGAAGGAAGGAAGGAAGGGAGGGAGGGAGGGAGGGAAGGAGGGGGGAGGGAGGGAGGGGAGGGGAGGGGAGGGGAGGGGAGGAGAGGAGAGGAGAGGAGAGGAGAGGAGAGGAGAGGAGAGGAGAGGAGAGGAGAGGAGAGGAGAGGAGAGGAGAGGAGAGGAGAGAAGAGAAGAGAAGAGAAGAGAAGAGAAGAGAAGAGAAGAGAAGAGAAGAGAAGAGAAGAGAAGGACCTTCAAAAATGTGTTTGGAACCACAGATGGTCTTCAGGAGCCAAAGTCATCCAGAGCAAAAAGAACAGTGCAAGAGGGATTTCAAACTACTTTGCATAGCTATAGTAATGAAAATAACACTGAGCAAAACAGACACGTAGACCAACGGCACAAAATAGAAAACTTAAATGTGGATGTATTAAGTAAATGAATATTTACTAAAAATGGGGAAAATCGGTCATTTATGAATAAACAAAAAGGGAATTTTTGAGAAAAATCCAACAAGAAATTTGAGGTTGTAAAACAATGGCATGGGTACAGTAATGAACAAAAATGGCTGGCCTGTCTCACAATTGTTCATACTAAGAGGAGGGGGAAGACTCCCCTGTTTAATGATTCTTCTAAATTCTGCTCCATTTAATTTTAAGAATGTGATAAAAATGATAAATAAAAATCACAACACAAAGTAACTGAACTACATGGGCATGTGCAACTGATTATTTTTATAATGAGTAAGTAGAATGTCCACTGAGTCATTGTCACACTCTGGTCATTGCTACTTCTTCAACACAGGACAGCACCCTAGTGCAGTTTATAGATTAAGTGAGAACTTATCTCAAAGCTGATCACTCTTCCTCATCAGGTAATCAAAGTGAACAATAATAAACTTAATTTTGCATAAACATCTAATTTAGGATTGCTAATAACTACTATTTAAGACCTTTCTGGGGATAATTTATCAATGTATTATAATCCAGGGGTTTTATTTCTGTAACGTATAATTGCATGTGGAACGTATCTTCCCCCACCCTCTTTTTTCTCAACCTCCTCTCACTCATATTTGCCCTTTTCGTTCCCCTAGACAACTTCTCTTTTACTTTTATGTTATACACACACACACACACACACACAAAACCTAAGTCAGTTCTTCATGAGCACCCCCACTTACACAACCAGTTTAGGATAAAGTTATCTTTGAAAAATGCATTGAGAAATGAAGTGTTATATACAAACACATTAAATAAGATGTTATTCAAAATACCAACAAACTAGAAAGCATATTTTCTCTATTCCTAATGCAGAAGCCACTAAATAAGTGATACAGCTATAGAATGAAATGTTGCCAGTACATATTAAATTGATAATTAATATTAGCATCTGTTGGAATGCCTATGATATGTAGTTTTTTAAAGCTACAAAAGCAGTATGCATATAATAAGGTCATATTCTATGTACATATAAACATATGATCTGTCTCCAGGGACTAGTGCATTAAATTGGTGAAACTAGAAAGGATGATAGAGGGTAGTGAGACCCAGACCCTGTAACACCCATGTCTGTTCTCATCTGAGACTCCTAGCTCTAACTCTTCATGTGCGAATACATACATATACATACATACAAACAAACATACATACATACATACATACATACATTCATACATACATACATACATTCTGGAGTAACTGCAGAAACCAAGAAAGTAAAAAAGTTTCATTGCGGGGGTGAATAAAATGATCTAATCAGTGGAATGGAAAACACAGAAGGGTTCAGAGAGGAGACAGGGAGACAAAAACATTAAGAATGTCTGAAAAGTTATAAAGAGCCATACTATTAACTACCTACCTAAACAAACTATAGTAAGTGTAAGTGTCTGTACAAATATATAGTTTAGATGAAATTTTCTCATCTAGGGTTGACAGTGTTCCTTCCAAAAACCAAAGACAACCTGACAAAACTCACAACACCCATGCATGACAAGCCTTCCTTTGAGTTTTTGGTCAGGGTTGTTGAAAAGACTCCCAAAATATTATAAGTTATTACTGTTGCCCTGGTTGTCCCCAAGAGGCCTATTCATGAGAATGTCATATACTTCTGACACAGGACCCTGATCTAAAACTGATCTGAAAGCCTACTCCCTGAGGACCAGATTTCATGGTACCTGAAGGCGTCATGCAAACTAAGGAAGAGAGGCAACGAACAGTCCTACCAAGCTATGACACCTTTGAACTATAACAAGGAACAGCATGGTACCATAACCCTGAGAGTACAGAAGTGGTGCACATACCTTGACGGTAACAAATGCCAACTGGACTTAAGATGTCCTCACAAGAGAAAAATCATGCCTTGTACTGGAAACCTAATAGCTACCCAGGACTAGTGATGTCATGGATCTTGGAGAATTTACAACCATGACTTCACTAAGCCAGCATAATCCCTAACTACACTCTAAATATTAGTTCTTATACCCACAGAAAAATGTAGTCCTCCCCTCATCAAGGAAACTTCTCTTTACAATAGATGGAGACCACTACAGAAAACCACAACAGATCAAAATTCAGGATTATGAAGGCCAGTCACAACTGATACATCTACGAAACTGCCACAGCTAAGGCTCAGGGAACATTGTAGAAGAGGGGGTAAAGAGATTGTAAGGGAGTTTGCTAGGGATTGTGTCTCCTAGAAACGTCAGAACATGTCAAACCATGACGTTTTACCACCATGGTTGCCTAGGCATAAATAGAACAAGAACAACAACAAAGTGTTTGGAAGGGATGCAGAAGGATCTGGAGATCAGGGTGACTCAGTGGCTAGATGCTGGAGGAGATGTGGAAGTCTGGCAGTGTGCAGCGTTTGGAAGGGATGCAGAAGGATCTGGAGATCAGGGTGACTCAGTGGCTAGACACTAGGGGAGATGTGGAAGTCTGGCAGTGTGCAGCGGTTGGAAGGGATGCAGAAGGATCTGAGGGTTGTTTGTCTTTTGTCACCGTGTTACTATTCTGTTCTATTATTTGTTCATCTGCCTCAGAATAGAGAGCAAAGGTGAAAAGAAACTTTCAAGGGCCTATCATTTACCCGGTAAGAGGACAGTAATTACTGTTTGGGAACCTAATGTTTTCTCATATAAACCAGCCCCTAAATTAAAATAAACACTTTGCCAAAAGTACCATGGTTTATTTTTTCTATATCAGAGAATATCAAGGTGTAAAGTTAACAAAATAAGTCATCCGTGGCATACACACACTCCTTCTGCTAACAATCAACCACAGAGCAATGTGTCAGACTTTCTTTGTGTGTTATGTAATCCCAATGCTCATCTCCATTACTGCCCCAAGCATTTGTTCCCACAGTATTCCCGCACTGAAGAACTATAAACAAATAATCTGTGTCTCCAGAGCTGGCTAGTTCGTATTCCTTTAATCCAAGAAACTGACACACAAGATTCTGAACCCAGAAGAAGTCACTGGGGTAACCCCATGAACAGTGCTGGGCCTTTTTCCTTGGTTCTTTTTGCTCCGGGGGAAGTCATGTTCAGCTGGAAAATGAGGTGACATGTTCTTGTGGTTAGATTGCTAATCATTGAGTTGGTGGCACTGTTAGGCTTAAATTTCAACTCTACTACTTCTCAGTTTGTGATGTTGGGGAGTTATTTACCTCTTATATATATAAACCTGTCTCTCGTCTGTAAAAGGGGAATGTGAACATGTCATGGGGACTTTGATGCAGGGATTTAATATGATCATGCATGTTGCTATTGTTATGCTTAGAACTCAAACTGTTCAATAAATTATAGTGTTGCTGTAATTATTGAAAATTCATCATTAGCATTACTCAGATGTGGCATTTTCTCAGTAGCATTCCACCGATATATCTGCAGATGTTTCCACCAATAAATTCACTCAGAAAGAGTGATGGAGAGATCAATAATGAGGGTGTTTATCCAAGTAACTAAAGAAGAAAAGGGGGAAAACATTCTTGTGCCAAAACCCAGAAATCACTATTACCTCAGGCCTGGAAGAGCAAAGAGCAAAAATGCATCAGATATAGGAGTGGTTCACATTGCAAGAGGTCATCAACTTTTTCAATGTTGGATCATGCTATTTCTTTTTAATGGCATGATAGCTTTGCAAAGCTTGGTTTTCTGTTAATGATTAACAGCAAAATCACACCAAAAGAAAACAAATAAAAACAGGAAATGAGGGCAGAATTGTGTAATCGGATTTCAGTTTCTGAAATGTATGTGCCATAACATACAAGAATCTCGTTTCCTGCATGAGGGAAGCTCTTCAAATGATCTTATTAAGCAGGTGAGAGCTCTGCAGGGAGGCAGGCAGAAGCTACTGCAAAATGACATAAATTAGCACCCAGCTGCACAAAGCAGGAGACAGTGCTTCTGAGGAAACAGAAGAAAGCTAGCACAGAGTGTGGGGGCTAGCTGAGGTCTTTGGAATGATCAAACAATGCCTTGCAGCTACACACACACACACACACACAGGGACTGGGGCACACTGAGACTGCCGCTGAAGTTAAATCCACTGCTTGTCCCTCTTACAACGACATTGAACAGGACCAACTCAGGAAAACACAGGTCAAAAAAAGGACACAGACTAGCCGAATGTATTAAAAGAAAATCTTTTGTTTGTTACCTTAAATAAAAGGTAGATGCTCCATTAGAGTGAAGGATGAAAAGGTATGCCAAACAACTGAGAATAAGGAGCAAGAAGGAATCACTGTCCTAATAATTATCAAAGATGTTTTCAAGCCAAGATTAGTAAAAGAGAAAATGAAGGTCAGTTTGTAATACTAAGGCAGTATTTCTGGGCTGGAGAGATGGCTCAGCAGTTAAGAATCTCTACTGTTTTTCTAAAGGACCCAACCTTAAATCCCAGCTCCTGGGTCAGTGTTCCACACTGTTTATAACTCCAGCTTCAGGGGATCTCACACCTCTGGGCTCCAGGGGCACACACACTCCTGTGTACAGATCTACACACATATACATACACATAATTGAAAATTAAATATTTTTAAAGAAGAACAACTCATTAAATGATCATTACATTCTAAACATATATGCATGTAATACAGGAATACCCAATATCATAAGACAGATACTGCTATATATAAAGTCACAGATTAATCCCAGAACAAAAACGGATAACTACAATACCCCACTCTCACCAATTGACAAATCACTGTGACAAAAAAAAGAGAATTATGAGTTAAATGACGTTATAGAGCAAATGAACTTAATAGACACCTACAGGATATCCCACACAAATACATCAGACTTCTTCTCAACAGCCAATGGAACTTTGTTTACGGTAGGTTGTATGAGAGGATATAAGTCTTAACTAATATGGGAAAAGTAAAATAATTTCTTGTAGTCTCTCTGATCACAATGGAATAAAATTACAAATAAGTAACAATGAAAAATATACAACATGCACAAACTCCTGATGATGTGGGATTTCCCCGCTGTATGCTGTTAATACCATTGGTTAATAAAGAAACTGTCTTGAGCCCATGATAGGTTAGAATGGAGCTAGGTGGAAAAAACAAAACTGAATGCTGGGAGAAAGAAGGGCAGAGTCAGAGAGAAGCCATGTAGCCCCCACTGGAGACAGATGCTGGAACATTACCCAGTAAGCCACTGCCTCGTGGCAATACACAAATTAATATAAATGGGTTAAATTAAGATGTAAGAGTTATCCAATAAGAAGCTAGAACTAATGGGCCAAGCAGTGATTTAATTAATACAGTTTCTGTGTGGTGATTTCAGGAATCTGGGCAGCCAGGAAACAAGCAGATTCCTACTACAGATGGTTATAATTATTGTTTAAAGTAGATCCTTTTTATTTAAACAGAAAAGGGGAAATGGTATGTTGCTGTATATGTGTTGCTTTTATTGGTTAATGAATAAAGAATCTGCCTTGGCCTGTGATGGGGTAGAATAGAGCTAGGTGGGATGGTGGGAAAAACAAGATGGAGTTGGAGAGATGCCATATAGCCGCCAGAGGGGAAAGACGCTAGCTCATAGTAAAATATAAAATAACGGAAATGGGCTAATTTAAGATATAAGAGTAAGCCAGAAATACACTCAAGCTATTGGCCAAGCAGTGATTTAAATAATATAGTCTCTGTGTGATTATTTTGGTTCTGAGCTGCTGGGAACAAACAAGCAGCCTCCTACAACAGAATATTATCCAGCTGTTAAGAAAATATAAAGTTATGAAATTCACAACTATATAGGTCAAATTGTAAGCAATCATACAAAGTGAGGTAACCCTGACACAGAAGGATAAGCATTACATGTTTTTTTCTCATTTCTGGGTGTTGGATTTGAATCTTCAGATATATGTGTTCCATTTAGATACCTACAGAGGGCAGAAAATTAGTAAAAAGCCATAGTCGGGGAAGGCCAATAAGGAGGAGCAGCTAGAATACATTAGTACAAAGGGTTCAATAAGAACAATGGAACAAGAAAGGTTAATCTGGTGTGGGGTATAGGAGGGTGGGGTAGAAGAGGGAGTGTGGTGAGAGACAGCTAACCCTGAAACCCACCACTATAGAGTTTCACAAAACACGTGCAAATACATATAAGAATACACCAGACGCCTTACACTTGCAAAAGAAAAAAAATAGTTTTAAAAGGATAATTTTCCAAAAACATACAAATAGCCAGAAAGCACATAGTAAGACACTCTTCATCACAAAGTATTGGGAAAGTATCACTCAAACTACAAGATTCTGTCCCATAGCACTAGGATGGCTATTTTCCAAAAACAGAATACATGTTGAAACAGTAAGGAAAATAGAAACCAGACTCACTGCTAGTAGAAAAATAAGATGATACAGCCACTGTGAAGACATGGTGGTCCTTCAAAACACTAGGAATTACCGTGCGACCCAGTGATCCCACCTCTAGATACTCAGAATAATGGAAAGCAAGGGCACAAATGTGTATTTGTATCTCCTGTTCATAACAGCATTGGCTACAGCAGCTAAAAGACAAAAACAACCCACGCATCCTTTTACTGATAAATGGATAAACAAAATACATGATATAGATATATAGACTATTGTTCCGCTTTAGAAAAGCTGTGAAGTGACAGAGTGGGAGAGCGGTCCCTACATCTCAAGTGAACAACACAGTAGATCTGGCCCTGAAGGTGTAGGTGTGGGAGAAGCGACCCTGAGGATGCAAAAGCAGAACTGGCCCTGCCCCTTGCTCATTGCTGCAAGGGGTGAACTAGCCAGGCCAGTGCTGGAGAGCTCCCCCTGGTGGTGAAGACAGGGGAGAGCTGGCCGGCTAACCAATCCCGCAACAGCTCAGGCCCAGAACCAGGGTTAAGTGTTGGCACACTCCAAGATCCACCCCATGTATGATCTGCTTGATCACAGGGGATGGGGGATGGGCGGGGAGGAGAGACAGTCCTTCAGACTGAAGGCTTCAGGATCTCCACAATACAGGGCAGCAACCGGATGTCCAGGAAGAGTTCCAGTGAAGGCCCAGTGTTGATAGTGTAGGAGACCAGGGACCTCAAACCAAACCAATGAATGATGATTTGCTATGAGCACCTGCATGTAAGGATGTATGAATAAGGGTTTACTGTATGAAGAAAAAAAAAAAGCTATGAAGTTCTAGCATGTTACAGAAACCTTAAAACAATATGCCAAGTGAAACAAGCCACATACGAAAGTACAGATTTTGTATACCCGGTGGTGGTGGCGCACGCCTTTAATCCCAGCACTCGGGAGGCAGAGGCAGGCGGATCTCTGTGAGTTCGAGACCAGCCTGGTCTACAAGAGCTAGTTCCAGGACAGGCTCCAAAGCTACAAAGAAACCCTGTCTCGAAAAATGAAAAAAAAAAAAAAAAAAAGAATGTACACACATACCCAAATCCTTGGATGAAGAAGGCAAGAAAGAAGAAGAATATAGACTATTAGAGGAAATGGGAAAGGCAAAATATTGTTCTTTTGTTTCAGAGGCACGGAACTTCTTTTGACGAGGACGGAGAAGTTCTGGAACTAGACAGGGGAGACGCGTGACAAGAACGTGAGCGCCCTTAAGTCACCTGACTGCACACCGAGTGGGTCGGAACGGCAAGCCTTAAACACACTTTCTTCCACAGTAATATTGTCCTTGGAAAGCCAGACGCTACTCCAGTTAGTCACCGTCACAGAAAACACTGACGGAAGACACAATCCTCAGGGAAGACTGACCAGTGGGCGAAAGTTCAGAGGCGACAAGAAAGCCTCAGCCAAGGCCGGCTGTGACACTGACACATTCATCTGCACGGTGATGACAGGGGACACCGCGTCATGGTCCGTCACAGAGGGGAAGGGCTGGAGACCAGGAGACAGCAACAACCAAGAAGGGGACAAAGACTAGGAAGCAGGTTTCACTTTCCATCCAGATGTGTAGACTCCAGGTGGCCATGAACGCGTCTAAGACACACATAGGAATGTGATTTTGCACATAAACAGCAAACACTGTCAATATTAGAAAGAAGGAAAGGGACACGAGAAGATATCTATTCAAACAACGTGCTGGTGGAGAAGGGAAAATAAGATTTTCCAGAAGATGGTTAGGACATGCTTTTCATATGACGTTATCTTTTCTTTGTAACACTCTGTTGGAGTCACGGTGTCCCTGTCTAGGTTGTCTGCTTTACAGCCAGAGTCTTTGGGCTTCGTGCCACTGTGACCTACATGGAAGCCACTTACTCTTTATCGGACTTGATCACGTGTGAATACAGCTGTGCCATGCCCTGTTCTTTCTAGTGCTTATTCACATCGGTGCTGTGAAATCAGTCCATTCGTGTCCTGGAATGCCTACCACAAACCTCTTTATCACACTGCATGATGGCAGAACTAATCAATAGAACTCAACTCCTAAATTCAATTCACAGAAAACTCGATGCGATGCATTGCAGACAGAGAACTCTGGATCACTGTGACCCTAAACATTGATCTTCAGGGAAATTGAGTTCCTCTGATTTATCACCAAAAAAAAAGCATTTTTAACTGATTCTAATTTCCTCACTCGTAGGGCTTGTTGTTTGAGATTTATGTACACTGGCACACTTTATGAATCAATTAAGTTGCTTTTTATATGAATTCTGTCAAAAATTTAGCATAATAAGATGTTTTAATTCTTTCTACATCTTGTTTGTTCATTTATGGAGCAACGATCTTCAATTTGGTAAATATCTCGGATGAAGCCAAGGGAACAGCAGTCTGTAAGATAAACCTTTACTAATTAATATTCATAAGATCTAGTACTTATCCAGTGTGTGTGTGTCAAGCATAGTGCTAAGCTCGCGCATCTGTCATTCCACAAGACCACTCAGCTGGCGGTTAACACCAGCATCTCCTCCGGAACTTGAGACATACAAGGATGCTGTAAGTGCTGAAGAAGAAGGAACGGTCGGCCTCAGTGAGGTCGGCTCGAGGAAGCAGGCAGACAGCCGCTCTCCATAGAGCCTCTGGGATGTCAAGCATTTCCATGAAACAGAAAGAACCTAAGGTCTATCCTCACAAGGAAGTAGCGCTGACTACCACGGACATGACGTTTTATCTGTCCTAGACAAGTCTAAAGAGACAATCGGGTACAAAGTATGGGGATACTGAAAAATCACCTGCTACAATCTAAGTGCATTGCTTACATGTGTGGAAATATACAGAAACCCATTATTTAATGCAGTTAACATACACTGATAAAAAGGAGATTTGTGTGTCGGGGCAAAGGAAAAGAGAGCGATGGTGCGTGCACAGGGTGGCTTGTGACCCTAATTCAACGTCATGTGTTTTCTTACTCAACTGCCACTGTCCATCCCAGCCGGGTATGGGGTTTCTTGGGACGAGGCTCCTCGGAGACTAGGTGGGTAAGGATCTGGCACTGACAAACAGAAACAAATACAGGGGCAGTTTGAGTCTGAGTGTGTTTTGCAGCTGTCAAGCAGGGGTTTTTATACAAGAAAAACAGGTATTACAATACTTAAAGATGTGTCCAGTGAAGCAGTCACAAAGAATAATTATCATAATCATCTGGCACAAGAAAGCACAAAATCAATCAGGTATTGTATTTTCTGAACAGTGAATTTAAAGAATCAATTACGAATGAAACAGATAACATCATAATCACTAAACAGAACAAAACATGAAAATCATTTATAGTTAATGGCAAACTTTTAAGAGCGAATTTAAAAAGTCTTTAAGGGCTCTTGGTTATGACTCTTAGGTCCTAATCAAGTTAATAAATTACCATGACTAATCCTTATTTAACATCTAGTTTTGGTCTTATTAAAAATCCTCCAAGTTCGATTTAAAGCTATACTAAAACAATGCTTTCTATACCACAATGTCAGAGCCAACCTCATTGACACACACACAGCCATACAAGTTCATATATTGTTGAGGATATTTTATCAAAGTATTATTATGTAATTATGTAAATGATTATGAAGCAAAGCGTTGTGTTGAATCTCTCAGATTCATGGCCAGTGACCCCATTTCAAGGGGTGGTTTCTTACCCAATTTTCTTTCTTAGAACCTCGGCCCAGGCTATCAGGAACATCTCGTAAATATAGAAAAGGAATAGAAGAAGAAAAAGCAGACAGTATGCCATGAGAACTACGGCTCAGTATTTCTCTCGGCTAGAGAGTTCCACAGCCGGTTCCAGGACCTCCTCCCTTTGGAGTCTAAGGCCTCAGTCTGTGGAACTTGTCACACAGACTCTCCTGGGGTTGGTGTGGCACTAAACAAGGCATTTGTGCATGTTTGCACTTCCTGGTATATTTTTACAATTTTAATTTAACATTTCATTCTTTCTGGTGACAAATTGAAAAGTTATCAAAATGGTTTTCTTATAGTTGGGGAGAAGTAGAACTTGAGAAAGGGCTTGCTGAATACCCAAGCTGGTCTGCAACTTGCTATAAAGCCCAAACTGCCTCACGTGGGCCACCTTCTTGCCTCCACCTTCTGAGAGCTGGAATGCCTGGCTTGCATCTCCAGACTCAGCTGCTCTACTGTCATGATGAGGCTGCAGCCTATACATCCATCCTATATCATATGGTTATTTAAACCATAAGTTTAAAAGACATTTACATTTAACTCAGGCTCACCACTTGCAACACAACACACTTGAATCTCAAGAGTTGGTTCATTTTCAAGAAGGGACGCCTGTTGTGGCTCACTGCTGCCACCCAGTGTCTTCAGAGAGTATTGTGCCTGAGAAATGATCAAAATTAAAAATTTGTAATATCCATTGTTTTCATTCCATCATAAAGTCAAAATGATCTATGTACTCAATTAAGTAACAAGGTGGTTTGAGTTACTAGTTCATTATTAAAATATTCTATACTAATTTCATTTCTTGATATAGCCCTTGGTTGTGAAAATGTTTTCCTGACTTGGCAGTTTGAAGCATCCCGGCTCTTTGTTTGATAGACACACACTGCTGTAAGCTCCATACTTGCTCTACACTGTTGCCTTTGCTACTAAGAGCCATTTTTCCACTCTCCAGGGTAGTTTCCTCAGAGGCGCTTGCTTCTAGCAGAGACCTATCGCGTCAGCCTTTAAGACATCATGAAGACACAGAATAGCAGTCCAGACACTTTTGCATGAACTAGGAAGAGGAGTTTGCATGCAGAGAACATTCTTGGCATCTTCACCGGCATCTGCAGCTTCTTCTGTTACCTCAACTCTGTGCCCGCCTTGAATGGGCAGAAGCAGTCCCTCTGCAGCATTTCCTGTTTTGCTTTCTTACACTTCGCTTTATGTATTACTAAGTCTTTCTCTTTATTCATCAAACAGTTTGCACTTTAAATATTGGCCTGATGGCAAAGAAAACACATATGAATCATGATAGACTTCTTTTCAGCAGGATTCGTGAGTCAGCATCCATAAGGAAACAGCAGGGAGAAAACCATGCTAACCTCTGAATGCTAAGCATTTAGAGAAGGCTAGGGCACGGCTCAAAGACAGAGCATCTATCTAGCATCATCGGAACAGGGTTGCATCCTCAGCATCACACAGAAACAAAGCAAGAGGAAAGGAAGCAGGGAAAAGGGAAGAAGGGAGCCTGCATAATGAATAATCATTTTACAGGATTTGAAGCCTCAGAATGTATCTTTGGGGTTATGACCGCAGCGGCTTCCAAACATCACAGGCTTATTGCTGTTTCACTTCCGTGAAGCCCATGTCTGAGACCCTTCAGCTGTGATCCGTTGCTGACCTCAGTTCACAACATGGTTTAAGGCTTAGCCATGTAGAGTCGTCTTTAGTAGAAAGACAGGCAGATGGCTATAACCTGTCTTAGAAGATTTTTTGGGTTTCCCAGTTATTAGCTTACATGCCCATGGCCAGCTGTCGTCTGATCACAGCTAACCACCGGAGAGGCTTGCAGAGTACATGCAGACAGGAGCTGAGGAAGAGGAAAGGGTGCTGTGATACAAATACTGCTGGCCACAGCCTCAGCTGGGCCCTCAGAGCAACAACCAGTCTAAAGGAAGAAGGAACTGGAATTTGGGGAGTCTGGTGAAGAAAAACATTCAGAAACAAGGTATCCTACTTGTTCTTGCTCTGGGCAAGAGTGAGCACATGGTCTTTGCCGTGGGCCATGCCAGAGGAGCAGCGGGCTGCAATTGAAGTTCCCAGTGTCGTCTCACCAGAAGAGAATCCATTGATGGGCCAATCTCATTTAGCCAAGGTGACGGGACTACAGGCTCCTGCTGTGTGTGCCCTTACATGTTTGTGATGGCTCTCTTTCTTCGATATTTAGCATGGTGTGAGTGGATGGTGAGGGATCTTCACTGCCAGTAATATGGTGTGTTTATCTCTAGGAAACATCCCGTTCTATTGGGCATTTTTACCTGTGGGTTGACAAGAAGATGACCCTACCCTAAGTTGTACTGTCTAATTTGATAATAATAATGATCGCTTTTACAGAGTTTTGATGAATAAAAAAAAATACAAGGATATGTTTCATGGCCAGGGTCTGTGAATCTCACCTAAGGAGCTGCATGGATGTAGTTCAAGTTAATGAGTAACAGTTGAGACCCAGTAGCCCAGCTAGTTTAAATTCTTTTAACCTTAATGTTGGGAGATGTGTTCGCAGGTTTTGGAGTGCATCACAGCTGAAACAAAGCTTTGAAAATAGCAAAGTTAGACTAAGATGTTTTTGTTAAAAACTCTAAGATTAAAAAAAAAAACTAAAGAAGACAATCTAAAGTTTTAGAAAGGCACAGAGTTGAATGTGGAACTCTTTAAGGTCAGGGAACAAGAACAAAGCTGCCCAATTACTGGCTGACGTACTCTCCTTGCTAGGCTTGGTTAATGACCAGAGGTGATGATTAATTCCTTACACCCATTTATGTCCTCAATCTCCTGATATAAAAAACTATTAATGAATGGATATGTACTCTAAAGATTTAAAGTAGAGCTGACTGATTCTTTTTCATATATAAAAGTTTAGGTTTGTGATTTTTTTAAAGATTCCTTATAAGATTACCTTTCAAGATAAGTGATAAAGTAATTGGCCGTTTCTTTGTAATTGCAAAATGCAGCCAGCCAGTAAAAGACCTAGCAAGAATACCTTGCTTGCCACGCGGTTAATCTGTAACAAGTTGCTTGGGTATGAATGTGTGTGGGTTCTTGGGATAACTGGTTTTTCACCTGTAACACATAAAGTGCGTAATCAAGTGAGGGAGGTAAAAACATGTTTGTCCTATAACCACTCACTTGAAAAATGGAATGCAACTGTTCCGGCTCCTGTGCTGCCTGCAGGATTCTGTTGGGGCATGAAAGCTGTAAAGCAACATGAGACAGAGAGAGAGAGAGAGAATAGGCAAAGAATAAAGAGAACTAAGAATAAAGAAGGAACCCATCAAGAAAGTTTATGAGTGCCTTTTTCCCTAACCCCCCTCAGATAGAAAAATTTAGCCTCTCCGACTCCGTGAATTCCTGCCAAAGCCCTGTGCTGCTGGAGGCTGGCTACCCAGAGAGCGGTCTGTCTTACTCAAGCATGTGATGGCTTTGAACTGACTTGGGTAAAACTGTAAAGGATGGGTGTCTGGTCCAGGTCTTAATCTGGGATCCAGAGATTTACAGAAGGCCAAGGTCAATTATGAAGAGGCTATGTGGGGATTGGGTGCAAATGCGCAAGAACTGCCGTCAGCAGAGCCACAGAAAATGTTTTAACAGAGGATGCGCATGCCCTGGAAAAGAGATGATGTCATCCTGGGGGGAGGAACCCTCTGAAGGAGGCCTGACCTTGATGGACCATAAGCAAAAACCAAGATAGAGGCAGACAGGGGGTGGACACCTGAAGTCCCAGCTGCTTTGAAACTTCAGGCAGGAGGATCACCCACACTCATGAGTTTGAGAACAACCTGGGCAACACAGCAAGAACCCCATCTCCAAAAGAGAAAAAAAAATTGCACACACACAGCCTGGCGTGGTTCAGAACCCACTTCCCTTGGGTGTTCTTTGATTTTTATATGGATGCAAAGTAAAATAAGACTTCTTAGGGCAAGGAAATTCTGGCTTGGGTTAAAATAATTTTCTGATTGAAATCCTAACAGATTTCTAAAATGGAAAGCAAAACATGCTTTGTAATGGAATGGTTCAATGGTACCCAAGAGAAAAGAGCATTCTTCCTTCGCAACATCCTCTGTGAGCCTGGGAAACTGAGGCACACCCCCTGATTGCCCTGTGTGCAAAAGCACCTTTGCCTCTCTCCTCACATACGCACAGATTCAAGCACACACGCTTGCACGTAGACAGCCGTCTTCTGAAGGCTGCATTTTCTGAAGTAGGACGTGGCCCCTAGTAGCATTTTGAAACGCCGAAATTTTTTAGTACATAATCTGGTTTATTGTCGTTAACTGAAATTTAATCTTTGATAAAATACATACTCTTACACTTTTTAGT
The DNA here is from genome assembly GCF_903992535.2 of Arvicola amphibius. NCBI lineage: Eukaryota > Metazoa > Chordata > Mammalia > Rodentia > Cricetidae > Arvicola > Arvicola amphibius. Next base: position 112,826,985 of record NC_052057.2, read on the forward strand.
TTATTAAATAAGTCACTTAGTAATCATTAGACATTCATCTATGCTAGGAAAAGCTTGCAGATAAACACTAAGTACAGGTGAGCGTGTCAAGCCTGAAAGACACGAACATCTTCACTTCCGGACATGTGAGTGTGGCAGTCGTAACAGATACTTCCATTGACAGTCGCAGAGGGTAAAAACGTCACAGAGTCAGCAAATAATTCAGGAGCTATTAATCATACGAATGTGAAGACAAATATTAAAATACTGAACCAAAGTGCTGTCTGCCAGCTGGCGGATATGCAGAATGACCTGTCTACCCCTCTGCCCACCGTGGGGCTCACCAGGAAGGCCACTGCCACAGTTGGTTTTCTTCGTGGGTCGGGAGATTCTGGGAACAGTGGGGCTGAAGCTTTTGAAGGTGCCAAAAGGCCCACGTGTGCCTGTTATGGCTGCTGCATTAAATATGAATATGCCTTGCCTTCTTGGTGTGATATCATAGGATTTTCACCAGACACCCAGGATGATGAATCAGGAATTAGACAGGCAGCAGGAAATGCAAAAGCCTTGATAGAAGAACAGTATGACTCCTAACAGTTATTTGGGGAGGATTGTCTCCAGGAGACATCATTTCTTTCCTTAAGCACGCCTCTCATCACACAACAGGAAGGCTGGCATCACTGCGCTCAATACAGACTTCCCCTTCAGGACTTCACCATCCTAGCAACATCGCTGAGAGCAAATTCTCCTGTTCCGTAGAGATTGTGACTCTTTTGTTTTCCTAATGTCTGTTTCTCTATCAAGAAACTAAAAGCATTGGCAAAAACAGCCGTGACAAAAGCATGAAGCACAACTCATGTCAGAAGGAAATGATGGATGTCAAGCAGTTCATTGATAAACTCCTGCCTCCAGTTGATTGACGTCACGAAGAGGCCTTGTGTAGACGCTCACCAGCAGCTCTGTAGTAGAGTATAAACCTTCCCTTGCCTGATCGTAAAGCTTCTAATGTTTGCAGTATTAAAATGTTTTTTCAAATATATACCAATGATACAGACTAAATGCTGTCTCCCTCATGGGAAATGATTCTTTTTTAAGTTTCTATAAATAATACATAATTTATATATAATATATATTTATAAATATAATTTATAAATAATACATCTGTTTTATACAATCCAGAATATACTGGGATTAAAGTAAATGAAGAGATGCAGCTAGCTTCTTCTTCTCAAATTAATTCATCAAAATAAAATACCACAACCAGAGTTTTATTACGTCATTTGAAAATGACTGGTGTGCTACTGAGATATCTGTATGTGACTTGTGCTATGGCTCCACTCCACACTGCTTAGTCGCCATGTAGGGTCTGTATTTCATAGGTGTATTCACGTATATGTGACTGTAACACACAAGAATTAGATGGTATTACATTCTCCCTGATACCAGGGACAATGCTAGCAAATGTCAGAAAAGAATAATAACACATTCTTTAGTTCCTCTTTTATAGGGAACCAAATTTTTGTTTTCATTGTATTTTTTTTTCTCCTCTCACAAAACAAACAACAAAAAAGGTTCTTTCTTGATCTCCTAGGGAAGACCAATATTGCCTCTGCCATAAATACCTGTCTATATATACTATAATTTGACACTCTGAATCACAGACATATGGTATTTCAAACCTAGGTAATATGAAAAGAAACCAAAGGTGACTTAGGCTACATAATTCAAATAACTGTACTTTAGTCCATCTTTAGACTGTAGAACTATCACAATCTTCAGTTCTGATAATAATTCTGTGGTTTTATGTAGTGAGGGGCAGTTGGACCGCGTTCCCGTTGCCCAGCTCCCGGTCACCGGCTAGCTTATACCCCGAAATAACAACACACAAATTGTATTCTTTTAAATACTGCCTGGCCATTAGTTCCAGCTTCTTACTCACATCTTGACTAACCCATATCTAATAATCTGTGTAGCACCACGAATGATGTCTTACCGGGAAAGATTCAGCATGTCTGACCTGGTGGGTGGCTTCATCGCATCTCTCTCCCTGAGAAGAGGCATGGTGGTCTGTCTAACTTAGGAGAGGCGTAGCATCTGACTGAGCCATCTACCTCACTTCCTTCTTCCTGTTCTGTCTACTCCACCCACCTAAGGGCTGGCCAATCAAATGGGCCAGGCAGTTTCTTTATTAGCCAATGGGAATCCTCCATCAGTTTTATTTTTCTGTAAAAAACTCATAGGGTAAATAATGACTTGGCATGTTCAGAAATGCTTGAAAATGGTTTTAAAATGTAATTTCTTAAACATCTTATAGCATACATTTTCTGTACATGTTATGCTTGAGATCAAATGCCATACAAAATGAGCAATCAAAAACCTTTGCATTTTTTTAAATTGGGTAATGAAATAATTTGAAATTCTCATTTTAGTTAATGTTTGAAAATTAATCTGTGCAAACATTAAAATAGAAATTGTTTGACATTAAATTGTCAAAATATACAGAATACTGGTGAAAATTTTTAAAATTAATTTATGTGTAGTATGGACTGTTTAGAATCCTTGTGTGTGTGTGTGTGTGTGTGTGTATATATATATATATATATATATATATAGTGTAGTTATTGCACGGTTGAATATGTAGCAAAAATTCTCATTATTTCTGAGTTGTTACTTTCTTGCTTTTTTCCACCTGATCACAGCCAGGCTAAGAATTCATTTTCATAAACTGGTGTTAGCTGATATGAAGATCATAACTAAATAGAATGTTAATAATGAAGCCATACGCTTCTCTCTGGATTTAAAACAATTTCAAACAATCATTTACTTTATTTTGCTTTACTTCAAAGAACATAAACTTCGGTTACACACACCAGCAGAGTCTGATTTAGGGGTAAGAAATATTCCATTGAATTCAGGAGCAATAATGTGGGAAAATGTAAGGTTTTATACAGTTTCAATCAATGTCAAATAAAAATTTCCCTCTGGCTTCCCTGGGGAAAAACTATTGAACTCTGAACTTCCCCAACAATGGCTAAGAAGAGACCCATTGCCGAGGGAAAACCTCAGTCTTCCCCTGGAACTATTAAGTTAATAAAAACACAAGGTCATGGTTTCGTCAACACAGAAATGCTTATGTTGTTAAGCAAAAGAAGAAAAGTCATCTAAAAGCAATAGCGCCAGGATGGAGGTGAAATGGAAGACACACCTAAAACCACTAGTCCTATAATCAATACATCTCTAACGAGACATCGTAGCACGTGGCTCTCCATCACTGATGGCCTGTAGCTGTGTTCAGTCTGCCGCAGAGTTGGGTTCCGCTCATGAGACCCATTTATAACTGTCTCCCCTCCGTTCAATGACTACCTTAGTGGCCAGCAGTCAGACCTACCTTGTCAATTTAGACTCTTTATCAAGACCTAGGGAACTTCTCTAGAAGCCTGACGATGCTGTAAGTTTCAATGATCAACACTGTGGATGAGCATTGGTCCATGCAGTGTCAACAGCCACACATATCACATGTCACCTAGCCACATGTCAGGGACTGTTTCCAAGCACTTTACATATTTCGATTTTGAAATCCTTAAAACCATTGTAGGTTGTTTTCTGCCCGAGGCAGCATACTTTGTAAAGTCTTCCTGGGATCGTGGTTGCAGAAGCTGGAAAGTTCAAGAGTCTGGCATCAGAGTCTACAGTGGGTCTGTGTACTACATCACCCCCAGCAGAATGTCCAAGGGCAAGAGTGCACATAAAGGAGAGGAAGGAGGCCGGGTGGAGCTGGCTATGAGGAGCCCGCTCCTGTGAAACAGCATTCACAGACCAGCCTCCAGAGTTTCCACCTTAGTACGTGGCGAATACATTCTAATCTGAATTCAAGTCATAACAACAATCCTGCAAAGTTGCTAAAAACCTCTTACGTGTGAAAGCAGTAGAGTACGCTGAAGAATAAACGATGACCCCAAAGAAGTAATATTCTATAAGACACCAATATCACCATTAAAAAGTATTCATTTTTATAAAACCAAGACAACTCCTGACTGGAGAGAAAATAGACAATCCTGTTTTCAGAAAAAGAAGTCAACAATAAATCTCAGGTGGAGACATTAGGATATTCTTTATGGTAAAATCCCTAGGCAAGTGGCAGATATTAAAAATCTATTAGAAAACTTAAACCAGACCTCTCAGAATGCTTCATATGCAAAGTTCCAAAATGTATAAGCTCAAACTAAAAAACATAGATCTCCAAAAATATGGTGTATGAGTCTCAGCTTGGCAGGATTGGGCCAGGCAATTCATTCTGTGACATTCTATGCACCACAAGATCTGTGTAAGCATCCTTGGCCTGTACAAGAAGATAAACTTCTTCCTTCCCTTCCCCAGGATGGCAGGCCAAGATATTTCCAGGCTGAGTTAAATGTCCTCTCAAGGGTAAAATTGGACAAATTCATAACTGCTGGGGTAGTGCAATAAGAGTGCACAGAAGAACCAGACTCTTAGAAAAACTTCAGAGTTCAGTGTGATAGCACTTGGGAGAGGCCGATAAGGAGGAAAGAGAAGAGGGGGAGAGAAAGAGAAGGAGAAAGAAGAAGAGGGGGAAGAGGAGAAAGAGGGAGGGAGGACAATGGAGGGATGAGGGAGAAGTGAAGGAGAAGGATGGAGGAAAAAGAAGATGGAGGAACTGAGTGTAGCTGTTTTTCAGGTGAGGGGGTTCCCAGCACGATGACTCCAATAAACCAATGCTGATGTGGAATCTGTAAACTCAGCTAATATATCAAATAGCAGAATAAACTAAAACAGCAATCAAAAAAACTATATCACATATCTAAAACCTATTCAAAAGTGAAAGAAATAAAGGCAGAAAATATAAAAGGGAAATAAGCCAACCAGAGAGTTGAGTCACAAGGTCTCCAACTTAGATCTGGTCATTTGGAGATGAAAGTCAACAACAAGGGAGAAAAGGGTTGGGGACCAGACTAATGAAAATGCTTTGTTAATCTAAGAAATGACTAGAGAAAGGAGATGAAGGACTATAAAACAGGATAGAAACTTCTTAATTAAACTGATTCATGGATAAGGCCCGGTAAGCATATCATTAATTTGTTTCAGAAGAATGAAATAAAGCTGGAGAGGCGCAAAGACACAACACCAAGTCTGATAGTCTGAGCTCAATTCCCCAGACCCAAATGGTGGAAGGAAAACCAACTCCCGTAAATTGTCCTCTGACCTCCACACATGAGCCATGTTACATACAGGTACATGTTACATACATGTGCACACATACTATGTACAAAAATAATTAATTGAAATATGCCAGTTTTCTAAATAGATTGTCAGACAATTATTCATTTTCTAATTATCTATTTTATAAAGTTGTTTATAAGAAACACAAAGTGCAAAGATATAGAATAATTAAATGTCAAAAATATAAAAAGAAGTAAACATTAACCAAAAGAAATTAGGTATACTAGAAACAAACTCCATTTTAAGGGAAGAAGTGTCACTTGAGATAGTGATATTCCATAAGGATAAAAATCATCAATCCATCAGGAAGGTGTGAAATCCTCAGTGCATATGAACTTCCAACACAATTTCTGGGACTTGAGAGATGACTCCGTGGTTAAGAGTATGTTCTTCCCCCTAGTGGAGGGCCTCTTGCAGAGATTCAGTTCCTAGCACCCACATGGTGGCTCCCAACCATCTGTAACTCTCCTTCTAGGATCAGATACCCTCTTCTGGCCATTGTGAACTCCTGTATGCATGGTGTGCATATAAACTTACACAGGCAAACAAATACATGTATAAACCTAATAAATGAATAAATATTAAAAAAACTTTCAAATATTTTAGGCAAAAAATGGAGGAAAATGAGAAGGAAAACGTCCACTAACATACAAGAGACACAAACAGCAACTACCAAATACCAAAGCTGAGCTGAATGGTACATACATCAAACACTTTCTTTGGAAGTGCTCATGGAACTTGTGCCAGATTACTATGCAAATTTAATATGATTTAAGTCATTCAATTACATTCACTGATCACAGAGTAATTGGGCTAGAAACCAACTGCAAACAAAATAATCAAATTAATTTAAATGCTTGGAAACTAAGCAATGCACTTCTGTTACCTTGGCAGCACTAAAGGAAATAAATAAAAATACAATTTTCAGTTGAATGCTTTAAAGGATGACTTGGGGGCTGGGGAGCTCCCTGGTAGAACTCACGCTTAGCTTTCAAGAGGTTCTCAGGAACAATGATTTTAAATGCGTCTATAAGAATAGAGAAGTTGATGTCTGTGGCCCATGTTGTCACCAAAGGCCATATGGATACCTGGGGTCTAGGCTGAAACCTATGGCCATGCTGGTGTCCAAGGGCCATGCCACCACGGGGGCATGATGATCTGAGTGGCCTGTGCTGCCACCAGTGGCCATGGTGTCATCCAGGCCTGGCCGAGGGCCATGTCTGGACCCATGGGCGTACAGCAGCTAGGGTCTGAGTTGACGTCCAGGCTGGTCTTGAACTCACAGAGATCCACCTGCCTCTGCCTCCGAGTGCTGGGATTAAAGGCATGTGTCACCACCACCTGGCCATAGTACACATTTTAAAACTACCAAGTGATTAAAAACTTGAAGAATGAAAAATGCATGACCCAAAAGTCTATAGAATTTGAAATTTACTCTGTCTGTTAGGAGTAGTTTGCAGCCTACAAAATCTACAATTTGTTACTATGAAGGAATACATTGATTCTAAATAAAGGTAGAGAACCCTGCTCTGTGGTATCAAGACAGAAGCAGAGAAAAAAGAGAAGGGACAGGCAGGCAGACATTGAGAGGTACAGTGGAAATACATAGACTATCAATCCCAGCTACAAGAGGGGGTGTTTCACTACAAAGTCTACAGAACAGGAACCATTTCATGGCAATAAACTTTAAATTTTAGAAAAACAAGCAAAGTTCTTGATATATATCTAATCAAAACTTACCAAGAATAAAATTCAGAATCTTACCAAGAACAATTCCATCTATTACAGAAAAAAAAAATAAAATCCACAAAGAACTCCTAGAGCAGACGACCCAACTAGTGATTTCTCCTACTTGTTTAAGGGAGAAATACCAATAATATAAAAATTCCTCCAACGTAAAGGCTCACTTTTATCAGTTCTATGAAGCTAAAATAACAGTGATTAAAATCTGATAAAAACAAGCTATGAAAAATTAAAACCAGATGAACACATGTGACCATCACATTCAACTATGCTCAACAATTTTAAAATATTAAAGGCTAAAAAAGTAGAACAAAGGTCATTTGAGCAATAAGATATACACATTCCCAGGGTAAAAGGCACATGAAATACCCAGCTCACATCAGAAAAGAGGAAATGAGAAGACAAGCGAACAGCTGCCGAGAACTAAACGGGATGCAAAGGCTGAAAAAATGCATCACAGATACTGAACTAGCATCTAAAATAAAACCATAAAGACACCCGGAATGTCAAAACAGCCTCAGCACCACAAGGCAGCATGATATCTGGAAGTCAATTTGTGCAATATGGAAGATATAGGAGTTCATATCTATTCTGTCATTCTAAATAATAATAAAAGAGATTCCCAGAAGTACAATATTGATTTGAGAATTGACTAGACTTGCAATAAGAACACACACTGCTCAACAGAGTCTATGCATATTCAAGGAAGTTGAGGCAAAAGAAAAACTTTAAAGGCAAAAATGAGAAGGGCTGCACATGATATTTTTAAATAATAAATCCTTGGCTGTAAGAATTAATAATAAGAGTAGAATTGGTCTAAAATTGAATGATAGTTTCTAGGCGTGGTGTGTGTGTGTGTGTATGTGTGTGTGTGTGTGTACAGTTGCAGTGGTTTTTATGAAAGACTGTGGTTCTTGTAGAGTCCTTTGTGATAGCAGCTACCGTAGCAGACTTCTTTTGGGCCACCAACCAGTTACCAAATCATACACAGACTTATCATTAGTTACAAATGCTCGGCCTTAGCTCAGGCTTGTTTCTTGCTAGCTCTTATAACTTAATTTAACCTGTTTATCTTTGTCTACGTTTTGCCTCGGGGTTTTTTACCTTTATTTCATTCCGTATGTCCTACTCCATATCTAGTTAGCTGGCAGCTGCCTGCCTGCCTGGCTGGCCCTAGACATCTCCTACTCTTTCTCCCTTGTTTCTCCTCTCCTTCTCCTCCTCCTACTTAATCTCTCTGCCTACCAGCCCTGCCTATTCCTCTACTGCCCAGCTGTTGGCTATGAAGCTTTTGATTAGACCAGTCACATGCCTTAGGGAGGGAAAGCAACACCAATAAACAAACGCAGCATAAACTAATGTAACACGTGTTAGTCTAGCTAATATTTCACAATAAACTATCAGTTAATTATGCATAAGGACCTTCCTTTTTAACTTTATTAATTTATGGGGGAGGGGTGTTATGCTATTTATCCCTGTCTGACATGAAAATCAAATCATTATGTAGACTAGTTTAACCTGATTCAATTTTATGTTAGGGTTAGCATTTTGACTTTTACACTTTTTTCAAATATACTGCTACTAGCTGGCATCATTTCTGAAAATTAAAAAGTAATTAAATAAAATCAACAATATGTGCTTTTACAATAGTCATTCAAGATAAGAGAAAAAAATAAAATTTTTCATGACACTAAATTTCACAATAACTACCTGGCTATGACAACAAAAGCACGAAACAAACTAGAAAGAAATATTAAATTGGATCTGACTGAATTAAGGAAACCTTTGAAGCTTCAAAGCACACTACCAAGCAGGTAAAAGAAGGCCCAGAAGGCGGGGAGGACATTTACAAATCATGTCCAATAAGAGAATAATTTTCAGAATAGATAAAGAATTCTGGGCTACTGAGATTGCTCAGTGAGTAAAGTGTTTGTTATAATTTAAAAAACAGCAGGAGAAAGAGATGCCATCAGGCAACAGGCTCTCACATGGAGGGTTTATTTGGGGAGAGGAATGGGAAGAGGGGAGAGAGGCACAAAGGCCTTCCTGCCTCTTCAGAGGAGTGAAGTAAAGAGGAAGAAAATAGGGAGAGCATGCTTTTTAAAGCATGCGCACAGACTATGTACTGATTAGTTGCCATAGGACCCGGTGCTGGACAGGTATCTGCCTGAATGATGACAGCACATGCACGCAGGGGATGCTGTTAGTGGCTACAGCTGAGAACCCTGGGGGCAGGTTAGCGTGATGCCTGAAATGCTAGCAAGTACATGCGCATAGGGAGTGGTTTCTGCTAGGCCACCAAGGGCTGGCCAGCAGAGCCTGAATGCTGACAGGTCTCCTTTTATTATAAAAAGGTGAGGAGTTAGGGGTAGCAGGTGAGGAGGAATGAGGGCACTGAGTTCTTGACACTGTATCCTGCTGACCTGGGAGACCTGAGAAAACTGGGATGCCGGACACTTCCTGGGGAAGCTTGTTGCTGCACTGCTGTCTGGGCTATGTTAAACAGTCCGATGCCTCTTGGACCTGGCAAGATGCTGGCAGAGCAGAGATAAAGTTAAGTTTAGGGGGAAAATTTTTAGGTCCTGGTAATTGAGGGAGGGGAGTCCCAAGACCACGGAATCTGACTTATTAGGGTGGATCCAAGTTGATTCCCTGGAGCTTACAAGAATTTTTAGGTTTACAAAAAGAGATAAGTTTTAGACACATTAAAAAGCAACCAAAGGGAATTTGAGATCCTGAGCTTGTGGCTGTGATAATATAGTGGTATGGTAGCGGGTAGTACTCTCAGAGCTAAATTAACAGCCTAGCAGAATTCTATCGGTCAGTGTTTAAGTTATAGACAGCAACAGCGAGAAAGAAGAATGGGAACATGTTTCATTCTCAGATCACTTTCTCCTTATCACCAAATAAGTTTTCCTATCTCCACATAAACCACCTTAAAGTGCCTTCTAATTCACCAGGAGACACAGGAGGCTGACCACTGAGAGCAATCACTGCAAAGCGAGTATCTTTAAACAAGGACTTGGTAAGAAGTTGCCCTGAAATTTGTTGTGTGAGTTTATCTCTTTTCTGAGTCTGGTAACGAAGTAAACTGTGTTTCAACTTAGTATTAGCTCTAGGAGAGAGAGGCCTGTGACCTGAATTTCACAGAGAGAACTGAGAAGGAAGCTAAAGCCTTGCTTGCGGCTGCTAAACTGACAAAGCTACCTCTAGCCTAGTCGTCAAACAGCTTCAGAGTTCTGAAAAGGATAAATTTCACCTGAGTTAGCGATTAAAATAACAGAGACTTACTTGTTGGCTACCTAGACAGCTACCCCAGGGTTCTTCATAGTCTTTGAGGACAGAGGTCTTGGGGCCACATCCATCTTCAGCTGAAAGGTCTATGCCTACCGGGGCCCAGAAGGTCCAAAAGACTTCTTGCGGACTGAGAACGTGTGGGAGAACCAGCCTGCCTTTGTCTAGGAAACTCCAAGCAGTCCGTTCCTCAGCATCCTGGTGTCCACAGACTGAAGGGGGTTCTCTGCAGCAGTTAAGGTTAAAGGCAGCTTTTGCTCAGTGGCTGGCGCTGCCACATTCAAAGCAAGTTCCAGGTGGAGGTTCTTCTTTGCGCATCCATCTTCTTTGGGGGAACTGTGAGCCCCAAATTAAGCGCTGTGCCTTTGTCATGGTGTTTTGTTAAAACAATGGAAAAAAAACACAGAACCAACGGCCGACATGGTAGAGTACAAGGAGTGTTTCGGCCATGACTGCAATATTGAGTTTCTATTTTTCTAAATACAAGTTTTTTAAAAAGGGGTCTGAAACTTTTCCCAGCAAAGCAGATGAGACTCAAGCTTCCAAAGTCCCTTCATGCTGGCCAGGGCTAACTGTGAACACTGGGCAAAAAATAAGTCAGGCACTAACGCACCCTCTCCATCATGATCTCCAACTGTACCAAGTCAGTCCCTGGATCTTACAAAGGGAATAAGCGGCACAGACAAAAATGTATCAGTCAGGATGGGACCCTGACATTGTACCAGGAACCTAAGATTATTTTAAAAGAAGAGTAATACGTAAATACTGGGGAAATGACCACTTTTGCAACATTACCGACAAATGGGACTCTTTCTCCAATCTTTAAAGCCAACTGATCCTCCAAAACAGTTCTCCTGTTCACTTTATCGTCTTTTACTCATTGATTCTGGAGCTACTTAACAGCTTTGAACTATTTGAACTAAGTAAGGTTCACTAACAGAAGGGGAAAAACAGCAAACTGACTCCTTTCACTGAAATTGCCTCTGAAATATACTGACCACACAGGAAGTATATTACACATTTATTGTGGCTAAAATAAGATATGATTCATAAGAAAAAGAAGAGTAAAACAAACATTATTTTAAATGATGTCTCACAGACAATATCACAAGAGAATGATTTGCAATTCACCTTTATTTATATCATTTCTATATACATTTTATATATTTATATATATCATAAATATACACTTGTGATTAAAAAATTCATATAAAACCCAAGTACTACAAAGTTGGAAAGAGACATACTGCAGAGGATTTATGATACTTTGCTGTTTAAATACTTTTAAAATCAGTTTTTAGGGAGACAACAAATCAAATGCCATTACATTTTCAGAGAGCTCCGTGTTTACAGACATTCATCATTCAAGTACATTTTACTGAAATAGTAAGCCACATGACTGGCTGCAGAGCATAGCAAAACAAACCAGGATAGTAAGCAATATCAGTGCTTTCTTGTTCCTTATTCCTCAGCCTAGAATCAGCTTCTAACATGAACTGCGGAATGTGACCGTGATTCTATCCTTACCCCAATAAAACACCATGCTGACAACTTATTCTATATGTTTACTTAGATACTTGTTTAAAATAAATACTAAAGAAATAACAATGTCTTGATTTATAAAACAGTACAGCTCTTTCAATATGCTTGGCAACTGGACATCACACCTGAAGGAATTGTTACGCTCAATGAACAAAAACAAATGTACCTAACTCCTTCAGGACTCAGGAATCAGTTCAGTTATAGCTCTCACACTACAGACAGCACAGTGGACACAAGCAACTCAAAGTCATGTTCATCACCACAATATTATCATGCTTGCATCGCTGAGGTACAAAAGCATTACAACTTACCCGCAGCTGTGAATGGAATGAAGACAGACAGGCACCTCTCACCGAAATTCAGTGCTACACCTAATGCACGCGCCCCTAATGATCAGATCGGCACAGCAGACATAATTTAGGAAAGTCTGCTTAACCTGCTGATATCAAGAAAGACTTAACACTAAGACTCTATGCTTATCATATGCTACTAAAGATTGCAAATGCAACATGATCACTTTCTGAGTCAGGCAACTGATGAGTTACTTATAAATTTGACACAACTGATTGAAAGGACGAGGTTAACAATATAAATTTAAATAAACAAGTTCTAAGAAAGATACTTATTAACATGATGCTTTAAAAAACACTATTATACAACCTAAAAAAATTTAAGACAGTACTGCAGCTGTGAGCTTGTCACTAGAGACTCATTACATTGTCTCTCAATCGGCCTTCTGCTCACTATGAAAGCGGTCCAGCAGAGCACTCCTGATGTTGCCCGGTATCCTTTGGTGCTTATCAATCAAAGCCTGAAGGGCGTCCTTGGTCTAGTTAAAAAACAAAAGAAAAACCACTGTTGGTTCAGCCTCAGTACACACCAATCATCCTTTAGAATCTCCATGCCATACTACTTGCAAAGGAACTTCTCTCCCACACGTATCTTGCAGGCCCCTGCCTATACTTTCTTCCAGTAATTTTAGTGTTTCAGGTTTTGGGGCCTTGTCAGTGACTTAGCAGAGGGAGAAATGGGAAGATGGTGCTCAGGGGGAACAGACCCAGCTTTTCATGGTAAAAATCCTCAAGATTGCCTCTGTTCAACAACACGGATGTATTTAACAGAGCTAAACTGTATCTATTTTAGCTTTGTTTTATTTCATCTTGTTTTGACCAAGACAGGGGCTCACAATATAGACCAGGTTGGTTACAAACTCACAGAGTTTCACTTATCTCTCCCCCTTCCCCCCCAGGGCTATAGTTAATATCATATTAATGGTGCAGCACCATGCCCAGCAAATTTACATAGTTTCCATCATAGTTCAAAATGCTTTAAATGAACCTCACCCATATATAGTATATATAGGTTGGTACAAAATTTATAATCAAACACCACATAGCAAGGGATATAGTCCAGTGGTAGAGCTTTGCCTAGCAGGAGTCAGGCCAGGTTGTGGCTCCTTTTCCATAATTTTGAGACTCTTTCAATGCTAAATTCCAAGCTCAGTAGTCTTCTCATCCTTGTGACTCTTCATCTGCTTGCTAGACTACTGATCACTCCAACATCTGAAGAATCCTCACTAACTTACGTTATTCAAATCATGTTTGCTTACCTCTGCTTGTTCCTCAAGGCTTCCAGTCACACACAGCACCTGACAGAACTCTACGTCACTTCTGGCCTTCTCTCATTCTTACTATTAAAGACTGAGATACAGAAACGTCATCCTGCAGGTGCCTATAAATATATCCCTGGCTTCTGAACACTAAATGTCGATAGTCGCCCCCACCCCCACTCTTTCATGTTAGTAAAATGTCACTGGGCCTTGCCAGATGTCTCCAATGGAGCAAAACCACTGTTTGAGAACTTCTGTCATATAATACATAAACAATGACATTCAAATAATTAAAACAAAATCTGTCCTAAGACTAAGAAAGAACACACAAATTACCTTTTCAGCTAATTCTTCGGCAGTTATCTTTGGGTCATATGGAATGGGATCACCTAAGAAGGTCCGCAACTTTACAGGAAAACCTCCATACATTGGAGCAAATGGATAGCGGAATTTTTCATAAAGCCACTTAAATAATCCTGTTTCAAAGTAAGCAAAATAATTTTTATTGGACAAATGTACTATGCATATAACTGTAAATTTTCTAATTAATTACACAAGACTTGCTACAATTCATAGCAGTGTGTGTGTGTGTGTGTGTGTGTGTGTGTGTTTCTGAAGTTGGGGGCTGAATCCAGTGCCTCACACATCCACATATTAGTATATAAGCTACATAACCAGCACAGCCTTTCCTAAAGGGAAGCTTTTCATCATGTACTGGTACAATGTGTTCATGAGGAATGAGTCTAGAGACCGCTGAAGCGATATACAAGAATTTTCTGTACTTTGTACTCAGTTTTTTCTATAAATTTAAAAATAAAAGGGAAAATTAAATCAGTGCATTAAAAAACCAAGAAACATTTTAAAGATTTAAGAATTTCAAAAGACAAACAGGTTACTATCACTGCAGAACAAAGGCTGACGAGCGCCAGCAGACCTGGAAACGTTTAGGTATGCAGAGCAAGAGTCTTACAAGTATCAAAGACAAAGGCGAGGGAGTGAAGGCCCAGCCGTGCAGACACCACACACTGGCCTTCTAGAGATAGCTATATCTAACTCAGCAGGACTGAACTTAAAGGTATTAAAGATGAGTAAGAGAGACGGTTAAAAAACAAAAACAGCAACAATGGAATCCAAAAAGGTAAGTTTCACAAAATACAGTTATGTATTGAAAAAACTAATTACATACAGAAACAGAAAAATTACTGCCACACCCAAAGTAACACTCAAAAAAAATTAAAATTAGCTAGGTATGAGGATATCTGCCTATAATTCCAGCACTGATGGGAGGACAGAAGCAGGTGGATATCTGTGAGGTCAAGGTCAGCCTAGACTATTAACAAGTTCAGGCCAGCCAAGGTTACAACAGTGAAACTCTGCCTCAAAAATAAATAAATAGATAAGAAAGAATGAGAGGGAGGGAGGGAGGGAGGGAGGGAGGGAGGGAGGGAAAATAAAAGATAATAGACATTTAATTTAGAGATACTGAACTTTAAGTGAAGCTGTAAAGCAGTCAATAAAATTTTGAAAATAACTCATAATTGAAGAAACTAAATTTCTGTAATAAATTCTGATTTGCTATTTGAAAAGATTAACAAAAAATTAGAGATAATCTCTAAAGTTAAATACAAGAAATGCATTAAAACAACAGCAATTTAAGGCTTTCTAAAGGGTTTATGTGGCTAGGAACAGCAACAGTTACAAAAATGTATTCAACTGAATATAATATATAAATCACAAGCCAAAAACAAGCTGAACATTCCAAAATAAGAGACATTTTAAAGGAAAAAAATCCTAATTTTTATTCTTACAATTATATTAAAAGTGAATTTTTAATTAGTAAACTACAGATAAAAAAATCAATATAAACAGAGTATAGTTTATCATTTTTTAAGTAATACGATAAACCAAAGCAAATGATATCCCCACCTCCTCTGATGGCAATCTTAGTTTAATATGTAGGTCACTCCATTATAAAACTAGTTTCTTCAGTTGACAGTATATAAATGTTTTCTAAATTTTATCAACATAATTTAACACAATATATTAGATGAATTGCTTTGAAGATTTAAAAAGTCCATTCAAATAAACTTTAACATGTATATAATACTCCTATCAAAAGCACAGTGTCTACCAAAAACTCAGGAGGCTAAAGCATGAAAATCACAAATATGAGGCCAGCCTGGCTGCATGGTAAGATCCAGTCTCAGTCCCCAGTCCCTGCAAAGTAATAACTGTCACTACTCAGAATCAATTATCACTCAGAGTTTATGGAGAACCGTTATCTAAACACTCATTTTCTAAAATGAATAAATCAAAGTCACTAGGCATAGTAGCAATGCCTTTAATTCCTGTACTTTGGAGATCCAGAGACAGAGGGAACTCTCTGAGTTTGGGGCCAGCCTGGTCTGGGGAGTTGTAGGACAGCCAGAACTACACAGTGAGAACCTGTCCCAAAAAAAAAAAAAAAAAACAAGTTTTCCTAATAGTGTTCAAAACGCCTAATATTTTAAAGATTACACTATAAAAACCATAGGAATGAGAACTTACTTGTTCCTCCAAGTGATCTAAATCCTTCTCGAATATTTTGTGTAAACATAGGAATAATGGGCTAAAGAAAAGAATTTGAATTGAAAAGTAAATAAATAAATACACTTAAAGTCTCCATTGAATCACTAAGGCAACTTTTTTGAAGGCACATTTGAAATACTAAAAATAGATTTTAAAACCAGAGGCATATCTAAGGTGGTATGATTTATCAAATTTAAATTTGACTTCATCATTTATATGAATATAAATTGGAAAGACTATCCTTTAGGTGCAACATGCAATATTTTATCTACTGATTTTCCTTATATATAAACCCTTGAAACTCATGACTCATTCCTAAATAATATGCTCATTAAGGAAGTTACGAGATGAAGACACTTTGAAGAGTGTGGTGGTTAGTTAAAAATGGCCCTCACAGGCTCGGATATTTGAATGCTTGGTCTCCAGTGAATGGAACTGCACTGGAGGGATGAGGAGGCGTGGCCTTGCTGGAGGAGGTGTGTCACTGGGGGTGGACTTTGCGGTTCTCATGAAATTAGTAATACATTTTTTTTGTGAGCCCGCCAAATCTAAACTGTTCATTATCAACAAAAAGCATGTGTAAAAATTTTTAAAAGGTGTATAAATTGAAGAATTTTAGATAACAAGTTTATAGAATAGTCCATGAACATCAGTGATTAAATGTGATATTTGATAATGGAAATACTAGGTCAATGTCATAAAATAATGCAATATCATAAAGCATCATATAGGAAGATCATGCTATTGTAAACAGCAAAATATATCAAAATTGGATAAAATACTTTCATATATAAACAAATACACTGAATGTTTAGAATAGATTAGACTACATATACATGTGTGTGTACACATGTTCATGAAGTTCCACATTATCTGCAGAACTCCACACCGTTACAAGCAGGGTCTTAGATAAAGATAACAATATTCTAAGTCTTTTTCACTCACTTCACTGGGCAGAAGAAAACACAAGGATATACTTCACACAACTTGTCCTCACAATGAACTAGCTCATCACCTGCTGTCCCTCTCAGCAGAGGGACGACATCTAACATAGTTCAGGGACACCTAACGCATGCTTTGTTCACTGCTGTGTCCCTCGCACTTAGAAAAACACCTGGAACAGATGAGATAAAAGGAAGTTATGGAAGAACTAAGGAAGGAATGAGCGCATACAGAAAGACGATGCTCCTGACGTCAGAGACAGGCAGCAGCGATGCCAACAAGCAGACACAGCTGTCAAACTGTAAAATGAGGTTAATTCATGAAACCACTGCATAGAGATGATAATGAACACTGAATTCTTTTGTAAAAAAAAAAAAAAAAAAAACCACTACTATCTAAGATGACAAGTTTTGTAAAATGAAATGGCTGAAATCCTACTGTTTTAAAAGTTACATTCCCAGAATTGAGAATTTAGGATGCACGGGAGGAACAGAAGCCATTCCAGGTCACAGACACTGTTTTCTCCCATGACTGGAACTGCTGACGGTATCTACAGACAGGCATGGTCCCCAAAGCCTGTTATTAAAGTGTGCACTTCATGAAGATGATTCAAGTTCAACACCATTCCCGAAATAGCTAAACTTCTGCAGAAGAACATTCTAGAAGCCATTTCATAGAAGAATGCTTGCCTGAGCTGGCTCAGTCTTCCATGTTAATCTGGACCTATGGTTTTAAGTGCATCAAGCTTCAATCCTTAAAGATAACAGCACTAATTTATATAAACTTGATTGTGTACAATCATTTAACCCTTTCCTTGTGCATATTTGTACACAAGACAGCTACATACGTAATAGAGAATTTATTATTTTTATGCCCATATTGCTCTCTATGTATGTACACAGTGTACACATTTGTAAAACTATTTTTTGGGACATCAATTTAGCATAATTACAGAGTCCTACTTTGGCTACTAAGAACAGAGCAAACACTATACAAGTTGATTATCAAATCTAAGCCTTATTTTCTTCATGTGAAGAATGGGGAGAATTATAATTACCTTTACCTCAAAACTTTTTATGGATAATGTGAAATAACACAAATAATTTTTAAATACAACGTTCCTTTCTTTTATATTTGTTATTTATTTCTAATTAATTAAAGTAATTTTCCCCCAACCTAGATGTGGAACTACCTAAATACTTTCAGGAATCCACAAAATAAGAGTTACATAGTACAAATAAAAGTTTATCCCAGAAGCCAGGCAGTAGTGGTGATCCCAGCACTCGGGAGGCAGATCTCTGGGAGTTCGAGGCCAGCCTGGTCTACAACAGCTAGTCCCAGGACAGTTAAGGCTGTTACACAGAGAAACCATGTCTCGAAAAACCAAAAAGAAAAAGAAAAAAAATCTATTCCAGACTGCCCTTTGCTGAAGGGAACGAGAGGAGGAACGAATCAGAAGAAAGGAGGTGGTAGGAGGCTCGGAGAGAGAGGAAAGTGCGGTTGGAATGTAATATATGAGAGAAGAATAAAAAAATATAAAGTCTGTCCCATTCAAATGACCTTTAGATATTTTCTGCTGATATTTTGTGAACGACAATTGGATCCCCCTTTATTTCTTTCAGCATGTCCAGCTTACTTTTTAAATTACTTTGGGGGAAGGGGCATTGCTGGGAAATCTGCCAAGCCTGGCACACACTAAACAAGTGCTTTTCCAGTCGTTCCTCTTAAACACAGCTAATCATACTTCCATAGTTTTAAGTGTTTTCTTGCATTTTTGGAAATTTGGTTTGGTCTATTAAGTGATAATTATTATCATTTTCAACTGTATAAGTTTTTTTGAAGTTTTCCTCACATCTCTAACACTGAGACCTTTACCACAGTGGTCCTCAGCCTCCCTAATGCTAAGACCTTTTACCACAGTGGTCCTCAGCCTCCCTAATGCTGAGACCTTTACCACAGTGGTCATCAGCCTCCCTAATGCTAAGACCTTTTACCACAGTGGTCCTCAGCCTCCCTAATGCCAAGACCTTTACCACAGTGGTCCTCAGCCTCCCTAATGCTAAGACCCTTTATCACAGTGGTCCTCAGCCTCCCTAATGCTGAGACCTTTACCACAGTGGTCGTCAGCCTCCCTAATGCTGTGACCTTTACCACAGTGGTCCTCAGCCTCCCTAATGCTGCAACACTTTAATACAGTTCCTCATGTTGTGGTGACCCCAAACCATAAAATTATTTTAGTTGATACTTCATACATGTAATTTTGTTACTGTTACAAATCATAATGCAAATATCTGTGGTTTCTGATGGTCTTAAGCGACCCCTGAGAAAGGGTTGTTCAACCCCCAAAGGGGTCGCAACCCACAGGTTGAGAACTACAGCATTAGAATATTACAAGTTACATCCTGACTCTATAGAGCCCTCAGGCAAACCTCAAAAGTGCTGCAAACTATTTATAGGACTTATGTTATTGGTAAACTAACAGCATTAAAATGTTGTATTTATTAAAATTTATATAAGGCTCTTTCTCAAATATTTGGAATTTTACAAAAAAAAAAAAACTTAATTGAATTATCTAGCTTATCATAAGTTACCAAGAGACTCAAGAATCTGAGCAGCTCTTCTGTCATTCCTCCTTTCCAGGTCTCCTAAGCAATAGCCTGCTTCAAAGTGTAAACACAAGGATGAAGAATTGGAATTCCAAGATAAACTTGTAAGATTCAAACTATTTTGTTATCTTTATCTGAAAACTATAAAAAAAGTTTTCAAAATATAAATGTAAAAAAAAAGTCAATGTCTTGTTTTAGATTAGGATTTTACTCTTGCTCTACTACATTCACTGATCATCCTAGTTTCGCACAGCAGCAAGCAGCCTTCTGTGTCCCGTGTTACTCACAGTCGACCACTCCGGTGTCCACATCTGTGCTTACAAAACTTTAAGAAATGGGTACAATCTGTCGATTTTCTTTATTACTAGCAACAAATGCATGAGTAAATTAAAAAGCTTTTTGCTGAGTAATCTGTGTTTAAAGAAGAAGCAGTTAATTCCACAAATACTTAAAGCCTACTCAAAGTAGACCACTGTACTACTGATTCAAATAGGAAGTTGTAAGTTATTTAAAGAACTTATCTACTGAACGACTGTGTTATTTAAAAAGTTAGGAAGTAGATTGATTTGAACTAGGAGACCACAGTAGAGCACTATAGCAATGACTTCCAGGAGTCACACATAAGCAGGTGTGTAGATACAGGAGAGAAAAGAGTGCTTTGGAGTATTTTGTTTTGCTGAAAACTATTCATTCTCCTTTGATACTTTTCTTTAGTTAGAATGAATCACCCACAATCTTTCTTTTTTAACCAACAATCTACATTTACATGATGCAGAGTCAGACCAAAGATGCAGGCTGGTCTCCCTAACGACAGCAACCTGAAAAGCTAATTTACTGAAGCTGGCTCAACCTCTTGGCTTGGAGAAAAGAACAAGATCCGGTGAGGGGCAGCAATACCCCCTTCTGACAGAAAGCACTCCTCAGGATACATCTCCTTAGGCCACGGAGAGCAAAAGACTAAGGAATCCTTTCCAAAGGCAAAAGAAAACACCAAGAGCGCATTCACACCACTGTCTGGGAAGTACAGTAATTACAGGGGTCTCCCAAGTCCATTTAATTTTATTGATGAATTCATTTGAAAAGTGCTTTAAAAATGTCTAAATTACACCACTATCCATTTCCTATCATTATACTATAAAATAGCTGGTTGTTTTTAATGAAAAATGACATTAGTCGGCCAGCACTTGTGTTGTTATAAAAAGTGATTACACGAAAAAAAACTATCAAAACAAATTCATCCATGAAACACACCAACTCATCGTGCCAAATTTACCAAAGGTGTAAAACACACAGGATGAGCTGACGATGTCATTTCAAAAAATAGTAATAACTGAAAGAATGGTGGGACTGTGTACAGAATTACAAATCTAATAAAGAAAGTGGAATTTACAACTGAGAGAAATAAAACCTTGTTGGATACTTGCCAGATTTCCAGATCACTTTTTTGGTTTTAAAGATGGCTTCTTATGCATAAGGAATAGTATTCTTTTGCTATATCCCTATAAATTGTTATATATAGCGACTTTATTATGAGGAAAGATGCTGGCTTCGTACACTTCGGCCCACCTTTAAGCATCTGCTTGAACAAGGATTGTCGGTGTGACTCACCACTTGCGCATCAATGGCGACCTGCGCAAAGCCTTTCCTGTTACCCCAGATGATGCTGTAGGTTTCATCACTGAGCAAGGCTTCTCGGACTCCTCCTGGTGAAATAGCCAGCAAGTGGCCACTCCTCAGGATTTCAACACATTTTTCTCTTGGCCCATGAAGAGCACAAAATACATCTAGTAATAAACTGAATCCTGTAAAAAACATAAGCACAAAGATATATCTTTATCTCGTTCAATTCTTTTAAGAGCAAAACTCATCACAATCTATGCTATTTACTAGCTAGAGTTTTATAAACTTTCTTACGCCACTAGCTCTTAAGGTACAAGACCATTTTCACTTATGAAGTAATATATATCTTACTGATCACCTACTATTGATTATTTCCTGCCTAATCACCTCCTTACTATGGCTACCTTACATTTTCAAATTCTTAATTAAAACCTTATCATAAAAAACAGAGATTGTTCTCCCCATTTTACAGATGATAAAAGCCAGGCTTAAAGGCTAAGTAGTGTACTCTAAGTCACACAATAGACTTTCCCACTGTTCTATGTCCAGTCCTAAGTACCTGCCACTGACTTTCAGGCCACATACAGTCTCAAGTACTGTTAAAACAATCAAAGATGATGTCTCATCAGCAACCCAAATCTTTTTTTGTTTGTTTGTTTTTTTCGAGACAGGGTTTGACAGGGTTTCTCTGTAGCTTTGGAGCCTGTCCTAGAGCTAGCTTTAGTAGACCAGGCTGGCCTCGAACTCACAGAGATCCGCCTACCTCTGCCTCCCAAGTGCTGGGATTAAAGGCGTGCGTCACCACCGCCCGGCTAGCAACTCGAATCTTAATCTCCCACTAACCCTGCAACAAAGAACCACCTGAGAGAATGTAAATCTGACTACATTCAGCCATACCAAAATTAGCTAAGACTATAATCTATTGAAATAAAAAGTTAGATGATTCTAATCCTACAATTAAATTTTTATAACAACAGCAAGTAAGGATCCTTGAGAACCTGAATCAACTGAGGAAGGGTATTCAACCCAGGAAGAGCTAATTCCAAACCTTAGCATCATATAACCTTTCACACTATGACTGTCCCTGCATGAAAGACATCCTGTCAATGAAAATACTTTAACAAAAACCCTACAGTGGAACTTCATGTGATTTCCGTTTTTCCTGCTTGAGACTGAGGGCATGGATGGGTCCTAGAACTAGGCAGACTAACACTGCTTCCCAGGCCCACAGAGTAGAACCAACATCATAGACATCACTAAGACTGAACCAGTTCTCACCTGTACCAGCACCTGACTGACTGAATCGGGTGCACTCTCAGAGGGAACTGAGGGAAGGTAGAACACAGAATTTCTCTCTTGCACTGAGAATTAAAATAAATAACTAAAGGTAAATCAGTGTCAAATATGGTATGGGCATAGAGAAAAAAATGTTTTGAAAAACCTAAAAATGTTCATTTTTTTTATTTATGAAAAGGAAAAGCTAAAAGCAAACCCATGCTCCATAACAGAACAGCAGTGAAGCCAGCACTTGAGCCAGATATTAAAACTGTCCTTGGCTGTGGTGTGGTTCAGAGGTACGACTGCGGCTGCTTGGCTGGCATGTGGAAGGCCCTAGCTTTAACCTCCAGAACCGGACAAGCATAGAAGGCATTGTAAGACAGTAATGCTTACCATTAAATCTTTTGGGAGCATAAAACCCACAAAATAGTAAGTGTGTGAAAATGTCACTTAAAGAAATCAAAATAACTAGTTATAGTGCGATTCTAATACCCTCTGTTCCCAATCTGCAGAACGTCATCACATTCTCTCCGGAGGAAAGCCTCATCTGATTTAGTGTATACACAAAGTAGAAATGGGGGTTTTGGCACAGACTAACGCACTAACCATACGTATAGAAGGCACTGGAGTAGACTGGTCCTTAACTCGCTGCTGGGCTTGAGTCTGCTTGCTGGGCCAGCTCTGCCTTTAGCATTCCAGAGAGCATACTATCAACTCTCCTGGCTTGTTTCTAATGATTTAGTGATGAAAGAAAATAAGATTTATCTTCAGTAAGGTCATTTAATGAGTTGTTGCTTTTAAAAAAAAAAAAAGAACTACTACTTTATCTTAAACAATTTGAGTAACTTTTAAAAACTATAAAGCTATTATGAGTAGACTTAAAATGCAGTCCTCATCCTGAAGAGCATGAGTCCATGAGGCAGCTCACAGACTAGATGAGACATGATATACGGGCATACTCTTTAGGACAGTAAAGACAAACACAGCCTATATACTTTTTCTCTAATTTTGATTTGCTACTAAACTTTAACAGAATTAAACAAGAAAAGAATTATCTTGCAAAAAATATGAAATTTTAACTACCTTGTATATAAAATTACATATCTTTTTAAAAAAATTCTACTTGAAAAGTTTAAGATTTGGGTTAGGGATATAGGTGAAAACAGAGCAGGTGCCTAGTGTCCCATCTGCAACGTCACAATAAAGAAACAAAATTCAAGACTTAAGCCTGTTCTTGGGGCACATATGTTTGCAGTCCGCCTGCCTGGTGGGCTGAGGCAGAAGGCTTACTCTAGAAACCAGGCTGAAAGCCAGGCTGGGTAACCAGCAGGAAACAGGACCAGAGGGCTGCAGTTCAGTGGGAGAGCATTTGCCTCCTAGTTCATCCCCAGGGATCAATCCCCAGAAGAGCCAAAAGCAAAGCAAAAAGAGGAGGAGGAAGAAGGAAGAGAGTCAGTGTGGAAGAAAAGGGAGGAAAAGGGGAGATAATTAGAGCCAGCAGTGGTGGCCACACCTAGAAATCCAGGACTCTTGAGAAGCTAAGGAAGGATTACCCACTCAAGGTCAGTTCAGGCTTACTTAAAATGAATAATTAGATGTTTTCAAATTTGTTATCCTAAAGAGGCAAACACGCCTTTCTTATTTTTTTCTTTTTTTGGGTTTTTTGAGACAGGGTTTCTTTGTGTTATTTTGGAGCCTGTCCCGTGACTCGCTCTGTGGACCAGGCTGGCCTCAAACTCAGAGATCCACCTGCCTCAGCTTCCCGAGTGCTGGGATTAAAGGCGTGTGCCACCACTACCTAGCTTGGCAAACACTTGCTAAACAACACTAAGGTCACACTACCACACAATCTGATCATTACACACAGCTAAGTTTTACCTGGGATTTTAAAGACAAAGTGGTCAGCTACTACTCGGCACGTTCTGCCCTTGTGAATGAAGATCTTAGCCATGAAGTAGTAAAAGTCTATGGGAATCGCTCCATGATAAAAAATGATAAGAGCTGGTCCTTCCGGTATCTTTTCCATCCCGTGAACTTCGTAACCTGTTAGGAAGACAAGTTGCCGATACATAAAATGCAGTAACTTAAAATAGGTCTCTGCTGCCCGGTTCGCTTCTCTTTTGGATAGTTCTTACCCTTTCCCAGTCTTCTGGACACTGAATAATTTGGTTCTTACAGTGCGACAGAATGGCACTCGAGTGGCAGAGTGTGCGCTGGGAGCCACCAGCAAGGGTGGTCCAGGAGAGGGAGCCCTCAGCAGGAAAGTGTAGCCCACGTGACGGGTGCTGGGGAGGAGGAAGGGAGCCAAAGACAGACAGCACAAATACAGCACGGGCGGGAGTGAAACAAGGGCAGAATCCACCCTAGCATGGGCTGGTACCAGAGGTTAGAGCCAAGTGTGGAGGAGTGGATCCTAGGCTAGGGCTGCCTGCAGTCGAGGACAGCCATCAGGGAGCCCTCGCAACCTGCCTTAGCTTCCCCGTGCTCATGGTTTTGCACACGCTCACCCACAAATGACTCGCCGCCTAGTGTGGATGGCACCTACATTTTCTTCTGATGTCTATTTAACATAAGTAGGATTCTACTATAAATATATTTAGGGATCTTTTCTGTCCAACAGTGTACATGCTTCGGGAATGTGTGAAGCATGAAAGAACCTTAGGCTATCACACAGAGGTTCAGGAAAGTTATTTCCGAGGTACACGAGGAAGCAGAGTGAGGGTACAGTCTTGGACAAAGGGGTATAGACCCCTGCTTGAAACTGTTTCCTGAGGAGCAAAACAGAGATAGAATATAAACTTCATCTATCAGAATACAAGGTTTAAAGAAGTAAAAGTGGATAAAAGTATTTACCAGTATTTAGAGCACTCAAAAAAAAAGGATTTATAGATATTTTAATATGAATATATTATTATTACAACACATTAGCCAAAGAGGCGGTCGGTGGTGGGTACCAGGACACAAACCTGGGTCCTCTGCAGTAGTAACAGGGACTCCAAATGCTGAGCCATTCATCAAAATTCCAGTACAGAACAACGGTCACTAGAGACTGGACAAGGAGGGTGAAGTAGAGGGCAGATGGGCAATATGAATGCACAAAGGGAGCACGTGTAGGGATCTTTCATGAATCCCAACTGTAGCGCTAATATGTGTTAGAAACTACTTTTTAAGACAGCAGGCTTTTATAAAGCAAAGTTACCCTTTATGTTTCTTTCTTCAGGTGCCTGCTTGCCCTTCCACTTTTACACTATGCATGAAGCCACCTGAGACTTTCACCAGGAACCAGAGGTATCTGCCTATGCTCTTAAAACATTTAGAACTGAGCCATTTACAAATTACCCAATTACAGGTATTCTGTTATGGAAATGAAAGGGATTGAGGCACATATGGATCGAACCTTTGGCATTTTTTTTTTTTTTTTTTTTTTTTTTGGTTTTTCGAGACAGGGTTTCTCTGCAGCTTTTTTAGAGCCTGTCCTGGAACTAGCTCTTGTAGACCAGGCTGGCCTTGAACTCACAGAGATCCGCCTGCCTCTGCCTCCCGAGTGCTGGGATTAAAGGCATGCGCCACCACCGCCCGGCCCTTGGGCATTTTTATAAAGTCCAAGTGCATCAATAATAAGGGACTACAAATAAGGGACTGGTTGAAAATGAAGGAAAAGTTGGCCAAGGAAAGCACAAGCCCTTGAAAACAGACAACCGGAGGCAGTTTTCACAGCGGCCAAAAGCTGAGCCACTGGTCACTAAGGGCACGGTGTCACAGCTTCTCCGGTCAGCAAGAAAGAAGTGGACTGCCATCTCACTTATCTGGGAATACACGCCAACTTCTTAGATGAATCAAATGACAAACAGGTAAACACCACTATACAACTCATATTTATGTTTATTACTATGATATAATAGTTCATTCTTTAAAAACGTCACACTGGTAGAATCAAATTTACTCTCAACAGAATAGTAGCACATGCCTTTAATCCCAGCACTTGGGAAGCAGAGGCATGTGGATCTCTGTGAGTTCAAAGCCAGTTTGTTCTACACAGAGTTCCAGGACAGTCAGGGCTACATAGAAACCCTGTCTCTAAGAAGTAAAACTTAAAAAAAAAAAAAAAAGAAGAATAGAAAAAGAAAAAGAAAAAGAAAAAAAATCTAGTCAAGTAGGTGGGACTGCTGGTTAGACTAGATAGCAAGACCCTCCCTCCTGCCCCTGCCTTCACATCTCAAAAACTAAAACCGGGTGTGGCTGCAAAGACAGCTCTGCAGACTTGCTGCTGTCGCAGAGGACCAGAATTCAGTTTCCAGCACCCACTGAGGGGGCTCACAACAGCCCACAGCTCCAGCTCCAGGGGACCTGACAGCCTCCTCTGGCCTCTGCCACCACAGGCCCGCAGATGCACATACACACACAATCAGAATAAATAAATATTTAAAAACAACAAGAAAAAGCAGTTTCTATGAAACAGAAAGAGGTCAATGAGGAGAGGAAGGGTCTGGGGAAAAGGAAGGAGGGAACAAAGGACATTTATGGGATATGTGTGAAATGAGAGCAGGACTGCTTAAAGCAGGAGGGACAGAAAGAGCTGGGGATGGGGAGAGGAAAAGGACCTGGCCATGAAGAAGAACCATACATAAGACAGGTACATATGAAAATGTCACAAGAAAAGCTATTGCTCTGTGTGGTAGGAAAAGAAGAAATTTTGACAGTTTTAAGTAGTTTTTATAGATGCTTTAAACATCAATTTTCATATTTCAGTTCATTGTAGTTGACAGCGCTGTCAGGCGGTGGTGGCACACGCCTTTAATCCCAGCTCTCAGCAGGCAGAGGCAGGCAGATCTCTGTTTGAGGCCAGCCTGGTCTACAAGAGCTAGTTCCAGGACAGATACCAGAGCTACACAGAGAAATCCTGTCTCAAAAATTAAACAGAGAGAGAGAGAGAGAGAGAGAGAGAGAGAGAGAGAGAGAGAGAGCGAGCTATGTAATTCAACAGAAACAAATGTGTTAGGAAAAATCATTTAGAGACATACATACACACAATACATGTAAACAGATTAACAAAAAATTTTAAATATCCCTTCCATCCTATTTTTTAGCAACCTCCCAATCAATAAACAGAAACATGGTGTCAGTGCTCCACACCATGGCAACAGACACCACCGCATCCCTGCTTACCATGCCAAACCGCTGCGTGTCCATCCCACAGAGTGGCCACTGTTTTCCTTGCACCATCCCATAAATTATGAGAGTAGGCTTCCTTTAACACATTCTTCCTCTTATAGATGTGCAGGAAAACCACAGTAAGGTAGAGAAGAAAGATGGTAAAGTAAGGGAGTATTAAAAGTATCAGTGGGGTAAAAACCCACAAGAGATGGCTTGCAAAATTCAAATAGTCCTCCAATTGTTCCACACCCAGCCACTGCTCAAGCACGTGAATCAAACAAGTCATGTAGGGCACGGAGGCCTGGCCTGCAGCACAGGTTTGGTTGTTGTCTGTCATTTTCTTCAGATGAAAACCCCAAATTCTGTCTCTTTCTTCATTGCCATATGTTTTAATCTCAACACTAGAAGGGAAAAAAATAATTCAGTTATACTCTTCACACACACAAAGTTAAATATTTTAGTCTACATAAAAGATGAATAGATTTTTAATGTTTAATGAGAAAATGATAACATTTTGTCTACAAAATTATGAAAAAGTGTTGGGTTTAGCTTTTTGGTTTGGTTTTGTTTCCGAGACAGGCTTTCTCTGTGTAGCCCTGGCAGTCCAGCAACTTAGTATGTAGACCAGGCTAGCCTTGAACTCACAGAGATCCGCCTGCCTCTGCCCCCTGAGTGCTGGGATGAAAGGCGTGTGCCACCACACTTAACGGGGAATAACTTCTAAAATAACCCCCAAGCTGTGACTGGGACAGGAAAACTGACGCAGTGAGCACAGCTCGGACGTTACTCTAGCTCATCTTCTGTGGATCATGCACACCATTTTCCACTTTACACTGAGACCAACTGTGTCCCTCACAAAGGAAAACATCAGTACTTGATTCAGTAAAGCAACCCAAAGCTTTAGGAAATGATAACATACACGTATGGATATTTTCTTCATGGAGAAACAGGTTTCATAGGAGCCTGTCTGCTCTTTTGATACACAGAACTTTAAAAATTATACATATACCATTTATCTTACAGTCACTAAAATTTCTATTAAAACATAAATGACTAAAAACATAGCTACAAGTTTTGTATGAAGTCATTGTCTAAGACAAGTACTTGACTTACCAGAAATTGCACAAATATCTTGTCTCTAGCTTCAATATAAGTGCTCTGAAAACACAGTAAACAAATGAAATATATCATTAAATAAAAATCATTACAGCTAAGTTTACATTTCCATGGACTAAGTGGCAGGAGACAGGCACAAATCTGACAAATAATGACAGCCCTAGGTGTGTCACAAGTTAGTCACATTCAGGACACCTCTGCGTAGCTGAAGACTGCTGATTATATATTACACCATTCTACCAGAGCCCACATGAACCTGCTCATTTGCATCTCTAAGGGGGACGCAGAAATGCAGGATGTCTCTTCTTACTAATAGGCTGTCACTCAAATTGCTAAATATATTGGACAATACAACTATATTAATCTTATATAATTATCTACACAAGATTTCCTTCTTTCTTTCATATTTTCACTGGTTCAAAGTCTGATCTAAACACAGTTTAACTATCATTTCCTATTGCATAATCTTAAGAAAGTCCTCTCAGATTCTTTGTTAGAGTCGGGAAAGGAATAAAAGAGAGGGACTAAATCAGACCCTCGCACAAGAGCAATTACATATTGTCTTGTTACCAGATTACCTTGCTAGCTTTGTGACGATACACACTTGAACTAACAGGGTATTAGGTCTGATTTCCTTGTAACCAATAGCATTTATCTGTGAGAAAACCAGGTCTATTCTGTTCACAGAGGATGAACACAGCATAACTTTTATTTTCAACAAAAGCAGCAATATTAGACTTTACAGTTTAAAGTTACTAGAAAAAAAGGCGCAGGGAAAACTGTGCTCCCAAAGCACAAACATCAAAAGCAAAAAAGTGACAATGGGAAAAACAGCTACACACTAAAGTTCCCTCCACAGCAGGCTCTTTCTAGACTGTACTTAGCCCTCAAAAGGTTCAACAACAACAACAAAAAGTCCAAATAATCCCATTAAAAAAAGAAGGCCAATGATTTGAATAGTCACTTCTCAGGAGATAATACAAGTGACCAGCGAGCAGAAGAGAAATACTCAGCATCACTCTGTAGCTACTCCTGGCTGTCGGCCGCCTAAGAAGCAAATCTTAGCCTAAGCCTAAGAAGGTCTGTGAGGATTTTTCTTTAGGGCTTTGTTAACTGAGGTGGGAAGTCTCACACTAAATTTGATGGTACCATCTCATACTTAATACATGAAATCAGTCTCAAAGATAAAGAATAGTGTGCTGGGTGGTGGTGCCCACCTTTAATCTCAGTACTCAACCATGCAAGGATGCAGAGGCAGGTGGATCACTGCAAGTTTGAGGACAGCTGATCTACAAAGTCAGGACAACCAGGGCTACACAGAGAAACCCTGTCTAGAAAACAAAACAATCAAACAAAAAGAATAGTGGTTACTATAGCCCAGGACAAGAGCAGGGGAGGAAGAATAGAGACAGGATGATCTAATGGGTATGGGACACAGCCAAAAGCAAGAGTTAACTTTGAAAGTCTAGGAGGAAAACTGTTTCTCACAAAATGACTACCCTAAAACAGCTAATAAAGCACAGTTTGGCTGGGTGGTGGTGCTGCACACCTTCAATCCCAGCAGATGGATCTCTGTGTGTTCAAGGCCAGCCTGGTGTACAAGAGCTAGTTCCAGGACAGGCTCAAAGTTACAGAGAAACCCTGTCTCAAACTATATATATCCATCCTGACCCTATAGGGAGGTGCATGAGTGAGTATGTTCCATGTTGGTGTGGAGGTGGAGGACAACTTTCATGAGTCAGTTCACCTTCTCCCCAATGCCCAGGTGTCCTTTAACAAGAAAAGGGGAAAACAAATTGTGAGTTCAAGCTTCTCTCTCCAGGTTCTGACATACATTACATTTTAAGGATTTTGTTTTTTAAATATAAAAAAAATACTCTTCTAGCCGAGCAGTGGTAGCACAGGCCTTTAATCCCAGCACTCTGGAGGCCGAGTTAGGCGGATCTCTGTGAGTTTGAGGCCAGTGTGGTCCACAGTTCCAACACAGGCTCCAAAGCTAGAGAAACCCTGTCTTGAAAAAAAAAAAATGTTCTTCTACTTTTGGCTAAAATCTTCCACTCTTTTGATAACTGCTGTTCTGTGCTACACTATATTCTAAGTATAATCACTCATGCCAATAATGCTGTAATACATTCATTTATCTATCTACTTATCTATTTATCTATCCATCCATCCATCTATCTATCTACTATCTGTCTATCTTTGTTTCTATTTACTTTGAGCCAGAATCTAACTGTGTGGCTTGAACTCATAGAATCTGTCTCCTTCTGCTTCCTAAGTCTGAGATTCAAGGTGTGTACAACCATTCCCAGCTAAAATACACATCTAGACTGGTGTGCCTGCAAGTGCAATACTTCTTTCTTCCTAACCCCTAAATATATTTCTAACCTAGAATAAACCAGTGTTAGTAAAGTGGGAATAAACATTTCCTTTAAAAATTAAAGCATCTCCATAGATTCACAAATGTGGCTTGAATACAAATGAGCATTCTAAATATCTAGATTTCATTTCAATTCTTATATAGCCCATAAATAGTTAATAGCATAAACTAAGTCCTCAATGATCCCACAACCTTAGAGCATAAGCCTGTTTTGTTTTTGAAGGGGCTGTTGGTCAGTCTCAAGCAGCACCTAGTACTGAGTGCCTTGTTTTCTCTCCAAATACGGCACTACTTTAAGTTTTCTATATCCAATGTACGTACTATTATTTCTTACTAAATGTTTAATGGATTGAAAAACCCTGCGATCAAAGCAACGCAGCATCTACAAGGTCTGGACCGACTCGAATTTGCAAGTATAAAAGTTTATAAGGGTTGCTTCCTTTGATCCTGTCCGCAACCTCACGGGGTAATTATTGCTATTCGGCCCCTTATTATAGATGATCAGATGCTGTTCAGAAAGGGCCAGGTCACACGGTACTAAAGAGCACAAACTAGGATTCCAAACAGGTCGGCACTCCAACCACCCTCGTCACTAGAGCCTCACGCTTCCCTCCAGCTCCATCACCAGGCGCGAGAGAAGCCCAGTCTCACAAGAGAAGCTGCGGGAAGGGCCAGGAGCGGAGAGGATGCGCCTGGGTCTCCGAGAGCCCGCGGGTGACGGGTGTGACAGTAACTCCGCTCCCCGCCGGGGAAGCGCAGCCCAGGGGACCAGCCCGCCTTTCCGTTCCCCGTCCCGCGACCCCGACACCCCGCCTGCCACAGGCTGGAGCAGCGCGGGGAGGCCCGGGGTGGGGGTCACGCACCTGCAGCTGGAGGCACGGCAAGCCAGACCGTCCTCGGCGACGTCGGCAGCTACTCAGCGTCTGAGCCGCGGGGCGAGGCGGGCGATCGGTGACGGCGAGCTATCCTTAAACACCTGTAAGGAAGAAGCCCGGGCCACCTTGGCTGTGACACCGCCCTCTCCCCGCCTCTTCCTGTAGTCGCCGTTGCTGCTTCCGGTGGCGCGCCTGGCGGGCTCCAGGCTCGAGAGTTCCCGGGTGCGTTCCGGCTCCTCTGCCCTGGCCGGTGTTCTCTCTCTGTCTCCAGCAACCGAGCAGAGGCCCAACCCCGCCTGGGACAGCAGAGCCGCCCCGGAGAACGAAATGTGCTGCGAGAAGTGGAGCCACGTGGCCGAAATGCTGCTCTTCATTGAAGACCGCGACGAGGAGGACACGATCCACTGCCTCTGCTCCCGGGCGTTTGTGGAGTAAGTCGCGCCTGGCCTCTTCCTTTTTCTCCTTGCTCGGGACTCGGGGTGTCGCTGAGGTCCAGTGAGGCTTTCCTGAAAGCCAGATGACCTGCTTCAAGGCCTGAGTGGTGGCTACTGAAACTCGAAGCCCCTCAGTCTTGACGGGGTGGTGTCCTACTGCCATTGCTAAAGGAAAGATTTGTTCTGATTTTGATTTTTAAAGTGTGGTAGCTTTCATGGGTTATTTCGCACTTATAAACTAAGGCCAGTCTCAAAGTTGAGTGGGTTGGACGAGGTGGACCGGGCCTGTAATCACAGCGCCTCAGTAGCAGAGACAGGATCGGGACGGCGGTTCGAGACCAGCTTGAGCTACACGAGTAAGATAGAAGTGTGATGTGTAAACCAATAGGTGAAGGTTCGAGGCAGAGCCCCCTTTTCAAACTGTAAAATCTTTTCCAACAGAAATTCACAAATTATATGAGATGAAAGCAATGGTGGGGGACATGTTTGTTAAAAATTGCCGGAGTGGGACGAACCGACTGGTAGTCAAAGCACCGACACGAAAATTCGGACCTAGACATTCTTTTCATTATGTGAAATAATGTGAATTAAGCCACCTAAGTCGGTTTTTTGTTTGTTTATCCCTAGAAAATGTGTTTTTACCCCAGTGCCACGTGCTTCTCGATAAATTCAGATCTTTATGGAAGTGAATTTATAGCTTAAGATTTTAAGTTGATGGATGCTGTTTCATTATGTACTCGGGGAAGAACTCTGAAAGTTCTCAAAATAAAACACCATGTTAAATCTATTATCTAAAAATACTGTCCTTATTGTGGTCGGGTGTGCATTTAATTCAGTGAAGGTTTTTGTTGTGTGTTTTGTGTGTGCTCCTATTAGATGTGCTGATGAGCAAATATGAGACAGAACCGGGCTGCACGGATTTACTTCCTAAGCAAAGGAGATCAGTATTGTATTAAGATAGTTATTTACACAGCTATGCAATTAGTTATGGCTATGAAACAGGTCTGTGGTGCTCTGCTATGAATCTGTGGGTGGCAGGATCGAGAGTGGAAATTATGCAGCCTTGGGAAGGGAAAAGAACTCCTCCATCTAGGGTCTTCTTGAAGTCTCATGTCAAGTCAAAGTCAAGAGTGCCAGCTTTAACAGAACTCGCTGGGAAGTGAGATGGCTCGATGAGTAAAGGCCTTAAACCCCTGTAATACTGAGGACCCGAGTTCAATCCCCAGGACCCACATGGTGGGAGGAGAGAATCAACCCCAAAAGTTTAACTCTGGCTAGCCTGAAACTCACTTTGTAGGTCAGGCAGGCCTCAAACTCCCAGAGCTCTGCCTGCCTCTGCCTCCCAATACTAGGATTAAAGATGCGTACCACCACGCCCTGCTGTATGTATTTTTCCTAAGAGAATGCTAAAATAATAGCCATGTTTAAGCAAAAGCATTTATGGTCTCACTAGTTCCCAAATATTTTCTAGGAATGGCACCCAAGACTGAAATTTTACTTACAGTAAAAAATCTTAATTCCCTAGACCAGTCGTTCTCAACCCTCCTAATGCTGTGGCCCATTAACACAGTTCCTCATGTTATGGTGACCTCCTGGCCATAACGTTATTTTCATTTATACCTTTACACTACCTTATACTACTTTATAACTGCAGTTTTGGTGCTGTTATGACTCATAATGTAAATATCTGTGTTTTTACTTTACACCAACCTGAACCACTGCCGTAACTATAATCCTATATCATCAGAAGCCTCTCTGTAATCTTACCTAAATTTCTTTGTGACCCTCTGAGATAAAGCACTAGAAGCCACCAGAAACATATGGCTGATGTGTTCAAATGAGAAATGAACCCCCAAAGATGAGGTCTTTGAAGCGTTGGTTCCCATCTATGGCACTGTTTGGGAAGATGGTACATCACTTGGGCAGGCTTTGAGAGATCATAACATTGTCACTTCTGGTTTGCATTCTCTCTGCTTCATGTTTTCAGTTGAAGACGTGATCTCTCAGCTTCCTGTTCCCGTTGCCTGCTGCCTTGTCTCCCCTGCCATTATGGACTCTCTCCCACTGGAATCGTAAGCCAAAATAAACTCTTCCCTACGTTGCTTTTGGTCGTGCTGTTTTACCACAGCAGCAGAAAGTAATTGGGACAGAAGTTGGTGTCAGAGAGTGGGCTGTCGCTGTGAAGAACCTGGCCGTGTTGGGTTTGGCTTTGTTGGGGGTGTGGAAGACTTTGGGACTTTGACTAGATAAGAGGTTGAGTGCTATAAGCTGTAGTGTTGAGAGGAAGGCAGGCAGTGGAGGCCCGGCTGGAGGGAAACAGGGACTGTAATGCTAACTCAGCCAATCCCATGATGTTTTGTTAAAATCTAGCTATTTCCTGCCTGTGTCCTGAGTTGGATTCATTTCTTTTGCAGAGAAACCTTCAGGAGTACATGAGCTTCTGGGGTGATGGATACTAATTTCCCTTACCCGGGTCGATAATAAAAAAGAGCAGTGCGGGAAAGGAAATAGAAAGTGTAGTTTGGAGAGAAAGGGATCGCTGGACAGCTTATGTTACAGCCAGGCTGTGCTGTTAGAGAGGCTGTAACTGTTAATGAGGTTAGCACAGTTAGGGGAGCCTCCTGCTCTGCACCAGGACAAAGTAGAGCCCCATGGGCTTCACCTAGCCAGCTCCCAGCTTGTGAGAGAGAAGGGCTTCAGGTTTCTGCTCCTGGAAAGCAGCTGCTCACAAAAGCTGCTGCACTTGTGATCCCAGGAGCCCAGGGTCCATCCCAGCCAAGCAGCCAAAGCTCAGCAGTTTTATATGTGGTGGTATGTAGTGAGGAGCTGCGGGCTGCATCCCTGCCGCTCGGCTCATGGCCACCAGCTAGCTTTGCACCCGAAACAACAATACACAAACTGTATTCATTTAAACACTGCCTGGCCCATTAGTTTCAGCCTCTTATTCACATCTTGACTAACCCATATCTAATAATCTTTGCAACACCATGAGTGGTGTCTTACTGGAAAAGATTCAGCATGTCTTACGGGGAAGATTGTAGCATACGTCCATCTTGGGCCGGAGCCTCTTTGCATCTGACCCAGAGAGCAGAGGCATGGTGATTTATTAACTTCCCTTCCCAGCATTCTGTTCTGTCTACTCCACCCACCTAAGGGCTGGCCAATCAAATGGGCCAAGGCAGTTTCTTTATTAACCAATGAAATCAACACAAACAGAAGACCCTTCCACATCAGTAGTAGCTTTGGAGTCGTGAAAGGTGTAAGAGTGTGGGCTCCACGCCGGCGGTGGTGGTGGCGCATGCCTTTAATCCCAGCACTCGGGAGGCAGAGGCAGGCGGATCTCTGGGAGTTCGAGGCCAGCCTGATCTACAAGAGCTAGTTCCAGGACAGGCTCCAAAGCCACAGAGAAACCCTGTCTCGAAAAAAAAAAAAAAAAAAAAAAAAAAGATATATTTTAATAGTGCAGGGTCCTGATTCTTCCTGAAGGTTTCAGAGAGCCTGAGAGAAGCCAGACAGCTTGTTACATGGCTGGAATCACTGCATAAAGTGAAGGCCTATAGTGAAAGTGAATTCTTAGTGGTCCAATATTTTCTCACTGTGCCCCATTTTTCTTTCTGTGCCACTCTGTATTACAAGTATATAGTTTGGTTATTGATTTTGCAAGGTGGATACAGTTAAGAGATTTGCCTTGAGTCTCAAAAATCTAAAATATGAACTATAGTTTAAATTCAAAATCTAAACTTTGCTTTCTACTGAATGTGGGTATTCATTTCATGTCATCATAAAATTGAACCACAATTATAAATTAGAGACAGTCGAGGCTTATATACCATCCTATATGTTTGGACCCCCTGCCTACTTCCCTGCTCTGTCTCCTCTTTCTCCACCATTTCCTTCAGCTTCGTAAGCCTTTTATTCCCTGTAGGCTTTACTCAGAGTTCTGGTTGCTGGGACTGCTTCTTCCTTTTCACACTTACCCATTTGTTTCTTGTAGACCTCTTGCCAAGGTCATTTCTCCAAAGAAATCTGTCTGTAGAGAAAGTTTATGTCGGTTTCAGTGAGTCAGAAAGTGCAGAAACAACTCTGTGTTACCAGCAACACCCAGAGGGCTTCTTAGAGACAGCTACTTAGATGAAGACAGAGTGTTTAACTTAAAAGCAAAAAAGAATCTTAGGAAGCTGGGTTGGAGGTTAAAAGATTTTAACACAGAGGTTAAGCATGAATATTCCTAGAAAGAAGACTGCTTAGCAAAAGGAGACACACCAAGAACTTGGGTTTGTGCTTCTCACAAGTGTCTGCTATGCCTTCTTCATTAGTTATATTAGTTACTTTGATGCTGCTGCAATAGAACACCAGGACCAAAAGCAACTTGAGCAAGAGTTTATTTTGGAGTACTTTTCCAGAGGAACAGTCCACATAATGGGAGGCATGGCAGCAAGAAACCAAAGGAATGCAGTCTAGAAGTGGGTGAGGCTAAATCCTGCCCCGAGTGATACATTTCATCCAGGAGGTATGCACCACCTTCCTAAACAGTGCCAC
Source organism: Arvicola amphibius (assembly GCF_903992535.2). NCBI lineage: Eukaryota > Metazoa > Chordata > Mammalia > Rodentia > Cricetidae > Arvicola > Arvicola amphibius. Next base: position 112,863,902 of record NC_052057.2, read on the forward strand.
TATCTGGGGACCAGTTTTCAAATACCTGAGCCTAGAGGACATTTATCATTAAACCACAACTTTGTGGCACCCACAGGCTCATGACCTCTGTTTGGGTTTGGGTGTGTGTTGTATATGTGTATACAGTGCTTATATATGAATGGATGCACATATTTGTCTGAATCCAGTCAGTGGAACTATTTGGGGAGCATTAGGTTTCAGACACCCACACCAGGCCCGGTCAGAATCGGTCTACTTATTTGTGTTGTGTGTCATGGTGTGTTGGGTCCCCGTCCCCCACCTGCTGCCTGAGAATCAGAATGTAGAGCTCTCCAGCCACATTCCCATCTGCTTCCTGCCATAATGGTCATAGACTAAGCAAGCCCACAATTAATGCTTCATTTTATAAGAGTTGCCTTGGTCGTGATGTCCCTTCACAGCAACAGCACTAAAGTGTCTCAAAGACAGTGAGTGTAGAGCTCTACAATTCTACTAAAAAGTCAAGAAATTAACACAAAATAACCTAATCAATAAATGCATAGGAAAATGTTCATCCTTAGACATCAGGGAAATTTAAAATCCAAACTACTTAGAAATTCCATCTTACTCTGGAGTAATTGTTCTTGAGAAAACAAATAACAGTCCTAGCAGATGTTCTCTAGAATTGAGTGAGAAAAGCTATGGAACTATTGGATGGAATCATCCATTATGAAAATCAGTATGAAGGATCATCAAAAAAATAAAACTACCTGGTAATCCAGATAGACCACTTCTGGTATTAGAGCCAAAGGAATCTAAGTTCACGTACAATAAAGGTAACTGCTTATTGTGTGTATTGTGGTAGCACTAGTCGTGATAACCAAGTTAGGAGTCAGTCTAGGTGTCCTTTAACAGATGAACAGGTAAATAAGCTGTGGTCTATAAAGAAAATGAAATTGTCCCTTGAAAGCAAATGAACTGTGGATAATCATTTTCCCTCAGATGCGGAGTCTAGATTTTATATGTGTGCATGTATAGGGTATACATGACGTGCGAAATAAAATGTGGAGTATTTGGTGCAGAGGACAACATGAGCACCAATACTGTGCCGCTGTAGCATCCAGGTTGGGGACAGCTAGAGAAAAGGAAAGTGGCTGGCAGGGAGGGGAGCAAGAGATAATGGGGGACATTACTGGTAAAAGTAGATTTGAAATCCATCAGTGTGCAATGATTATGCTAATAAAACTTTTTAAAAGAAAGAATTAAAATGCAGAAATTTTACTAGTGAATCTCTGTAGCACTAATAAAACAAAAATAATAAAACCCCAGAGAAGAAAACATTAAGCAGGAGAATGAAATAGTTATATCAGTTTGCCCCAGCCATTACATTAACATTTTTTAGAGATTTAGCTGGTTCATGGAAGGACTGCTCAAACTTTGTATGGGGAAGAGAATATAGTCATTTCTAGCCTGTTGGGAGGAGGGCCGCTTGTTGGTTCCCAACTGCCCAGAACTGAAATAATCACACAGAAACTGTATTATTTAAATCACTGCTTGGCCCATTAGCTCTACCTTCTTATTGGCTAACTCTTACATATTAATTTAACCCACTTCTATTAATCTGTGTATCACCACAAGGCTGTGGCTTACCAACTAAAGTTTCAGTGTCTGTCTGCAGCAGAGCTACATCACTTCTCTCTGACTCCCTCCTTTTTCCCAGCATTCAGCTTAGTTTTCCCTGCCTAGCTTTGTTCCCCTATAGCTCTGCTATAGGCCCAAAGCAGTTCCTTTTTTAACCAATGATATTCACAGCATACAGAGGGGAATCCCACATCACTAGCCCAGTATAGGCTTTATAGTAAGACCATTTCACAACACAATTTTTAAAATTAGAAACGGCAATAGAAGGGGATGGGGGAGGGAATGAGCAGCTCTGGGGAGTGGATTGAGAAGAGTAAAGTAAGAGAAGAGCATATAAAGGAGAAGAGTGGGCCAAAGGTAGCTCATTTTTGTATTGCTAGTTTCCAGTGATAGAGAGGGCTCACTGGTGAATGCGGAGGTCTACTTGGGGCAGTGATATGAACACCATCAATTTAATTTACTTCTGTTTTGGAGTCTGAGATACACAAGGTCAGATAAGTTAGATATATGGGTTTAGAGCCTTGAAGTTTGTGCTGGTCTTAAAAGCTTGAGCCCTTCATCAGAATACAAAATATCTATACTATGAATGTAAGATTGTGTGCTTAGAATAAGACAGGAAATGCTGTGATGGCAGTTACTGTTTGTGTTGTAAAGTTGCTTAGGCTATAAAATGCATGCTTTAATTATTTGATTTTTATGTAATTCATTTTGAAGTATTTCATACTTAACAAAAATAGTTTCCAGAAAACAACAAAAAGCTGTGGTGTTAGCTTAGTTGGGAAAGTGCTTGCATATGGAACCTGAGATCAATGCCCAGAGCCCGCCTGAAAATGGCTGGGCATGGTGGTCTGTGCTTGTAATTCCTGTACTGGGAAGGCAGAGACAGGTAGGTTCCTGGGGCTCACTAGCCTTCCATCCTGGAGTACTTGGGGAGATCTAGGCCACTAAGAGACTATGTCTCAAAAAGACAGTGCCTGAAGTATGACCCCTGAGTTTAATCTCTTGCCTCCATGTGTACAACCACACACATGTGTGCACTTATACATGAACACACACGCAACCCTATTCTCTAGACAACTCAATAAACTGCATTTGCTCCATATCTTCTTCCAGTCTTAGCTGTCTTCCTCAGTAAGTTCCCCTATTTGTTCATTGTAGCCATGGTGGTAATCATACTGACACTCCATATCTGTGGGCGCCAGTAGACAAAACATTAATGCCTGTGTGAGGCTCCCACTCCTTTCCTTACCCACAGTGCTTGTGTTCCTGGGGGATAGCGGGGCTAGCATTTGCACTTTATCTCCTTCCTGTTCACTGTTCTGTGAGTAGCCGTCTACCTTATATTTCATAACAGCACACAAGAGTTTTATTTTATGAAGTTTGTTGTAAGTTCACCAGAAATTAGTATCGATGCCAGGCATGGTCATTCATACCTATAATCCTAGCAGTTGGAATACTCAAGGGGGGTGGTCCTATGGTGAGACCCTATCAAAGAAAGGAGACAGGAAGAGGTAGTTTCAGCTACAATATGTAGTATACCTTTATATAGTATTCTGTGGGTTTGTTTTAGTAATGAAATTCCAGTTATAGTGATTAAAAAGCTTAGAGATAGGTGTGCTGAAGAAAAGCTGAGTAAGAATTGTGTAATAGATATTCCTCCTGTTATAAGTACATTGCAGTATGCACACAGCTTTATATGTGGGTAAGCTCAACCTTTCCACTATTGGAATATATTTAGATGTTACCGATATCCAGGAGACATTCCGGGTGATTTTAAAGGTTAATAATTCTAAGTGCTATCATATGTTTTATATAGTCGATTTTTACCACTCCGTGAGAGACATTATTGCCTCCATGTAGGTGAGAAAAATGCATTAGCAGGTTACTATTCAATTTCTTAACCATTTTATTAGCTAATCTTTGATTGTTAACCCATTCTTCTTTCCGGGTTTATAATTAACTTATTCCAATGGACTATTTATTTTGCTTCACAGGGATCGAAAACTGTACAACTTGGGGTTAAAAGGCTACTATGTCAGAAGCAGTGACAATAATGCAGGTAATGTAAAGAAAACTGCATGGCCCTTTTATTTATATATTACTTATGTATATAGCTTGTGCCGATGTGTTGTACTTGCTGGCATAAAATGGTAAATACCATGAATAGCAAGCGAATCTGTAATTGTAGACCCTGCCTTCACACTTGCATGCATACACATTTTATGAAACATTTTAGAAAAGAAAAGCTGTTTTTTCTTTTCCTGTTGCTTGTATTGGCTTGGCTTAGACTTTCCTTTGTCTACCATTCCTTCCTGATTTGTAACTATTAGCCTGGAATTTGAAATGTTTTTAAGCCTTTTTTTTTTTAAACTTTATGATACTGGTATTTTGCCTGCGTGTATGTAAGTGTGCTGCAAGCATGGAGCACCCTTAAAAACGAGAAGGCACCAGTCCCCCGAACTGTAATCACAGGTGGTGTGGGCTACCATTTGGGGTCTGAGAACCCAGCCCTGACCCTCTAGGAGAGCAGCCAGTCCACTGAGCCATGTCTCCAGCCTGAATTTGAAGTTTTGAAAAGCAGAAAACATGAAGTCCTCATTCCGATTTTTATAGTAAAGGTGGATTGGGATGAATCCCAAGCAACCATCTCCACCCAGCCTTTTGCTGGAGTACTAAGACAGAATTTGGTGTGTACTGTGACTTCATGTTATACCTTCTCAGACTTCCCTAGTCCGTCTCTCCTTCCACATAAACTTAGGTTTCTCAGAATGAGCAGAACTGCAGCACAGAATTAAAAGCCAGACAACCCCAGTATAATCTGTCATAGTTGCCTTCTAATACTTTCTCAAAGATCAGATAAAGCAAGGTTTCTTACTGTGCTGTAGAAATAAGGATTCTATAAGCATTAGACTGCTACTGAACCTGAGAAGATGTGTTTTCATGAGAGGACCACAGAATTAGAAGATCCTGTGCTGGTCTGGGCTTTCACAGTTCCATTAGATGGAACAATGAGTGAAGTCTTTTTTCCTCACTGAAGAAGCTCTTTGGTAGAATTGCATACATGAGATTTCTTCTTTATCAATGTCTGTTTCTGTTGCCTGAATTCTGAAGTTGGAGTATTTTTCTTTTTTACTGAGGAGTCGAAAATGTATGGTGGAGGGGGGAGGTGGTTGTGTTTTGTGTTGTTTTTTGAGGCAGAGTCTTATATATCCTGGCTATACCCTGAAACTTACTATATATAGATCAGCTGGCCTGAAACTTTGTTTGTTTGAGTTTGGGTTTTTTTGTTTGTTTGGTTGGTTGGCTTTAGTTTTGGTTTTGGTTTTTTGTTTTTCCAAGACAAGGTTGCTCTGTTTAACAGCCCTGGATGACTGTCCTGGAACTCGCTCTGTAGACCAGGCTGGCCTTGAACTCACAGAGATCCGCCTGCCTCTGGGATTAAAGGCGTGCGCCACCACCAGCCAGCTTCTTTTGAATTTTTTTAATATGTAATACAAGTGTGGGCAAGTCATGTAAGTGTTCTGGATCTCAGATCCTGAAATGGGGATAAGAAAGGCTGCTTTTTCATTTTCCCTACAATGAAGCTAACAGATGCTGTCTGTAGGAGACCAAGCTACAGAAGAAGAAGAAGAAGATGATGATCATTCTCCTGGCACCTCAGAATCACACAGCAAAGACATGAGCCCAGATGAAAGTGAGCTTGATTCCGAGGCCAAACTCATGAGAAGTATGGGACTGCCGGTTCAGTTTGGAAGAGTGTCTGCCCATAAGAGTTTTGAGGTATTGATCTATTTTTACTATTTCTATGTCTTGATTTTCAAAAAAAAAAAAAAAAAAAAACAGTGTAGCATATTCTATTTTTATTTGCATTCAAGTTCATTCATGGTTAGAATATTTTACTCATATATATTATAACTAAATGGCAAGTTGGGATAGATCCCGTGTGTAACTTGAATTCTCCATAAGAATCGCTTGTTTGTATTAAAGACCCACAGTGGGAGTTTGGGTGTGGTTTTGGTTATATTACTCTTCGAATAGACTCAGGCTTGTTATCCTTGCTCTGATGTAGGTGTCTATGAATGCTAGAAATAAATTTAAAGTGAAGCAGAAAAAGAGAAAGCACCAGAAGAAGTACTTGGATGAAATGATCCGAGAGTCGTGGAGAGATGACTGTGAAGACGCTGATGCTGTGGTGTCAGATGACCCGCTGGCAGTTGAGCACTGTGACGACAGCAGAACATGTGAACTCCAGAGCAGAACAGATACCGAGACAGAAAACCTTCCTGTTGAAAATACACCGTCCCCAAAGCTAGAGGTCACAGAGAACTGGGAAAGGTATTGGAATGAATATGGAGAAGGGCTGTTGTGGCAAAGCTGGCAGGAAAAGCATCCAGATCAGACACAATCTTCTGAACCTTGGAACCTCCCCGATACAAAGGAAGAATGGGAGCAACATTATAGTCAGCTTTATTGGTATTATCTGGAACAGTTTCGGTATTGGGAAGCTCAGGGTTGGACTTTTGCGGCCTCACAAGACAGTGGTCTAGATGCTGATGCATCTCAAACAGAAGCTGACAAAAGAGACGAGAGCAGCATGAAAGTGGATTTACTGTCTCATTCATCTTCACCTAACACAGCTGATGATGAAAGCTCTGGCTCAAATGATAAAGATCACGATGAAATACTTGCTGGAATTAACAATATAATTCTGAGTTCGGAGGAAGTAGAACAGAGCCAGTTAGAGTCCTCCGTACACTGTGACAAGCAGCAGCTGAGTGAGAGCAGCAGCGGCAAAGAGTGTCCTGCCTCTGGAGGACGTGACCCCAGTAATGGAACACCCAAGGAAAGTAACGCATCTGGGAACAGAAGCACAGACCAATCAGCTCAAGGTAGGCTGGCTGTCCAGACTTACTCTGTCAGGTAATGGTTATCGAACAGTCTACTTAAGTCTCATGCAATAGCCAGCTTTATTTAGAGTATCAGACAGCTTATACTCTGAGGAATAAAAGAGAGTCACTTGAGCAAAGAGTATCACAAGGACAAGGTGCACGTAGCAAAAACATGTTTTTCCATAGGTGCATAAAAAGATAATAATAGCCAGTTGTAATGATAATCTGAAATAAACTCCTATCCGCTGCACCTGGGAGGAGTATGGAAACACGTTCTGAGACTCTTGGAAGATGTTCCAATATCTCCCTACTGTTGACCGTAAGAAATGTGCCTGCCAGGTCAGTGGGAGGGCCCAGCAGGTAAAGGCACTTGCCTGGCAATCTGAGTTTGAGCTCCAGAGTCCACATAGTTGGAGGACCTACTCCCACAGGTTATCCTGGGACCTCAGCACTCAGGTCATGCATGCTTCCTCCCCATCCCACCCATACAGATTAACTGATTTTTTAGAAAAATGAATATACCTGCCAGCAGTTACCAGAAAGGTAAGATTGTACCCTGTAGAGTACTTTGTATAGATCTGGACAAACTAGTTTTAGTTTGCTTTTCAAAGCACAGCTGTGCTTCATTTAGGTAGAGAGATGAAGTTCTGGGCGCTTTCTTTGCCCTGTATACAGCAGAGGACACTAAAATGAGTTTTGATGAGATCACATGAGACCACCATTGACTGTCCAAATACACAGTACGTTATTGACTGAAAATACCTGACTGTGTAGTTAGATCATGAAGCCTTTAATCTTACTAGGCATAGCTATAATTATGTCTTTGGAGATAGTAGAAAAATTGCCAGGCCTCAAGGAAGCTACACTGTAACCTCTCTCCTTAGAGTTGGAGTCTTCAGGACCAGACACAGGCAGTGACCCCGCACACCCCAACAGGGCTGATGGCAATGAGAGTGACGATGATCCGCCCGAGCAGAGGCCCAGCAGAGTGAAGAGAAGGTAGGCACCCACGACCTAGTCTGCAACCCTGTACTGTAAACAAAGGGCTCTATTGGTCAGGCTTTTAGACGCAGTCATATCCTAATCCTGTCCATCATAACTCTAAATTTATTAGTTCCTCATCTATAAAATGAGTGATGCCTTGAGCTGTCCCGCAGCATGTGACAGTAGCTGCTGCAGTGAAGTACATAGTGTAAAGTCCCGTGTGTCCACGTTTAGATAGAAGGAACGGATAGGTCATTACAGAATTGGAGCATTAGGTGGAGATACTTCATTTCTTTGTAGTATTCCACATAAGACTTTCCTTCCAGATAGCGTCTCTAGAACAATGATGTGCAAACTCTGAAGTCTGAGTGACTTAGTTCAGAAAGCATGCTACTGCTACTACTGCCTTAACCTTACCTAGTAAACTTCGCTTATTAATTGTCCACTATTTGGTACAAGTTCCTAGGGGAACTTTGTGCTTATATTTAGTAGGTACTCGATAAAGTAATGAGTTTGGCTTACTTGGAAAGACAAACAGTTATTTCTTGCTGTGTTCTGCTTGATGCTATCTATGGGTCATGTAATCAGGGTTTCTAAAGGTGCCTGTTTAAGGTGCTTGTCAATTCTGTGATGAAAACAGCTTGGAAAAAAAGGCTTGTTTGGACTCGGGGTTTGAGTACAGTCCCATCATAGCAGAGGAGGCAGATTGGTGGAAGCTACTCAGGGTTTTGACTGTAGACACATGAGGCAGCTGTTTGCATTGCATCAGTAAGCAGAGAGAGATAAGGACTAGTTCTTTTTTTTTTTTCTTATTTTTTTCCTCCTGTCTGGGAGCCCATTTGGAGTGGTTCTTCCCTCCCTGTCAGAACTCTAGGAAACCCCTCATAGACATAGAGGTATGTTTTCTAAATGATCCAAGTCTAATGAAATCGAAAGTAAAGATTTACCATCACAGGCCCAAGTGGGAGAGCTGCCCGAGCCACTTAGTGCCTGCACCACAGCCTTACTTAATGATTGCTTTCTAGTTCCTTTTATGTGTATGTCCAGAAGGTGGTGCGTGAGGCACCCAAGGAGGCCAGAAGAGGGCATCAAATTCCTTGGCGTTAGAGTCCCAGGTGGTTGTGATTTTCTCAGTGTGGGTGCTGAAACAACATTGGTCTTCTAAGAGCTGTAAGTGCTCTTAACCTCTGAGCCTAACATTTCTTCTATTAAAAAAAAATTGGCCCAACTGATGCTTCACAATTTTTTTTTTAATTTTCGCTACAGAAAATTAATCTCAGGCTTCAGGTTTTGCTGGGGTTTTTCCAAAGGCAACCCGAGAGATACATATTTACACCATCTTCATGATTAGAGGTAGAATACTTAAAGACTTTACAACTGGGGACTGGAGAGGTGCTCTGTAGTTAAGAGCACTTGCTGCTTTTCCAGAGGACCTGAGTTAGATCCCAAGCACCCTAAGTATCAGACAGCTCACAACAGCTCCAGAGCACCTGAGCATACTTTTTGCCTCCATAGGTACCTTATTCACATGCACATACACCTACATAGATAGATACACATGCATGCGATTGTAAATAAAATCTTTAAATTGAAAGGGTATGGTGCTTGTTAGAATGCTTCAAACACTGCCGAGTATATTGAGTACCTTCTCCAGGCTTCCAGGTTGTGTGATACTGTTCATTCTGAACGGGGTGGCTTATTACTATTTTTGTTTTTATTCTTGCCTTTTTAGCCATGAATTGGACATTGATGAAAACCCAGATACAGAAGTTGATGACAATGGTTTCCTTCTAGGATTCAAGCATGGCACAGGACAAAAGTAAGAGCTGTCTTCTAGAAATCTTAATAACTTCTCTTGATATTCATGGAGAGAGAGAGAGAGAGAGAGAGAGAGAGAGAGAGAGAGAGAGAGAGAGAGAGAGAGAGAGAGAGAGAGAGAAAACTGTATTGATAACATTGCAATTAATACAATACAACACCAACTTCTGTTAGAAGAGTAACAGTAAAAATCGTATTGTATATTTGATATATTCACTGTAGTAACTCAGTTGCACTGAATGGCAACCAAATGTCACAGATAAGCAGCTGGAGGCCACAGACATTTTGACCAATCTAGATCACATTTCACAAAGGGCTTAAGCTCAGATGTTAGATCTTCTAATTATGGTTCCCACCTGGCATCTCGTTGCACTACCCCTCTGTGCTTCTAAAGACTAGGAAGCATACCATGTATCCAATAGATGAAAATTCCAATGTTTCATAACTAGGTCCATAGGTTACTTAAAGTAGGATGCATAATGCATAGTTCACAGCTTGCTTTGCACAGCTAAATGCTGTTTTCCCTTTCTTTCTGACACACACAGCATTTATACCTAATCCTTTTAGTGAATGTATTGTATTTAATTCTCCATCCACAGTAATAACATCCAGGTTATTTCCTAAGATCAAAGCATGTTGTCTATTACCCATGCATCCCACTGTTCTCTCCTTGATGGCAAGATCAGTACATTGTGTGGAGAGACCAAAATTCGTTCAATCATTTGCCTTTTAAAGGGCATTTGGGTGGTTGCTGATCTTATGCTATTACATATAAACAAATGCTGTGAAAATTTGTGTCTAGAAACCTAAATTTTCTCTAGGTTTCAATGCCCAGATGTTAAAGGGAAATAAGAATGAGTGGGAGGTTATCTAAGATAACTGATTTTCTCTCATGACAGCAAGACTTAGCTGAGTGGGTAAGACAGCCTCAGTATGTACTGTTGAAGTCAGCTTTCCCTGTGTTTGATTATACATGTCTAAGGGTTCAGACAGAGTCACATCTGTGTTAGGAAATAACCTGTGCATCATGGATTCAGCAGGGAAAGGAAATGAGAATGGCTTCATGATTAATGTATAAGTTGACTCCAGATTAGTTCAAAAATACATGCTTAAAACTAAAATCATATAAATCACTTCTAAAGTTGCCTCTTAGGTACAAAAGACAGTAGTAGCTTGTATAGTCACATTAGGCTAAAGAGGGTGGAGTTTTACAATGCATATAAAACTGTTTACATTGTGGGCAGCATTGGTTTGGTTTAAACTGTTGTTTACCTCTTGGTAGTATACACTTACAGACGTAAATTTTATTGCCTGGGATTTAACTGTCGTATTTCTATTTAGAAATAGAATTCTACTTAAAAGAGAAAGATTATTTTATTTATATGCTTCATCAACATGACTTTAGGAAAATTTGTGGGACTTGATACATCAATGAAAACTGTGGCCAACAGATTAAAAACTCAGCAATGAAATCATATCTTCTCTAGACTAAGCATTCAATAACTGTTCTTTGTTGTATAGAGGCCCCTTGTACCTGGCTGCTCAGCTCCAAAATAACCACACAGAAATTGTATTAATTAAATCACTGCTTGGCCCATTAGCTCTAGCTTCTTATTGGCTAATTCTTACATCTTAATTTAACCTATTTCTATTAATCTGTGTATCATCACGTGACTGTGACTTACTGGGTAAAGTTTCAGCATCTGCCTCCAGTGGGGCTACATGGCTTCTCTCTTGACTCCACCCTTCTTTCTCCCAGCATTCAATTTAGTTTTCTCCGCCTAGTTCTGTTCTGCCCTGCTATAGGTACAAAGTAGTTTTTTTATTAACCAGTGCTATTCACAGCATATAGAGGGGAATCTCTACATTAATTGGAACATCTCCAAATACGTTTTGAAGCCTATAGCACAATTAATAAAAACACAGAGACAGATATTGGGTGGGGTTCATCCTGAAGGTCAGAAAAGCAAAACAGCCAGCCACTGGCTCTTACCTCTGTTTCAGTCCGATATGGCAATCCTGCCTCCAGGAACTTCAGAATGAGACTGTGTCTGAGAGCTGTGTCCCCCACATCCCCTTATATTCCTCTGTAGGACTGGGATTAAGGTGTGCAGCACTACTGCCCAGTTTCTGTGGCAAACTAGTGTGGCTACTGGGATTAAAGGTGTGTGTCACCACTGTCTGGTCTGCAAGACTGACCAGTGGGGCTGTTTTTCTCTCTGATCTTCAGGCGAGCTTTATTTATTAAAATACAAACGAAATGTCACTGCAAAGGCCTTTGTCATCAGTATAAGGAAAGTTTCCCTAACAAGGAAATGCATTTTTGTTTTGTTTTTGCAGTCGGATAGAGTTTTTACTTTGTAATCTGCAGTAGAAATGTATTTTAGTTGTGGTGGTGTACTTATAATCCCAGCTTTCAAGAATTTGAGGCAAGAGAATCAAGAATTTAAGACAAACCTGGGCTACATCATATAACCCTATCTCAAACAGAAAACAATCGGCTTGCTAGTCTAATCATTAGTGTAAGAAACTGTAGGTAGTGTGTGATCTCATTCTCAAAATTTATGAAGATTAAAATGGTGCCTATAACAAGCAAATCCTAATGAGAACCATTGATTTTTGTTTATTTAATTTTGGGGGTTTTGTTGTTTGCTTTTCTATATAGGAAAGTTTTTCTAGAACTTAACTTGTGAGTCACTTCTTTTGGTCTGATCCAGATATGGTGGAATTCAAAATTTCAGTCATCGGCAGGTCAGATATCTAGAGAAGAACTTGAAACACAAGTCAAAGTACCTGGATATGCGCACGCAAATGACTGTGAAGAACAGACACATCCGTTTCACGGAAGAGTTGGGGAAACCCCTTCTCAAGAAGAGTAAAGTGCGGAATAAGGTGTGCACACGCTTGCCCTAGCTGACACACAGTTTGTAACTTGGCTCCTCCTTCAAAATCGAGGGGTACCTCAAATTGTTGTTCTCTAGCTTTATGAAGGTATATATTACATAAACTGGATTTGGGAGCGGGGAGGAAATTGAGGTAATATGAAGAAAAGGTGTTTGAAACTGCAATATTAGAGCACCTAAGAAGTAAGCCAGCTAGATTGTTTTGCCCATGTAGTACAGACAAGGACAAGGGGAAGTTTTTTGACCTGTGTCACACAAAGTGGAATCTGAACTCATCCAAGACTGGTCACACTGGGAGGTCAGGCTTGACCCGAGTGTTGCATACAAGCCCACATATTTGATTCTCACTGTGACCGCAGAGTTTCAAGATCCCGCCTGGTCTTTGCTATCAAGAAATAGAAAACAAGTTAGAGAATCATGTGACTGCTGAGTTCTTCCCTGGGGAGGGGGCCTTGATGATGAGCAGAGACTTCATGTCTTAGATGTTGTCACCCTTTAAGGGCAGGGAGCTCAATCTCAGGCTTCTGAAGGTTTTTGTAGTAGTCTCAGGGTGTATTATACTTTCCGACTTCAGCATTCTGACAACGCATGGTACAAGTTGATAGGTAGTTCCATCAACATCATTATTATTATATTTCAGATTGATCAATGCTGGTGATGTTTTAGTGAATATTTTAATGGCCCTTTCTTACATCTGCAAGAGCGGCATGTGCTCTTAGCTACTTAGCATCTCATCCTTGACCATCTCTCCTGCCTCTGATTTTAAGACAAGTTGGCACTATTCTGTTGATATTATGTAACATGTGACATGGTTTGCAGCTTGGCCATTGCAGAAAGCTCTTTAAAATGTAAAAACCAGTGAATAACTGAGTAGGTATATTTGTGATGATAATTTCCTAGCATAGCTCTATTTTTAAGAGTTCTTAATCTTTTAAAGGAATTCTTTGTAAGGTCACTAGGTGTTCTCCTGAATTCCAAATAGCCAGCAGTACTTATAGCTTGTTTGATACGTTGTGCTTCTCTGAGCTGATAGTTAGGACTGCTTGTTAATCAGATCACAAGTGGTTAAAAGTGAACAACAGCTAGTTGGTATTTGTTATGGGATCTTCACACTGCAGGTGGAGAAATTCCTAAAATGGGTTTGTGAACCAGTGGATGAGGAGCCGTCCCAGGAGTCGCTTTCTCATAGCAAGACACAAGACACTTGCACAAGCAGTGACTCTGAGGAGCAAGACATGGCCTTGGAAAAAGCCGATGACCTGACGGAGGCCAGGGATCCAGAGCCTGACACCTGTCAGGCCATCTCCTCAGCCAGTGAGCCTGAGGCAGAAAAGAGTGAAGGAGCTTCCACAGCAACTGCTCCAGAGAAGCAGGACCGTGTGCCTGAAGAGATGGCTGACTCTCCCCAAGCGGAAACAGGAGGTAAGAATCAGCACCCTTTCCTTGCAGCTCTGGCCGGTGAGGCCTTTTTATGTTTCCTTTGTTCTCTGTTATAGCATCTATGCCTCCAGATTTATTTTTTTAACACTTTTAAGTGGACAGGAGGCCTGTTAGTGTGAATGAGCTAATTGGCTATGATTTGGCACTGTGAGTGTTCATCACTTTGAGCTCCGCTGCCACTCTGTCCTTGGTTGGCAGTGGCATTTTCCTCCTGAAATTAGCGAGGCACACATTTTCTTCTTGACAGTGGGTTGTTTTTTTGTAATGATTTGGGACTTTTTGATGGAACGTTAACGAAGCATTTATACTAGTCAGCACTAGCATGAAAACTGACATTTTCATGAAGACCTTTTATAAAGAAAGATTTGATGAAACACGGCAGGTAAGCATGTTTGCTTAGTCTGTCCTTCTGAAGCAACCATATCTGTGGGACTCTCCTTTCCTTTACTGTTTATTAGAGTACTTAGTGTCTTAGTGATGGTTACTGCTGCCTTGTTGGAACGACAAAGCCGAAACAAGTAGGGGAGGGAAGGGTTGATTTGGGCTGCTTGTCCTGAGCCACAGTGCTTTGAGAGAAGCCAAGGCAGGAAGGAGCTCAAACAGGGCGGGAACCTGGAGGCAAGAATTCAAGAATTGATACAGATTGCTGCTTACTGGCTTACTCAGCCTGCTTTCTTATAGCATTCAGAACCATCAACCCAGGGCTGGCAGCACCCACCATGGGCTGGGTCCTAACACATCAATCAGTAGGTAATTAAGAAAATTACCTACAGGCTTGCCCACAGCCCCATCTTCTGCATGCAGTTTCTCAGTTGAGGTCCCCTCTGAGATGACTCCAGCTTGTGTCAAGCTGACATAAACTACCAGCATGCTTAGTTGATTCCTTGCTTTTGTGTGGGTAAACAGGTCCCTAAATCTCGTGTCACCGTCTCCTACCTTCTTAACTGTGGGCTTCAGGCACTATGACAGCTGACGCGCATGTGCTCCGGGTAGAGGCTTTGTTCTTGACCTCTCAAGTAGCCTGCTGGGGGTGTCCTCTAACATTCAGCTGTTTGGTTTGCAGTGATCTCATGGCAGTTCCTTAAAAACCTTGACACTCTAGGCAGTAGCTTTAGTCTTTGTGTCTACGATCTTGTTTGTATTCTGTGGCGGTGCTTTCCGTCGCAGGGATTGCTGCTTCTGATCTTCTGGAGAGTGGAGCCTAATCGTCAACTACTCATTGTTTTAAATAGTTATCAGCTGGAACCTGACCATACTTCTGAGACATCTTGTATTCTCGAGAGTTTATATAGCTAGAACTCAGTGGGCCTTGGAAAAATTTTTGTCTTAAGGTAAAAAGAGCTGCACACAACCTCTGCTTCTCGCGAGTCTAAAGCAGGAGGACCAGAAGTCCAGCACTAGCCTGGACAAATTAAATTACCCAGACCTGCACTCAAAATAGGAATTAAGAAGAAAGATTTTTAAGGATGTAGCTCAGTCAGTGTGTTTGCCTACCACAAGGTTCTGAGTTCAAGTCCCTAGGACAGCAGCAACAAAAGAAGAAGTAAAAGAAAAAAAAGAGGTGGGGTCTACATATTCTGTAAGTCACCAGCTAAATCATTGTGTGGCTACAGATAATGTTTAGACCTGTGCTAGTGCTTTCGTATATGGATTACATATCCTGTATATGACATGACGGGGACCAGATGTATTTCCAGGTTCTGTTTTGGGGGATTTCGGATGTTCAGCCTTCATCTCCCATCATTGCTATAAGTGAAGTTAGCACAATACTATGCATTCACTCATCCATTCCTTTTGGAGGAATAAGATACTAGAGCATAGAAGCCAAGTTCTCAAGCCAGTCAATGACAGCCGGCTATGCCCTGAAGTGCTGGTGTTTTCTCTTGCTCTTACGCTTCTCTGAGAGCGTCACTGTGTATATGTCTGTGACAGTCCAACATTGTGATAGTCGATGTGACTGCTTCTTGTGAACTCTGTGAACTCCTTTGTTCCATTCTCGTGGTCAGATCTGTATTGTCTGCATCTTATTTTAGTTGAAATGAAGAAGAAGAAGAAAAATAAGAAGAAAAACAAGAACAAAAAAATAAATGGTCTGCCACCCGAAATAGCCTCTGTTCCAGAGCTGGCAAAATACTGGGCCCAGAGGTACAGGCTCTTTTCTCGTTTTGATGATGGGATCAAGTTGGACAAAGGTAAATATAATATGTGTGTGTTGTTTAGCTTTATGTAGAAGCCACTTAAAAATTACAGAAAAGTTGCAAAACAAAATTGCCATGTCCTTTTTACCCGGATTCAGCCTTTTCCAACATTTTACAATTTTCACTCTGAGTCTGTCGTCATTTTCTGATCCAGTTGCGTATATCATGGCACCTCCCATTACTAACTTAGTGTGCACTTGCTAAGAACGGGATGTTTTTCTGTAATAATCAAAGTCCTGGGATCAGTCCCCAGTACCAAGAAAACAAAACAAAGATAGTTATCTCTATAACCCATATGTTGTCATGTCTCCTTAGCTTCCTTTAATTTGTAATAGTTCCTCAGACTCTCGTGCCCAGGGCTTCCCCTTTGCCAGGCAGGTACTCCACCACTGAGGCACTCCTCAGCACATTTTGACGTCTTTCAAAGAATGACGGTAGTTGTTCTGTGCAGTATCGCTCGATTACATCCATACAACTATCTTTGTTTTAACTTCAGGCTTAACTATATTTGTAGCATCTTATACAGAGTAGCAAAAGTACATAGGTTATTAAAAAACATCTGATGAAGCTATACCTAATGCAAAAAGTTATAATTTAATGAATTAGCACTGAAAACTTGAATTCTTCATTGAATTTTCTTTCTGATCTTAACAGTCTCACAGACTGACACCCATTTTCATATTGAGACTATCTGTCTTTGTTAAGTATCCAAATCAAGAGGTATTTTGTGGAGTGTAGTGCCTCTTAAACTCTTTGTAAAATAATGTGTGGTACAGAAAAGTATACAGGAATTTTATTAGACAAAAAACACTCGACAAAAGATGGATAAAGTGTTAAAAGGAGTTTAGAATTCTTAAAGTACTGAAGAGCCATTTAAAGTTATGTAGTGGGAACAAGAAACTTTTAATCTCGATCTGAAAAAAAAGGGTCTTTTGGTAGAAAGGGAAGCAGGTTAGTGTAGATCATTCTGGAGATTCCTACTGTTTGCTGCTGTGCTAAAGCAGCCCCTGGCCATTGGCCACCACTCTTTTGTTTCTTCTGACACTAAAGAGCATGTAAATTTGTCGTGCATGCTATACACAGACATACATGAAGGCAAAGCATTCATAGAATCATTTTAAAAATTTGAAAGCATGTAAATGTTCTCAAAGTGTCAGTATAAATCTATCATTACCTCTCCATTGTTAATAAAATAATTGAGAAACTTACCAGTTAGAACTTGCTGTTCTCCATAGCTGATAAGTAGTAGGTGTGCTTCAAACAGATATTGCTACAGGAATGTGGATATCTTACCAGTGAGTCGAGAATTAGCAGTTTTTTAGAACCTTTCTCTTACGCTATGTAATTAGTAGTTTTTGCAAGGAGAAACTTAAGATTTTTTTTTTTATGAGTACATGTGGGTGCACACCTTCACCTTTGTGAAGACAGAAGAGGGTTCAGATTTGGTAGAGCTGAAGCTAAAGGTGATTGTGACTGACCCAATGTGGATGTAAAACCAACAGGTCCCTTTACAAGAGCCGCACAAGCTTTTAATCAAGCTCATAAGCAATTTCTCCAGATTCTAAACGTGTTCTCCCTTTGCAGAGGGCTGGTTTTCAGTTACCCCTGAGAAGATTGCTGAGCACATTGCTGGCCGTGTCAGTCAGTCCTTCAAGTGTGACGTTGTAGTGGATGCTTTCTGTGGGGTTGGAGGAAATACCATTCAGTTCGCCTTAACAGGGAAGAGAGGTAATCTGGTCATTCGTGGCAGAGAATTGTTTTTATTTCCAACTTATACTGTGAATATGTTTACTTTTTTCATTTCTTTGGTGAGACTTAACATATAATTGATAATTTCATGCTGAATATTTAAAGCAATAGTTAGCCGTTAATTGTTCATCTTGCATAATGTTAAATAAGCTCTTAATTTGTGAGTATTTAGTCAGCAGTCATAAGTTATGTCTTATAGTCTCTTGTTTCACAGATAGAGTAAAACATAAAAAGATAAATAATTGCACAGGATTTGCAAACACCTGCTAATCTCTGGAGCCAAGATTCTAGCACTCTGTAAAAACAAAAATAATGTTGTGGTTCTTTAGAGTCAAAGAACAATGTAGGGGGACCAAGCTTCATCTCTGACTCAGGAGCTTTATGACTTGACATCATTTGGCTTTGAAGGACATGTTGAATTCACATGGTCTTGTGATGTTTTGCAACTTTAAAATCCCAAAAATTCTTTAAATAGTATGCCATCCTCATGGTTATTTGACCATGGAACAAGGAGAAAAAAATCTCCACCATATTATCTGCCAATTACTATCAGATGTGTGATGTGCTTTTCTCAGGAAGCAGAGGCTTTGTGTGAAAATGGACTGCTTGGCAGTGAGGTTCCTTGGTAGCAAGGACTTTTGCTACCACGCACACAAATAAATTAACACTTTAAAAAATTAATGGAATGTTCTCATGGAACATGGTGATGCATATGAGCACTTGGGAGACAGAAAGTAGGGTTGCAAGTTTGAGACTGGAATGAACTGCAGAGAGACCATGCTTCTCCCCTCTTCTCCCCACCACCCTCCCCTTGGTTTTTTGAAGATGGACTGAAGATGTAGCCTGGTAAAGCCCTTACCTGCAGTGTGCTGGGTTTGCGGCTCCTATGTTAGTGTAGTGCTTTGGAGATAAAAGAGCCAAATCATACTCTAAGATACTTTTCCCACATCATCTTCATATTATACCCACTAGTACTTGTGGCTTTCATTTAGTGGATTTCGGCAGAATCTCATTAATTGGTTAGAACTTTTTAATGTTAATTAGGAAAGCAAACTAGTAATCTGGGAGCAGAGTATAGAAGTCAGAAAAGGACACGGTGTATTTGCCCATGGTTTTAAGAGGAGAAGCGGTGCCTGTGACTGTGATTCTGTTCCTCGGGTGCTCTCGGCACACGGGGCATCTGCCGACTGCACATGGTTGGTGTCCCAGTAACCCAGATAAAAGCAGTTCTCACATTTACCAGATAATAATAATTGCCTTCCACTAAGTCAATATTTCAAAATTCTCAGATTATTTTTAGATAAGCCACATGTGTGTTTCATGGAAGATATTTTTCCTCCAGAGTTATCAAACTCATTCCTTTATAGCATTTTGTCATAAGATGGTTAATATATCTGCACCGTAATAAATCAAGTCTGGAAGTTTTCTTTAAATATCATGGAAGGCATGCATATCATACACTGGTTTCTTAATGGAGGTTTGTGGCCAAGTTGTGTACCTTAACGCACTTTTGATGGAGGACGATGTCAGTGTGGGTCCTAAAGGAAGGCTAGTGCTGCGCTCATTGTCTACGCCCTTTGTGGCAGCAGTTCTCAGGGATACCATATCAGATATTCACATTATAATTTATAACAGTAGCAAAATTCCAGTTATGAAATAGCAATGAAATAATTGTATGTGGGGTCGCCACAGCATGAGGAAGTGTGAAAGGGTTGCGGCGTTAGGAAGCCGAGAACCACTGCTCTGTAACCTCTTGGTGTCATTTTCTCACCCCCCCCCACAAGTGGCCAGACCCTGAGAAGAAAGGAAGACAAGTGGTCACTGCTGGGTCTTCCTGATGCTGTGATGGCCTAGACTCTGCCCTGTGGGACTGGAAATGTGGAATCATCTTAAGGACATTGGTCTTTTCTGAATGCCAGCATTAGGCTTTGCATGCAAGTAGTAACATTTGTAAGAATTTACTGTTTCAACTGTGTATAGCTCTCACCCCCTAAGACCTCCAGGTTGCCACTTGCTTTGGGTGATGGCTAGGCAAGACAACATATGAAAACCTGTTCTGTAGCTCATGGTTTCTTGGTACAACTATGTGAGCCTTCCTGATTTAAATATATTTGAGCAAAATCTTTTATTTTTGTGTAACTACATGTCTTTTAAGTCTTGTTTTGGGTATTTTATTCAGAAAACCAGATTTCTAGAATGATGAACTCTCAATGTCAACTGACTTTTCTTTTTTTCTCAATTTTTAGTGATTGCCATTGATATCGACCCAGTTAAGATTGATCTTGCTCGTAATAATGCTGAAGTTTATGGAATAGCAGATAAGATAGAGTTTATATGTGGCGATTTCCTACTCTTGGCTCCCTGTTTAAAGGCTGATGTTGTGTTTCTAAGCCCGCCGTGGGGGGGACCAGATTATGCCACCGCAGAGACCTTCGACATTAGGACGATGATGTTCCCTGATGGATATCCTTTGGAAGTCCTAACAGTCTATATAAATGCGTATAGAGAGGAAAAGTGTGTGTGTGTGTGTGTGTGTGTGTGTGTGTGTGTGTGTGTGTGTACATGTGCATGTAGAGGAAAGGTATTAGCTAATCACATTTGATAATTCCATTGTATTTTACACAGAAAACAGTTTGTGTGGAGCCAACTAGATGGCTCAGCTGGTAAAGGCGCTTGCTACACAAACCTGGCAACCTAAGTTTGAGACCCAGAACCCAGGTAAAGGCAAGAGAAAGAAGAGAATTGTCCTCTGGTACACCGAGGAAGTTCTGTCTGTACACACACTCTAATATAATTACTAAAACTTTTAAGACATGCAATGTAAAAACTATGTGTTGGTTGATCTATTGATGCGGTTCCCTGTTAGTATTTAATTTCACCGTTGTGAAACAGGAGCCCGGCTGTAGCTCCTGAGAAATGGACACAACAGTGGTGTTTGCTGGGGTTTTGTGAAGAAGGATTGAGGACGTGGCTGACTGATACAGAAGCTGCACAGCTGAACTGCCCAAGGTCTGGGTCTGCCTCTACCGAACCTGCCTTGAGACTAAAGAGATGTGTTTACTGTTTGGAATTGGAATTAGTACAGATTGAAAATTTCTTAAAAGCGCAGGTCTATGGGTTGTGATCTTCAGCTCACACTGCCTTATGCTGAAGCAGCCAGATCTTCTAACCCATCTGTACTATCTTGTCTCTAATTCTCTGGGTTTCATCTCTGCCTTTTTGGCATTTACCAGGATGCACTGATCTGTGACACATGATGAACATCTCTCTGCTCAGAAATTACCTTTTTATCCTTAACTCTTTTTCACCTTCGAAATTTTTAGGCTTTCCCAGAAGATCACTAATAATATTGTGTATTTTCTTCCAAGAAATGCTGACATTGACCAGGTAAGCCATTGCTGAGGAAACTCTGTGCACCTCTGCTTACCTGTTAGAAACAGTGAGCAGAAAAGGATAAGAGTCGTTTCCTTACCAGAGAACCTGCTTGTGAGAAGTCCCTGGCTTGTCCTCCACCTCCGCGGTTTCTGAGCAAGCCCGAGATGCAGCCGCTGTTCCCTGGGGTTTTATGCAGGTGGTTGATAGGAGGACATGTGAGACCATGTTACAGGTGCTTTGTGGCAACTCTCTGAGGCCCACCTTACTGAACCCAGCTAAAGAGATAAGACCTTACCAAGGTGTAGAGGCTCAGAATGTCAGCACTTGAGCGAAGACAGGAAGGTGGCTGGCTGTGAGTTGGAAGACAGAAGGAAACGACTGCCTTGAATTTAACCAGGAGCGGTTCTAACTAGCCTTGCCATCTCGTTTGTTTGTTTGGGTTTTTGTTTTGTTTTTCTCTGTAGCTCTGGCTGTCTTATTACTAGCTCTGTAGGCCATGCTGGCTTTGAACACACATGGAGATCCACCTCACCGGAGCAACAATTACTCTTGTTGGCCTCTGGTATAGTTTAGTGATTTAGACTTTACTTTTTCTGTCTCTAGATCATTTCAGTCTGCCCCTTCAACTCCTATATGGGTTTCTTTGTATTATCAGTAGTTTGGACTGAATAGATTTCTCCAACCACTGAAAAACCCTGATTCACTAAGAAAGATCCTGTTTTACTTTCTGGGATGAGGCCCAAGTATAAATTGTTTTTAGCTCCCCAAGTAATTATAATGTGCTCCACAGTTGAGGTTCTCTGGGCTATAAAAAGGATAAATTAGCTGGGTGGTGGTGACTCACGCACTCAGGAAGCAGAGGCAGGCAGATCTCTGAGTTCAAGGCCAGCCTGGTCTACAGAGTGAGCTCCAAAGACACATAGACAAACCTTGTCTCGAAAAACCAAAAAAAGGGGGGGAGGGGTGGGGAAAAAGGGTAAGTAAAAATTTGAATCTTCTGTCATTTATTTATGGTCTACTTGACCAAACAATAAGCCTTCCATGATAGTATGTGTGATGTCATTCACATTTTTTAGGGTTGTGAGAGTCTTGGGTCAGCCTTCATGTTGAACCTATTACCTGTTACTTGTGTATCTGCTTTCTAGACTTGGGCTGCCGTGATATTCCAAAACTATCTGCTAAACGGCTACGTGATCTTCATAGGCTAAGCCATGGTCCTTGATAGTACATATAGACAAACTCATTTGGGTATCTCAGCAATAGGAAGCCACTTTTTTTTCTTGGTTTTTTGAGACAAGGTTTTTCTGTGTAACAGCCTTAGCTATCCTTGGAACTCGCTCTGTAGACCAGGCTGGCCTCGAACTCATAGATTCTCTTGCCTCTGCCTCCCAAGAGGGATAAAAGGCTGGAAAGCCACTTTTTATCATGAAAGTTTCAGGATTAACTTTCTTTTAACACAAAGAAAATTTAGCTTGCTTTTTACTTTTGCTTTTGTCCTCAGAACCTGTGAGAGTTAAATCTGTAGGAAGTAGAGAGAAGGTTCATTTGGTAAAGAAAATACATGAGGAGCAGCCTAGGAAAGGAAGGTACCTGGCACCATCCTCTGGACTCCACGTCCACGTTTTCACGTGCACTCAATCTCACTTGAAGACAAGTGCCTCTGTAGACACCATTTACAAGCACAGTGGTAGACTTGGTAGTTCCTTCGTGCTTTCTGCCTCTAGAGGGAGTACTGACACTAGAAAATGATAAGGGAAACTGCTTGGTATGAAATAAGCTGCAGGGGAAGCATGCGGGAGGGGGGACGCATTTTTAACTAAAACTGTATCCATAGGTGATATTTTTAAAATGAAATAGTAATTCAGGTTGAAAGAGTATAAGGCATTAAGTATGAGTCTGTTTGGAATTCTGGCTGCATTTTTCCTATAAATTTGTCTGTAGCAAACTTTTAATTTCCGGTTCAGAGAGGTTATGTTACATTCTATTCATTCTGCTAAATTGGTTGTCTTATGCAAATAGAGCCTGTCTTAGAAGCTGCTCCATGTAGGAAATGATGCCCATCAGTTTTTGTAGCCAGTGAAATATTCTGCTGGGTTCCCTTGTCCTTGACCTCCCATTCCCTTTTTCTTTTGGAGTTGTTCTAGAACGTTATCCCTGCTATCCAAACTCTCACTGTAAAACCAGAACTCTCTTAAAATGTTGGGGTGCTGGTTGAAAACCTTATCAGTATAAGAACTGACGCCTTTTAATCCCAGCACTCAGGAGACAGAGGCATGTGAATCTCTGAGTTACAGACAAGCATGGTCTCCAGAGTAAGGTCTAAGACAGCCAGGGTAGAAAAAAGGAAGCGGGGGGAGGGGGAGGAAAGAAGTATTGGAAAGAAATTTGCTGGTTTAAAATGCTGCAAAGACCAATGTGAGTGTTGTCAAAGCAAAAGACTCTTTGCAGCTAATCCTTAATATTAACTCTGAAAGAAGGAATGCTTTTATCTCCTTGAGTCAGTAGCTATGTTCTAGTAGACATAAAAATCAGTAATACAGATACATATAAATATTAAATTTAAAATAACACAAAAGAACAGTAGATAGAGGGAGTAATCAGACATAGAGATCTAAGAAAATAGAGATAAATAGACAAGTGCAGGCTCTACTCAAAGGCTAGTGAAGCTTGTGGAGCAATTGAGAGAGTAACATGAGCACAATGGGATGAGTAAAGGGGGGTTCTTAGGAGTTGGTGGCAGTGCTCAGCATGTCACAGTGCCCACCACCACACCTGATGACCCACATGGTAGAAGGAGAGAGCTCACCTGTACAAGTTGACCTCTGACTGCCACATAAAAAGAAAAAAATTAAAATTGAGCTTTTTAGGAAAGTGGGTTCTTAAATGTCTGCTAAAATAAATGTGACATGCGCAGGGTTTGTCTGTTTTCTCTTCGTCTGAATCCTTAGTTTGTGGCAGTGGAAAGACGGCATCTTTAGAACAGCATAGCACAGTGATCTGACTCAGGTCAAAACAGTCGGGTTTCTACACCAGATACTGCATTTAATGCATAACCGGCAAGCAGTATTGAGTGTGTTGCTATGAAGAACTTAACAGAAAAAGGCAGCCTTTCTCTTACTGATAGTTTAGGTTGGGAGAATAAAAACTGTTTTGAAAATTATGTTTGCTGGGCATGACAGTGAACAACCTTTAATCTCAGGAGGCAGAGGCATGATGTCTGAGTTTGAGGACAGCCTGGTCTACAGAGTGAGTAAACTGGCCAGAACTACTTAATCAGACCATGTCTCAAGGGGAGAAAAAAAAAGTCCTGCAAGCATGCTTTATTATTGTGTTCTTCCTGGCAGGTGGCATCCTTGGCTGGGCCTGGAGGGCAAGTGGAAATAGAGCAGAACTTTCTTAACAACAAATTAAAGACAATCACTGCATATTTTGGTGACCTGATCAGAAGACCGGCCTCTGAAGCAGAAGTGGAGGATAACTGAAGACAGAGATTGCGCTTTGGTTTCCCAGTCACCCAGACACAAATAACGTCACAGTAACTGCATTAATTACAGCACTGTTTGGCCAGCAGCTCAGGTGTCTTCCTGACTAGCTCTTACATCTTAAATTAACCCATTCTGTTCATCTATGTATCGCCACGAGGCTGTGGATTAATGGTAATGTTCTGGCATCTTTCCCCTTCAGCAGCTACATGGTGTCTCCTTGACTCCACCTACTCTCTCTTTAAGAGCTGTTCTGCCTTGTACTGGCAAAGTCCATTTACTGATAGCAAGATCATGTGGAATGAGAGTGGCATTTGAATGAGACTTGGGAAGGTCTTCTCAGCTCCTTAATATTATGAACGTGTGATATGGAAACCTTTATGAGTTTTAATGAATGCTAGTGAAGTGGTTTGTGATCTTCAGGGAATGCTAACTGAGCTGTGTTCAGTACTCTAAAGCAGTAAGCATCAGGGCCAGGTGGTTGCAGATACCTATTATGGTCCCAGCACTTCAGAGGTTCAAGGTCATCCTGTGCTGCATAAATTCCAGGCCAGCCTGAGTTACATGAAAACTGGCCTCAAAAAAAATGACCCTGTGCTTAAATTAAGTGCATCTGTGTATATTTGTATGTTTCTGTTCTTTAACTATGTTTTGGTTTAGTGTGTGTGTGTGTAAATGCTTTTTTAAAATGCAAAGAAAAATGAAGCAGTTCTGCCTGCACATTTAACCTCTGGTGAAATAATGTTACCAATTTAATGCTATAACAAGAAAGGTAGCACTCTCCCACTACCTTACCTATTTTTTATATTCAACTATCTAAAGATAATCACAGTCAACAGTGTTTTGTGTTTTACTTTTTTATTGAATTTTTATTTCCTGTGCGTAGAGGTCAGAACAACTTGCAGAAATCCGTTCTCCATTTCTGCCCTGTGGGTTCTTGGGAATCAAGTTCAGGTCTTCAGGCTAAAGCTATGGCAAGAGCCTTTACCTGCTGAACGAACCCACTGATCCCCATGTTAATTCTTCTAAAGAAAAGACTGAATTACAGTATCCTTTCATACATCGTTCATCCAGTGCCTTCCCTTTTGAGATACTTAATGTATATTTTATTAAATAGATACTATTTTTAGAGTGAGTATGTGTGTGTGCACGCCTGCCCTTACCCCCATGACTATGTGTGTGCCTGTTCCCACAGAATCCAGGGAAGGGGGTTGGATCCCTTGGAGCTGGGGTTACTGGTTGTGAGCTACTCAGTTTGGGTACTAGGAAATGCACTTGGGTCTTCTGGTCTTCCATCCCAAGATGCTTTGATTAAATCAATCAATGTTTTTACTTTCCTGTTTTGGTATGCTTGGTTTTTACAGAAATCTCATATTATCCAGACCAGCCTCAGATTTTTGTGTAGTTGAGGATGATTTTGAGTACCTGATGCTCTTGCCTCCACCTGCCACATCTGGCTTTTCAGTTTATCTTGGAGGACATTCCATTTCAGTTCATACATGTCATACATGTAAGTCTACCTCATGTTTTAAATGGCTGTCCTGTATTCCATCCCCTGTGTATATAGAGTAGTTCCCTGCAGAGGCACCCAGGCAGTTTGCATGGTTATACCATTACTGACATATGTACTGTCTTTCCTTACAGTATATGCTGTTGAACAACATTTCAGTTTCTAGCAGTGAGACCACAGGTCTGTGTACAGTTAAGTCTTGACAAATACAGCCAGGTTGTTTCAATAAAGTTGAACTTGCGTTAAGGCTTATTTATCTCAGTTTGTTTCCATATCTTTGCTTTAACAAGAATTTCTTTTTAAAGGCTTTTGTGTATGTATGCATACATGACCTCAAATTTGTGACTTTCTAAATGGATGCCACTTGTACAGGTGCCCTCAGGAACCAAAAGGTGTCAGATCTCCTGGAATAGGAGCTACAAGTGATTGTGAACCCCTACAATGGGTGGCTCTTAACTCTCCAGCCCACATCTTTTTACTTGGGCTTTGCAAAATCAATATGAAATAATATAACATAGAAGCTTATAGTCTTGAAATTTTGCTAAGACTTCCAGTTAAGATTTCAGTCTACAGTATGCTTCCATGAGACCCAGTGAAGCAGAAATACCAGGGTAAGGAAAATATTCCAAAGACAGAACCGGAGGAAACTCTTCAGAAATGCAGAGCAGGAGAGAGAGGCAGCTGGAGATGGTGGGACAGCATAAGAACAAAGGACCAAAATGAAGAAGCGCAGCTAGATACAGCTGCAGCTAAAAGAATCAGTTAGCCTGAGAGGAGTTTCCTGCCTGACAGGAAGAAGGGATGGCTCAAAGGTTAAGAGTGAGGACTGTTCTCAGAGACCTGAGTTCACTTTCCAGCACCCAGGTCAGGAGGCTCAGCCACCTGTAACCCCACCTCCAGGACATCCAGTGTCGCCTTCTGGTGTCTGTGGGCTCATGCATTCATGTGCACAGATACTTTCAATAGTTTCGTTTAAAGTAAACCACCCAAAGAAAGGAAAATAAAAAAGATTTTCCTAGCTTAGAGAGCTTTACACAGATGCTGTCATGAGAGGAAGCCTATTGTGTAAAACTGAGCTACCTGGGGCCTGAGAACATGGAACAATCCAGTTAGCATATTGGAATCAAACCTCCCACCATCTCAAGGTGAGAGACAACCCTTAGAGATGTGTAAAGCAAGAATGCCCAACATCTAAACGAGCAGAGAGAGATAGTCTCACCAGTGCCTGGAAGCAGACCTCATCAACATTACGTGATAATGAGCTCGGTAACTCTGGTTATGCTGGCTAGCATTATGTCAACTTAATAAAAGCCAGAGTCCCTGGAGAGGAGGGAGCCCCAACTGCCTCAATAAGATCGGGCCATAGACGGGCCTATAGAGTATTATTAGAGATGTGGCCATCCCTGGCCTGGTGGTCCTGGCTTCTATAACATCAGGCTGAACAAGCAAGTAAGCAGCAGTCCTTCATGGCCCCTGCATCAGCTCCTGCATCCAGGTTCCTGCCCAGCTGAGTTCCTGTCCTGACTTCCTTCGGTGATGGACTACAATGTGGAAGTGTAAGCCACATAAACCCTTTTTCTCCCCATCTTGCTTTTGCTCATGGCGTTTCATCAAAGCAGTAGTACCCTGACCAAGACACTGGGCCTGAAGACCACAGTAGACCTAGATCAGGCTGCCTGGCGTGAGCTCCAGCGCTCTTGACAGCAGAGCTGCATCCCCTCCAGCAGGGGGTGGACACTGAGCAGCTTTTCAAAGTGTGCAAACAATTCTACCTGTACAGATCTCAGTGATGTAATGACTTCCCCTACTCCCAGTGCCTGTGAGAACCAACTCCCAGCTGTAGCATTACCCACTCCAAGGGGGTTTGCACCGGGGTGTCTGGGAGGGGTAAGAGAGAACCTGTCCAGACCAGACCAGAGTTCAGTGTGGCCATCAGAAGCCCTGGTATGTAAAGAGAGAGTACAGAACTTAAGCCTGTCCCAGCAATCATCTGGCAGAAACAAGCTTAGCTCTGGTACAAATCATAGGAAATTCAAAAGACCCAGGAAAGAAGACACTCCAACATTTAATATTTTTCCCTTATATGTCCCTGGATGTTTGGTTTGGGTGGCCATTTTTAAGTTATTTGTGGATGAGTGTTCTGCTTACTTGTATGTATGTGCTCTGTTGAGTGCCTGAGGCCTAATAAGGCTAGAGAGGCCATCAGAGCCCCTAGAACTGGAGTTAGAAACAGGTGTGGACCACACGTGGGTGCTGGGACTCAAACCCACAGCCTCTGCACGAGTAGTCAGTGCTAATGACTACTGCCGTATTTTTATGTTAATGTATCTTAAAACTATTAGTTTCCTTTTTATTCTCCATGCCATTTATCTAGCTTTGTTTATACATATTTTCATTATTGGGTAATCTTTTATTTTTGAGATCTTTATTTTCAAAAACTATGCTTTAGTTTTCCATTTTTACATTAATGAATTTTCTTATTAGAAAACATTTAGTGTTTCTCCTGGAAGTATTGCCTTTGTCTCCTTGGTAGCACCCTTCCACTCCTTGTTTATTTGTTTCTTTACCCTGCTTCTCATTTCCTCTGACCCCGTCCCTTTATCTCATTTACTATTTTTATTTTTAACCTGATTAAAACACTAAAGTGTTTTTAACTTCATAGTACATTGTACATTGGTTCCTTTTTACTCATTGGATATGTATTGACTTTACTTGATTTTAAATTCTTATATGGTCTAATATTATTACTGTTGACACTAGTTTTCCCAGTGAATGGTACTGGAGATTAAACCCTCAAGAGCAAGCTATGCTTGAAAGAGCCTCAGTGAAAACCAGAAATTATATCCAAGCTAGTAGATGCATAGATCACAACACAGAAACACAGAAGGGGGCTGATGCAGTGGCTCAGCGATAAAAGCCCTTCTCTGGTGTTCTTGTTTCTATAAAGCACTGACCAAAACCACCTTGGGGAAGAAGGGTTTATTCCATATTAAAACCCCCAGGTCATAATCTACCCGAGGGGAGTCAAGGCAGGTACTGAAGCAGGGCCATAGCAGTTTCTGGCCTTCTACAAAGCTGCCTTTCTTACAGCCTGGGTCCACCTACCTGGGCATGGCACTGCTCACTGTAGCCTGGACCTTCCTACATTAATTAGCAATCAAGAAAATGCCTCACCAGCCAGTCTGATGGCAACTCCACCAGCTGAATTTCTGTCTTCCGAGGTATGTGCAGTTGAAAAATCAAACAAGCCTGGCAGCCTGAGTTCAATCCCTGGAACCCACAGTGGAAGGAAGATAACCACTCTGTGAAGTTCTCTGACCAAACGCCCACCGTGACATACACACACACACTAAAATTAGAATTAAAAAAACAGTAAACATGAAAAGGCAGGCATAAATCATTCCAACAAGACTGTAACTCAAAAGACAAATGGGTAAAACGCCAGATAAAGATCTCAAAAGTTTACTAGCAAAAATAGTGACCCAGAGATTAAAGCGAGAAGATGGTTAAGGAAATGCGTGACAAAAGCCATTATCAGATGAGAAAGCAGGATGGAAAGGGGGAAACAAAACAGCAATGTGAATGAACTAAGCTCCATTGGAGACAAATTGAACAAGGAAATTTATTTGTTTGAAACAAAAATGTTGACAATTAGAATCTCCATTTGGTAAATACAGTGGGGAGCACCAACAAACTATCAGCCAGATTAAGATTGTCAGATGTAGGGGCTGAGAGATGGCTCAGAGGTTAAGAGCACTGACTGTTGTTCCAGAGGTTCTGAGTTCAATTCCCAGCAACCACATGGTGGCTCACAACCATCTATAGTGAGAGCTGGTGAGAGCCTCTTCTGGCCTGCAGGGATACATGCAGGCAGATGTTGTGTACATACATCATTAATAAATAAATCTTTTTTTAAAAAAGATTATCAGATGTAGAAGCCCATCCCTATGGGTTTCTCCAGTAGCTAGATATCGGTGGAACACCACACGCAGTAACTTGTGGTTTTGCTTGACTCAAAACTTTACTAGGTTTGTGGGGAGGAACTGCAAGACTGCTTAAAAGATTAGATGAAGAACAAGTTCAAGGAAATACTGCATTCTAACAGAAGGAACCTAGCTATAATTTAGAAAAACAACAGGATATGATCAGAATACCCAAGCTACAGATAGAAGGAGCTGAGAGGAAAGCTTGGGCTGGGGAGATGGCTCCTTTATGTTCATGAGAACCTGAGCTCAGATACCTAGCACTATCCTTAAAGAAGTCAATGCCCCTGGTTACTTTTGCGGGGAGAGGCAGAGAAAAGTAGATCCTGGGAGCTCACAGCTAGGCTGGAGTTTCAGAGTCAGTGAGAGACTCTAGGTAATAAAGGATTTACCTGATGCCCTCCTGGGTTTCTGTGCACCTCTGGACTCATACATATCAGCCACACAAACACATACTAAACTTAAGGCACAGAATTTCTTCAAAGAAATGATAGGGGGAAAAGTGTCCCATATCTGTGGAAATAATGAAGAGGCATTTAGAACCTTGACCATATGACATAGTCAAGATGTCAAACTACTAAGTAAGGCTCACAGTTAAGAAAGCACTAGCTATTTTTGCAGAGGACCCAAGTTCAGTTTCCAGCACCCTTATCAGGTGGTTCACAACTTCAGCCCCAGGAGATTTGACACCGTCTTCTGACCTTGAGCACCCACACACATGCACATAGATTTTCTTTAAATATTTTCTAAAAATACCAAGAAAAATGGCCGAATGTGATGTTGCACACCTTTAATTCCAACACACTTGAGGCAAGTGATTTCTTGAGTGCAAAGCCAGCCTGGTCTGCAGAGTGAGATCCAGGGCAGCCAGGGCTACACAGAAAAGTTCTGTGAAGATGGATACACACACAGAATAGGAAATGAAGGCAGAAAGAGCTATGAGTGGAGAGGAGATCTAAAGAAAAGTAGAGGGAGAACACGCAAGGGCAATATAATTCATGAAAGCCAAAGCCTTAGGAGAGGAGGGACCATGAGAGGAAGGTGGGGGAGTGAGTCACAAATCTAGTATCTATGTGGTAGGTAATAACACTGATAGAGTGTCACAATGAAAGCCATATCTTTGCTGCTAATTTCTAATTTAAAAGATTATATTGCTCAATTAAAATTGCATTCGAAGGAGGAAGAATATGTGTTGCTTAATTATTCATCTAAAAAGTATGTTCAGGAGCCAGGCGGTGGTGGCGCACGCCTTTAATCCCAGCACTCGGGAGGCAGAGGCAGGCGGATCTCTGTGAGTTCGAGGCCAGCGTGGTCTACAAGAGCTAGTTCCAGGACAGGCTTTAAAAAAAGCTACAGAGAAACCCTGTCTCGAAAAACCAAAAAAAAAAAAAAAAAAAAAAAAAAAAAAGTATGTTCAGGGCTGGAGAGAAGGACTTGTTCTTGCAGACTGTATGGTGACTCAGTGTCTCTCAGTCTAATTCCAGGGGTCAAGGCCCTCTTCTGTCCTCCCTGGGCACACACCTGGTGCACATATGTACATGTGTGCAAAACACTCATATGAAAAAATGGTGAGGGAATCTTCAGAAGGTATATTAATAAAAACAAAAACGTGTTCACATTTATTAAGTGAGTCAGAGTCAGTGCATCTCTAACCACCGGAAGGTTTTCATGCTGGTTGGAACAGATCTGGGGAAAATGAAAAAAGTGAAGGGATTTTTGAGTGAGCACGGGAAGGCTGAGCAACGCACACTCAGTAACAGTGTGCTTAAGTTCATTGCAGCCCCGGATTGCGTCCTCAGAACGAAAACATGGTGGACTTTCCCATAGCAAAGCAACACTGTTGAGTGTGCCAACGCTCCTGCGCTACACTAATAATAAATTAACATTAAAAAGAAATATATATTATTATCAAAAGTCATTTCAATGTGTATCAAAAACAGTTACTATGAAGAGCTTTTATCTTCCTTCTTAATTTTTTTTAAGACAAGGTCTCTGTGCAGTCCTGACTGGCTTTGAACACACACTATGTCAACCAGACTGCCTTGAATGCACAGAGATCCCCCAGCTTCTGTCTCCAAACCTGGCATACTGCTTCCCAGTCCAGATAGTAAAGGCAGCAGAATTGCTTAATTCTATTCTGTTCTCTTCATTTACAGATTGCCTTTAAAATTATATTCTAGTAAATAAATTAAAACATACTTAAATATTTATTTTCACAAAGAAATGCTAGTATGCAAACAAGAATACTTTTTCTTCTCCCTATTTTTTAATTGTCATTTATTTATTTATTTATTTATTTATTTATTTATTATTTTACATCCTGAGTGCAGTTTCCCCTTCCTTCTCTCCCCCCAATTCCTCCTCCACCTGCTCTGTTTCCCACCACCAACGCCAATATACTCCTCCGTTTCTATACAGGAAAGAAGTGTTCTACCATGGATTTCAACAAAATATGGCATATCAAGTTGCCATAAAACTAAACACCTCCCCATGTATTAAAGTTGGGCAAAGTAGGGGCTGGAGAGATGGCTCAATGGTTAAGAGCATCGCCTGCTCTTCCAAAGGTCCTGAGTTCAATTCCCAGCAACCACATGGTGGCTCACAACCATCTGTAATGAGGTCTGGTGCCCTCTTCTGGCCAGCAGGCATACACGCAGACAGAATGTTGTATACAAAATAAGTAAACAAATAAATATTTAAAAAAAAAAAAAAAAGTTGGGCAAAGTAACCCAATATGAGAAATACGATCCCAGAAGCTACTAAAATAGTCAGAGACAGCCCCTGTTCTCACTGTTAGGAGTCCAACAAGAGGACCAAACTACACAACCCTGACATATAGGCAGAGGGCCTAGGTCAGTCCCATGTTCCAGAGGACCAAACTACACAACCCTGACATATAGGCAGAGGGCCTAGGTCAGTCCCATGTTCCCTCCCTGGTTGTTGGTTCAGTCTCTGTGAGCCCCTATAAGTCCAGGTTAGTTGAATCTGTGAGTTTTCTTGTGGTGTCCTTGACCCCTCTGGATACTACACTCTTCTTAGGGATTCCCTGAGCTCTGCTTAATGTTTGACTGTGGATCTGCATCTGTTTCCATTATCTGATGGGTGAAGGCTCTCTGATGACAATTGGACTAAGCACCAATCAATATCAGGGTATCATTAGACATCATTACGTTGACATTTTTTTATTCCAGTCATATTTGGTTCTAGCCAAGGTCTCTGGGTCATTCAGCCTGTGGGTCTTGGTGCTCCAGGCAGTGTCAGAGGTAGGTTTACTCTCCTGGCATAGGTTTAAGGCTAGACCAATCATTGGTTGGCTACTCCCTCAATCTCTAGGCCACCCTTACCCCAACATATCACATAGTCAGGACAGACTATACATCAAAGGTTATGTGCCTGGATTGGGCTCCCACTCCCTCCACTGGAAGTCCTGCCTGGTCACAGATGTCCAGTTCAGGCTATATATCTGCTATTGATAAGAGTCTTAACTGGAGTCATCCTTATAGATTCCTAGGAAATACCCTTATGCCTGGTTTCTACCTAACCCTGAAATGCTATGCCCACTTCCAGTAGTCTCTATCAATATTCACACCCCCCCCCGAAAAAAAAAAAACCTGACCTCTCATGTTCCCATCCTTGCCTGCCCACAGTCCACTCATGAAATCTCTTATATTTCCCCTTCCCAGAAAGATCTGGGTCTCATCCCCTGCTCCATGTGTGAACCCTCCTTGTTTCCTAATCACTCTGGATCTGTGAATTTAGCATAGTTATCTTTTATTTTACAGCTAATATCCACTTTTGAGTGAGTACATACCATGTTTATCTTTCTGGGTCTGGGATATGTCACTCAGGATTTTTTCTAGTTCTATCCATTGGCCTTCAAGTTTCCTCATGCCATTGTTTAGCCGCTGAGTAATACTCCCGTGTGTAAATGTACTACATCTTCTTCATGGTTAAGGAACAGCTAGGTTGTTTCCACATTCTGTCTTTATAAATAAAGCTGTTATAAACACGGTTGAGCAAATGTCCTTGTGCTATGGTAGAGCATCCTTTGGCTATATGCCCAAAAGTGGTATAGCTGGGTCTTGTGGTATATTAATTCCCAGTTTTCTGAGTAACCACCATATTGATTTCCAAAGTGGTGGTACAGTTTTGCACTGCCACCATTAGTAGAGGAGTGTTCCCCTTACTCCACATCCTCTTAGCATGAGCTTATGTTTTT
Organism: Arvicola amphibius; assembly: GCF_903992535.2. Classification (NCBI taxonomy): domain Eukaryota; kingdom Metazoa; phylum Chordata; class Mammalia; order Rodentia; family Cricetidae; genus Arvicola; species Arvicola amphibius. Next base: position 112,898,051 of record NC_052057.2, read on the forward strand.
GATCTTAGCCATCTTGACAGATGTAAGATGAATTCTCAGAGTCATTTTGATTTCCATTTCCCTGACAATTAAGGATGTTGAACATTTTTTTTCTTTCTCAGCAATTTGATATTCCTCTGTTGAAAATTCTTTGTTTAGATCTGTACCCCATTTTCCCCATTTTTAATTGGTTTATTTGGTTTGCTGATATCTAGTTTCTTGAGTACTTTATATATTTTAGAAATCAGTGTTCTGTCAGATGTGGGGTTGGTCAAGAACTTTTGCCATTCTGTAGGCTGCTGTTTTGTCTATAGCCTCTGCTAGGCTTCCTTAGCCTCCTTATTCCCCAGGGAAAGGTGAGTGTGCTCTCTGCCCATTCTGCAGCCCCATGATGCAGGACAATCAGACACGATAGGGAGTCAAGTCAAAGCAGGAACTCCGTTTATTACTGTGTCAGCTTATAAAGATTAAGTGATATCATGTGATGTGAGGGTACCTCCAGCCAATGAGAGACAGACAAGCCCTCCCTCTGGCTGGAGGGGTGTCTACCTAGATTTTGCTGTCTTATCCTCACTAGGTTCTCTCAAACTTGAGCCAGTCTCTACCTACAAAATGGCACCCACTATCTGGGGATGGATCCACATAAGACTTAAAAAAAGGTTTTTGAAGTATGACATAATGATTCTCTGGATTTCCTCAGTGTCTGTTATGTGCCCATTTTTGTTTCTGATTTTGTTAATTTGGATAGCCTCTCTCTGCCGTTTAGTTAGTGTGTATAAGGGTTTGTCTATTTTGTTGATTTTTCTCTAAGAACGAACTCTTTATTTCATTATTTCTTTGTATTATTCTCTTTATTTCTATTTTATTGATCTCAGCTCTCAATTTGATTATTTTCTGCCATCTGATCCTCTTGGGTGTATTTGTTTCACTTTCTCATATATCTTTCAGGTCTGCTGTTAAATTACTAGTATGAGGTCTCTCTAAATTGTTCATGAAGGCACTTACTGCTGTGCACTTCCTCTTAGCACTATTTTCATTGTGTCCTGTAGTTTGGGTATGTTATGAATTCATTTTCATTGAATTCTAGGAAGTCTTTAATTTCTTTATTTCTTCCTTGACCCACTGGTTACTCAATAACCAGAGTTATTCAGTTTCCAAGAGGTTATAGGCTTTCTGTTGTTTATGTTGTTGAAATCCAGCTTTAATCCATGGTGGTCAAATAGGAGACAGGGGTTATTTTCAAAGAAAATAAAATTTCTTTGTATCTGTTGAGGCTTACTTTGTGGCAGAGTATATAGTCAATTTTGGACATAGCTCCATGAGGGACTAACGGGAAGATTTATTCTTTTGCATTTGGATGAAATGTTCTGTAGATATGTGTTAGGTTCATTTGATTCATAATGTCTGTTAGTTCCATTATTTCTTTGTTGACCTTCTGCCTGTCAGACCTGTTCATCAGTGAGAGTGGGGTGTTGAAGTTTCCAACTATTAGTGTGTGGTGTTCAATCTGTGATTTAAGCTTTAGTAATGTTTCTTTTGTAAATGTGGGTGCCGTTACATTTGGGGCATAGATGTTCAGAACTGAGACATCGTCTTGGTAGATTTTTCCTGTGATGAAAATAAAATGTCCTTCTCTCTTTTAATTAATTTTGATTGGAAGTCTACTTTGTTAGATATTATGATTGCTACACCAGTTTGCTTCTTAGGTCTGTCTGATTGGAAAATCTTTTTCCAACCCTTTACTCTGAGGTAATGTCTATCTTCAAGGTTGAGGTGTGCTTCTTTCTCCCTTGTTCTTTCCTACTGCTTCTCTTGTTTCTTTGCCCAGATTTTTTGGTTTTTCGAGACAGGGTTTCTCTGTAGCTTTGGAGCCTGTCCTGGAACTAGCTCTTGTAGACCAGGCTGGCCTCGAACTCACAAAGATCCACCTGCCTCTGCCTCCCAGGTGCTGGGATTAAAGGCGTGCGCCACCACCGCCCGGCTTGCCCAGATTTTTTCCTCCTACTTATTCTCTCTGCCTGCCAGCCCCATCTATCCCTCTCCTGCCTAGTTATTGGCTGTTCATCTTTTTATTAGACAATCAGGTGCCTTAGGCAGGCAAGGTGAAACAAATGCAACACATCTTTACATAATTAAACAAATATAGCATAAACAAATGTAACACATCTTTATGTAGTTAAATATTCCACAACACGATGCCAGTTTGCATCTCATGATGAACAATTTAAGAATAGTCACATCTAGGGCTGGAGAGATGGCTCAGTGGTTAAGAGCATTGCCTGCTCTTCCAAAGGTCCTGAGTTCAATTCCCAGCAACCACATGGTGGCTCACAACCATCTGTAATGAGGTCTGGTGCCCTCTTCTGGCTAGCTGTATACATAATAAATAAATAAATAAATAAATAAATAAATAAATAAATAAATAAATAAATAAATATTAAAAATAAAGAAAGAATAGTCACATCTAGTACTAGCCTGTTGGAATAGAAACAACCCCCTTAGCCATCTGCACATGGTATGAAAGCAAAGCACTAGACTAGAGATGACTCCAAGCCATGTACAGCTCTAACTGGACCAACACTGGCACTAACCTACACCCACAGCTTGAGAAACCAGGCAAGTGCCTGGCATGCCACATACCACTTGTGTCTCAAGCAGCTGTGCATTGCCCCGTGACTCTGGTTTCTCCATATGATATGTTGCTTGAGTTGATTGCCCAGTTGTTAATTTCTATTGCTCTTTGGTCACTTACCTGATCTATACCCTGTAGACTTGGCCTCTGCCCTGAATCTTTCTGTTGTGCTCCCTTTGTGTCTCTAATCTGACTCCTGAAAGTCCATCCTAAGGAAATATTTAAAGTGATATGCCTGCATATATCTGAAGACGGTCCATATATAAAAGGCAAATTTTAAAGCAAAAATAGTCCCTGAAGAAGACTGGCCAAAGAACCTGGAATAACCTTGATGTTCCTCAACCAAAGAATGGGTAAAGAAAATGTACAATGGAGTATTACTCAATGGTAAAATGTACAATGGAGTATTACTCAATGGTAAAAAATGTCATAATGAAATTTTCAGGCAATGGATAAAACTAGAAAAAAATCATCCAGAGTGAGGTAACCCAGATCCAGAAAGGCAAACATGGTATGTATTCTCTAATAAGTGGATATTTGCTATAAGGCAAAAGATACCCAAGCGACAATCCACAGCGCCAAAGAAGGCAGGTAACAAGAAGGTCCCTAAGAGGGACGTATGGGTCACCCAGGGAAGGAGAAATAGATGAGATCTCCTGGGTAAACTAGGGGTGTGGGGAGAGAATAGGGGTGGAAACATGAAGGATTAGGATGGTCGCGTTGGGGACAGGATGGAAGGGGAGAGAAATGAAAGCGATATCTTCATAGAGGGGGCCATTTGGGGGTTAGGGAGAAACCTAGTGCCAGAAACTCCTAGGAATCCACAAGGATGACCCAGCTAAGACTCCTAGCAGTAGTAGAGAGGGTGGCTGAACCGGCCTTCCCCTGTAATCAGATTGGTGACTATCCTAATTGTCACCAGAGAATCTTCATCCAGTAACTGATGGAAATAGATACGAAGATCCACTGGGCCAAGCTCCAGGAGTTTAGCTGAAGAAAGTGAGGAGGGATTGTTCGAGCAAGGGGAGCAGGGGTTGTCAAGATCATGATGGGAAAACCCACAGAGACAGCTGGCCAGAGCTCGTGAGACCTCATGGACTCTGGACTGACAGCTGGGGAGCCTGCATGAGGCCCATCTAGGCCCTCTGCATGTGGGTGACAGCTTTGTAGCTTAGTCTGTTTGTAGGGTCCCTAGCAGTGGGATCAAGACCTGGCCCTGGTACATGAGCTGTTTTTGTTTTTTTTTTTTTTTTTTTTTTGGAACCTCTTCCCCATGCTGGGATACCTTGCCTCTTGGTCCTGCCTCAACTTGATATGCCATGCTTCGTTGACTCTCATAGGAGGCCTGCTCCCTTCTGAAGGGAGGAGGAGTGGATGCAGAGGGGTAGACAGGAGGTGTAGAGAGGGAAGAGAGGAAGGAGGGAAGCCTATGGTTGATATATAAAATAAATGAAAGAATTTAATAATACAAAGAAGACTGGCCAAGCATATTTGCTTCCGTGTAGCAGTACGTAAACATTCTGTGTGTGACCATTGAGACTGTGGAGATGTCTCTGTTTAATGTGAACAGCTCCCAAGAATCTGGCTTATTCTCTGGCATATATGGCACTGGAGGTTCTTTTTTAAGAACTGGTTACAATTCCCGGTGGGTGTTGTGATTGCTGTCTGGCTGGCTTCTCTAGGGCCAGCACTTCGGACGTCTTGTTCAACCTCAAGGCAGACACCAGAGGGCCTAAGAGAGCCAAGGTGGGCTGAAAGGGCTCCCTCAAGTTCTATTCCAGGACTGCAACCCTTGGGGCAGTTGGTTGTTTTGCCCATGCATCCCCGCACAGTTTATTTTTGCCCACAAACATAGATACCAGTTCTAGAAAATACATTCTTCTTTAGAGTGGCCCCATGCTCTCGCCTTGGAGAAAGATGTAAACTGGTTTGCCACAATTGTAGTTCATCTCCCCAGAACTGAACTTTTCAAGAAGCTTTTAATGTTTATTGTTGTTCATTTGCTCTCTTCGTTTCTATGGGACTTGTTGCTGCTGTTGCTGCTGCTGTTGCTGCTGTTGTTGCTGCTGCTGCTGCTGCTGTTGCTGCTGTAGCTGTTT